>NC_044909.1:52781576-53095686 GCF_001633185.2 Quercus lobata
TGCTAATTTGGGCCTTTTCTCATGATGGCTCATTCTCCCTTAAATCTGCTTATCTCATAGCTAAAGGGTTTAATCTTTTGAACCTTGATACTAGCACCTATCAATGGGTGTGGAAAGCCCATACATCCCCTAGAATCAAATTTTTTATCTGGCTATGCACTCATAATAGTGTGCCTACAAAGGAAGTGCTTGGTTCAAGAGGGTTAAACCTTGACCCGATGTGTGAGTTATGTGGTGAAGGGGCGGAATCTATCATTCATACTCTTAGAGACTGTAAGGTGGCTAGAGTGGTGTGGAGAGACCTGGGTTTTGAGGAGAATGACCGGGGTTATTTTGGTTTGAATTTGGTAGAGAGGCTGAAGAAGTTTTGTGGGACTTCCACTAGCTACCCAAGACCCCATGTGCCATGGAAAATTCTGTTTCCTCAAGCAATTTGGGCCATTTGGCTGTAGAGAAATAAGGCTTTATTTCAAACAGGTAGAGTTGTGGAAGGTACTAGTTCGCTATGCTGTAAGAAAGGTGTGGAATACTTTGCTATTGTCCCCAATGAACCTAACAAGCCGGGTAGAGTGCAGATCCAAGTGAAATGGAATAAGCCTCCTACCAGTTGGGTAAAACTTCACACTGATGGGACTATGTATGGAAATCTGGTTAAGGTAGGTGGTGGTGGTATTTTGAGAAGCAGTAGTGGAGACTGGATAGGCGGATTTGTGAGGAAAATGGGCAGCACGTCGAGCACGGTGGCAGAACTTGGGCTCTAAAGGACGGGCTCACCATGGCAAAGCAAATGGGGATTGAAAATATTTGTATTGAGATGGACGCTGAGTTTATTGTTTAGCTTGTTTCAAGGCCTTCAATGGTTAATCTAATGCTTGAACCCCTCTTATCTGAATGTAGGAACCTGATTCAGACTTTCCCTAACTCCTCGGTGGCGCATGTGTTCAGGGAAGCGAATGGCTGTGCTGACCAGCTTGCAAGGATGGGAGCTGAACTTGTTGTAACTGATTTTCTTTTTTTGTTTGAACCACCGGATGTGGTGGATGAGATGCTGGCTAGTGATAAAGCTGGTATTTTTTTTTGTAATAGACTTGCTGTTTGTTAGTTAATATAATGCGCCGTTTACCAGAAAAAAAGATAATAATAGTTAGAGAAAAAGGATTTGTTAAGACCTCACCAGTTACCTGAACGTTTGGTTTTTTATAGATTGAGAAAAGCTTTCAACTTATATTTAACTAATACAGGTGCTGACAAGTGGTATCAGGAATGGCTTCATACCTGTGTACTAGAATATTTAAATCTAAGTCATGGGAAAGTGTTAAGTATCAGGTGAAATTTAACAAATATTTAAGAAGACAAAGAAGGAAACGGACAGGTGGTTTTGATTTCAAAGATGGTTAAAGAAGCAGAACTGGTTTCAAAGATTTAATGTAGAGATTCAGTTTTTAAATTGATTTCTTAAAAATAAATAAATAAATAGAGGGTGAATTTCTAGTATTAAAAAAATGTAAATATATATATCTGCTCCACAGTTTGCCAACTTATATAATTAAACAAGTCTTATAACACAGATGAAAGAGTGTGAACAGATAAAAATCTGACCTTCAGCAAGCTTTGCTGAGAGCTCTTGGGCTTTTGCATCTGCCTCTGAGTATGCCACTATAAGATGCTTCTAAGCCTCCTCTGCTGCATTCCTAATCTGTTTTTCCTCCAAAAGTTCTCACTTCAAAGATTCTATCCTTTCACGAAGTTAATTCACATCTTCGGATTCAGTTTTTGTACAAACAAGTCTATTTCCAATTCAAAAGGTTTTTTGTGTGTACTGGTGTAAGAGACATTTTCGATAAAATTATTAAACTTTACCTCAATTGACAATTAAAAATCTGAAATTTTGATATGAAATAAGTATAACACTTTGATTTTGGCATATAAAGACAACTGAGTCATTGAAGACCTAAGAAGTGGCAGAAATGCCAAAAGAGGTTGTTGCAAGAAACTTCTTGCATGTGAACGAACAATGAGATCATTCACATTCTTGAAATGCTAACAAAAACAAGGATGGGGCTATGAAGAACAGAATCTTTCTTTATTGAATTGAACATCAAAACTTGAAAACTAGATATCCATATAACCAATTTGGCAATCACCAAATCATAACTGTCGTACACTTATAAATTTGCAAATTGCATGACAGAGTCATCTAAAAATGCCTAAACCACCATAATAAACTTCTCTTGCTGGACATCAACACCAATATCATCATTCATCATTCTTGCAATACAATCAAAATTCAAAACTACCAGCTAGCCCCACCCACCCACCTTCAACAACAAACATGTTACAAAAACACCAAAAAACGAAAAGGGTGCTACAATCTTTAATATAAATCAAGCATGCCTTGCCTAGAAATCCTTCATGAAAGCAACCAATTTCTCAACCCCAGCCAAAGGCATGGCATTATACATAGAAGCACGCATACCCCAAACTTGCCTATGCCCCTTGAGCTGAACCAAATTCTCCTTAGCTACTTCCTTAATAAACTCAGCCTCCAACTCTGACTTCTCCAAAGTGAAAGGCACATTCATCTATGACCTCACAGACTTCTCCACAGGGCACCTATAGAACCCGTTGCTCCCATCAATAGCATTGTACAGAATCTCAGCCTTCTCTAACCAGTATTATCAGCCATGCAAAAGCAGGATACAGAGAATTTAAGCACTTCTGCAGCAAAACAACAACTTCTGGTATAAACATTTCTCTCAAAAAATCTGTTCTCATTTAAAATGTACTTTGTTGAGTCTCCAAATGCATTTATTATGCCAATTTAGCAGGTAGCCAATTATATCATAGAGCTGCAAGTTTTAACCAGCTCTGATGGACAAATTTAAGAGGGTGTAAGTGCCTGAATAAGTGAGCTGGTGTAGATAAAACCACACAAACTAGAAATATTTATTTATTTTGTCACCAGTTTGTATGCTAATCTTGTGTTCTTTAAATTTTCCCTCAAAACTTTCTTGCTTCCACCTAGGCTATATATCTTGATGAACTTTTGTATACATTAGTTAATTGAAGATTTTGTGTATAATGTTCAAGTAGACGTTGCTTATGCTCTGGAATATTGATGGATATCACAATAGCCTTTATTTTCAAAAAAAAATTGTATCACTACAGTTCTCCAATGAAGATGGACAATTTCCTGTGAAACTCAGTATCAATTACACAAAGTTCTCTTTAATATGAATGGATGCTTGCTAATTGGTAAATCTTTGGAATAATTTGTTTCATGCATTGCATGCAAGTAGAATTTTGGTTGACGATGATTTTTCTTTTGAAATTCAGCTTTTGGCAAGGCAGCAAGTTCAGAGAGAGGAAGAGCTAGCATAGTCACAACGGCATATTTTAGCACTTCAAGTATGTCAGATGAAATCTAAATTAAATCATCTTTTTTCCCCCAGTTTAGTTTCTGATTTTTGTTTCAATTCAGGCGGAAATTGAAGAGCTTGAACGTGAGAATCGTCTCCATAGCCAACAAGTATACAGTTGTCTAAATTTTTGCAAATTCAATTGTTTGTGTATTTAAATGACAGCAAAGAAATGCTGGCTATCAAGAAACATTTTTATGAGACTAGTGCAGCTGAAATGAAAATGTGAAGTTGATGAAATCGAAGTACAGGATTATCATATGTCTATGAATATATGTAGGGAAGTTGAAAAAAGAAAGTGTTTTCCATGTGCCTCAAACCCAAGGACAACCCATATTATAAGTGTGTGTGTGCAAATTTGCCTTCTTTCTTCTTTATTTGGAAGTGGGGGCAGGGAGCAGAGCTTCTAATTAGTTTATAATAGAAGTTTGAACATAAGGAGTGCAGGAAGCCATGCTAAAGACTGAGCTTCGCAACATGGAAAGAATGCAGAAGAGGGAAGGGGTAGATATGACGTATTTGAAAAATGTTATCTTAAAGCTTCCTGAAACAGGTATCTCTACTGAATATTAGTTGTTATAATCACGAAAGTATTTTTTGAATTTTATTCCCTTTTGCCAATGAAGTATGTATGTTGGTGATGCCAGAAAACTTGGTAGTTTTAATTATAATGATTTTTGCCACAACAGGTGAAGTGGAGGCTCTACTACCCGTGATTGGAATGCTGCTTCAATTTAGTCCTGAAGAGGTAAAATTCTCAGTTTGTATTAGATGCTCCATTTTTATTGGGTATTCTGATTTGAGTCATGGTCTCTATTTTATTCTGCATAATGAAATAAGTCATGGTAAGCTGCCCCTTAACATAGTATGTTAATATGAATGCCTGGCTAGCAGGCAAAGATGGTAGCCTAGGGCCATAAAATAGCAGTACAAGTAATCATTCCAAACGTGTCAATCCACTATGTTTCCTTGGAAGAAAACTTGCATAGAACTTCATAAGTGCATTTAGATAAGATGAGCAAGTACCTATTTGTTGACCTTTTTGAAGTCACGTATGTCTTTTCTGACATGGTTTCAAGCTATGATGCTGCATTGCAGTTCAGTTCATTATTCTAAAATGTGTTAAACTGCTCTCTTAAAGGAGGCAATGAGATTCAGTACAGCATCTTCAACCATCTGTTAATTACTGCATGTTGCATGCAAATGCAGATTCACAGGTGTCAACAAGCATACCACGCCTCTACAAATGTTCCACCAAGCCCAGCAAGCGACGGTCCAGGATCCCGTTCTCTTTTCTCAAGATTCTCATTTACTTAAGAGTGGAAAACAAGTCAAAAGGATTCTTTTATTGCATGAGGATTATCTGCTACTGCAACTCAGCAGCAATGGTGTTGGCTGCTTGCCGCAGGTGTGGTCTCAGTATATCTTGTATTCTTTTTGTAAAAACGCTACATTGGTTAACAAAAAGGTTCAGATATTGTAAAGAACGATTAAAAGAGAGAATGATATACCTCAATATCAAGAGGGACAAGAAACATTTCAGCAGTATTCGGTTACTCTTCCTGGAAGAGTTGCATGCAGCCACACAAGCCCTTTTTTGTTTTTTCTTTTTTTTTTCCCAGTCTTTTTTTTCTTTTTCACAATTTAATGTAGAGCATATGTGAAAATTAAATCATGGAGAAACAAGAAGGCAATTTTCAGTGAGGTTTCTGTCAATACCGATGGAATAAGGTCAATAGCAATTTCTAGTAATTTTTACAATTTCCAGTGAGGTTTCTGTCAATACTGATGGAATAAGGTCAATAGCAATTTCTAGTACTCATTTATTTCCCTTTTTTTTGTATAGTTATTAATAGAGCCTTCTTTTGTTGTTGTCATCATCGTGATTTGTATCATTCAACGAATGGCCTTGTGGGTTGGTGTAGGTTGGTGGGTGAAAGATAAGTTCTGGAGCTCATGGTATTAAGTCATACACGTCATGACATTAGCCAATTTCGTCAAAAGCTAGTAGGCTTGAGCCATTTTATACTACAAAGTTTCTTTATATTTGGAGTCAATTTAAGTTTCAATTTGAAATTTCATCTGAAAATTTTGGCTGGTACCTGCGGTGGATTCGTCAAGATTCAGAGGCTGGTGATTTATGGCTTCCAAGAGAGTGGGAAGTGGGAACTGATGTGCTGGCTGGGTCAAGAACCTTAGCTTGGAAAAATTAGGGCTCACATGCTTATGAGAGACACGTTCTATATAGGACGGGTGCATTAGAGACCGTTTCAACCATTAGCGGGTGATATAAATTAATCAGTGTGGTGACTCTGGTGATCAAAAAAACGAGGATGGGGGGCTTGGATCTAATTAACACCCACTTGGGTCCCTGCCATCATTGATTATTACAGGTTTTGATGTGAGCCTCTTGTTACTTGATGCTGTCTGTTCCACGCTTTACCGGACAATAATTGGTCAGCAAAAGAGTGCGTGAAAAAAGGAGATTGTTCCATTTTCTTTGTTAAATATAACTTCTGCTCAGTTGATGATTAATGGTCCAAATGAATGGCATATTGTATTTTGCTAGTTAAAAGAATCTTCCGACATTAACATTTAAAGGTTATACGGCTGCAAGTTCAAATGCTATTCTTACGTTATAGAGATAGTGCCTAATCATTCAACGACCATGTAGATTGTTATCCTAACAAAAGCCTTCAAAGAGTTCCTCAAAAAAAAAAGCCTTCAAAGTTACTACAGGATTGGTCCCATCCATGATCTAACAAAATTTATAACCCATATCCTTGATTCATCAAGAAGTATAACTGTTAAATCAGAAGTCATAAGTAATAACCCTTTTTATCTTCAATATTAAAACGTTTAGTCTTGTAAGATTCTCTTCTCTCTCTGTTTTCCCCTGAATAAAATTAGGGCAGTCCTATTACATACAAAGTACAAATTTCAGTTTATGAACTGACAAGTCATGATTTCAATTCAAAAGGTTTTTTGTGTGTAATGTGTGTGCAACAAGCTGTGTCACGTGTGTGTAGACATTTTTCCATAAAATTATTAAACTTTACCTCAATTGACAAAATTGAGGTAGTTTGATATGAAACTTTGATATGAAACAGGTATAACACTTTGATTCTGGCATAGTGGCATACCTCGGCATATAGAGACAACTGAGTCATTGAAGACCTAAAAGTGGGAGAAATGCCAAAAGAGGTTGTTGCATGAGAACAAAATCAAGGATGGAGCTATGAAGAACAGGATCTTTCTTTATTGAATTGAACATCAAAACTTGAAAACTAGATATCCATATAACCAATTTGGCAATCACCAAATCATAACTGTCATTCGCTTATGAATTTGCAAATTGCATGACAGAATCATCTAAAAACGCCTAAACCACTATAATAAACTTCTCTTGCTGGACATCAACACCAATACTATCATTCATCATTCTTGCAATACAATCAAAATTCAAAACTACCAGCTAGCCCCACCCACCCACCCACCTTCAACGACAAACATGTTAAAAAAACACCCAAAAAAAACGAAAAGGGTGCTACAATCTTTAATATAAATCAAGCATTCCTTGCCTGGAAATCCTTCATGAAAGCAACCAATTTCTCAACCCCAGCCAAAGGCATGGCATTGTATATAGAAGCACGCATACCCCCAACTGACCTATGCCCCTTGAGCTGAACCATATTCTCCTTAGCTGCTTCCTTAATAAACTCAGCCTCCAACTCTGACTTCTCCAAAGTGAAAGGCACATTCATCAATGACCTCACAGACTTCTCCACAGGGCACCTATAGAACCCGTTGCTCCCATCAATAGCATTGTACAGAATCTCAGCCTTCTTCTCGTTCTTCTTCTCCACCTCAACCAACCCTCCTTGATCCAACAAATCCTCAAACACCAAACCACACATGTAAATCCCATAACAAGGTGGTGTATTATAGAGTGAGTTATTGTCAGCATGGATCTTATAGTCAAGCATAACAGGAGTGATCTCCTGTGCATTCCCGATCAGATCTTTCTTGATGATCACAATAGTGACCCCGGATGGCCCCACATTCTTCTGGGCCCCAGCATATATGAGACCAAACTTAGACACATCTACTGGCTTGGAGCAGAAATTTGAAGACATATCCGCCACCAAGAGACCATTTTTGGGACTTGGGTAGTCCTTGTATTCAACACCATGAATGGTTTCATTAGCACAAATATGCAAGAATTTGGCATCTGGGTTTTGCTCCAAATCATGAAAAGATGGAATCTTTGTGTACTTTTCAGATTTCCCAGACCAAATAGTGCTTGGTTTAGAGTACTTCTGAGCCTCCTTGAATGCCTTGTCACTCCAAGACCCAGTAACAATGAAATCAACAGTGTCGCTTGGGCTAACAAGGTTGAGAGGTATAGCTGCAAATTGTGTGGTGGCACCACCTTGGAGGAAGAGAACAGAGTAATCATCAGAAATATTCAAAAGGGTTCTTAGATCAGACTCAGCCTTTTGGATAATAGAGAGGAATTCTTTGCCTCTGTGACTCATTTCCATGACACTCATACCAGATCCACGCCAGTTGTAGAGCTCTGATTGGGCCTTGAGGAGGACTTTCTCTGGGAGAGTGGCGGGTCCAGCTGCAAAGTTAAAGAGTCGATCTTGGTGGGATTGGGTCTGTGGGGGAGCTTGGATTGGGGTTTGGGTTTGAGATGTGGCGGCGCATTTGATTGATAGGGGCTTGGCGGTGAGGTTGAAACGGGTGTTGGTGTTGGTGGTGGTAATGGGGTTGTTAAAGTTTGGGTTTTTGAGAGGTGTAAGGTTGGGGTTTTTGAGTAGGAGGGTGTGGGGTGAAGTTGCCATAGCCATGGTGCTTAGTTTCGAATTTGAGATCTCAAACGGAGAGAAAAAGAGAGAGAGAGAGAGAGAGAGAGAGTTGGGGTTGGTGGAAGTGATGAATATTGGTATTGATATTTAAAGGGGATATTAGATGCGAATCATATGAATGTGTGTTGTATTTGTACGGTATATTGAATTATATGCTGGAGTATATATTATTGGGTTAAATTATAATTAGTTTTGATATGTTTTTATTTAGTTTTTTAAGTTTTTTTTATTACTGAATATTGAAATCTTTGAATTTTAATTTGTTTTTTTACTTAATTCTATTGAATCTTACCATTAGTTTACTTTTCAAACTAACGACGTTTGGTGGATTTCATGGAAAGTGGCAGAGCCCCCAAATTTTTTTTTTTGTAAATTCAGTAGATATATATTGAATAAGAGAGTTATCCATACCATTTGAAACTTTTTTTAAAAGAGAAGATAAATTCTGGCTCCCATCCCAGTTAAATGTTTATATACATTTATAAATGGTATTAATTTGATTTTATAAGAAAATATTTACATTCATTTAAATAGGATTGATTACAATCCTATTAGTGCCGATACACAAAAAGAAAAAAAATTCCTACTAATGATAGATTTTGTATATATCAACAACCTAATGATAAACACAAGATTATTTTAACAATAATCTCAACAACAAAAAATGAAAAAAAAAATCAAATTTTTACTTAATCCTCTTTGAAAAACCTTACTTTGGAATTTACTGTGAGAATGGCTCTTCTTCATCCTTAATAAATTACACCGCTTTACAAATGAGTCTTCAAAAAATTTGCATCTATAGATGAGTTTTTGACTCTCTTTCTCTCTCTCTCTCTCTCAATTTTTTTTTTTTTTTTTTTGTTGAGTCTTGTCAATTGCAGTGGTTTGCTGTTTTATTTTTTTTATTTTTCCTGATTTACTCTTCGAGTCTGTTTGGATACTACTTATTACTGAAAACTAAAAACTGAAAATACTGTAACAAAATAATTTTTAAATGTGTGAATAGTGCCGTGGGACTCAGTTTTAAAGTTGATTTTGCTTAAATCCGTATTTGCGGGTCCCGTGAATAGTGTACAAGACCCACACAATAAAACGCAGACGCATCCTAGGATGCTATCCAAACCCAACCTTCATCTCTGTGGGCCGCGCTAGATGTATTTCAGGGATTCAAATGAAACCCCTGACTTTTTATTAAAAAAATATTATATATTAAAAATATTTTTGCACATTGTGGCTTAAATATTGTACACCCTAATCACATATTAACTTTACTATTTTTTTTTCCTCAAATCACTAACTTTATAACTAAAAATTGTTATAACATGATAACAATACACATGCATGGATCAAACCCTCTGTATTTTATGATTCCTACATATATTCACACACATCACAATTCACACAAATTATTTTATAACAAAAAAATAATAATAATGCGTATATCAGACACATACGAACAATTAACAGATACTCACTCTTTACTCTTAGAATCTGAGATATCAAGATAGTCAAATAGAGAATAGAGATGAGATGAGATTCATGAGAAATAATTCATACAATGCAAGTGGGATGAGTTTTGCCATTTAGTTTAAAATATTTTTATAAAAAAAATGACAAATACATAGTGACAATTGTATAAAAAATAAAAATATTATACAAACTCAATAATATAAAATGGTCATATCTACCTACATTGACAATAGATAATAATAATTGATAATGAATTATCATGTAATGATTTCAAAATATGAAAATTCATAGAATAATATTATAACACTATATGTATTTGTAACTTTTTTTTATCGGTAACTAAATATATTTAATTTTTCTTTTTATTAAATTTTGTTTAATTTAACTTTCCAAATGACCCAGTAAAAAAAATTTCTGAGCTGCAACTGTTCATCTCCCACAGTCTTACTCTGCAAGATTTGAAGTCCGCTGTCCAAGACCAGGTTTTTTTTTTACGGTTTTGAGACGTGTCACGTGTATAGTTGTCTTTAAATGCAAAAGCAAATTAAAGAACTCAAAATAAAATCAAATAAACTAAATTAAAAACATGATGAAGTTAGAGAGTAAATTTATTATTTAACTATAATATCGTTTGCTTTTGAGAAATTAACTCTAATATCATTTAAAATTTAAATTTTGGTGACACTTTAAAAGAAATAAGCGGCACTCTTTACCTTTAAAATGAAATGGAGAAGATCCTAAAAATGATATTTATGGTTTGTTTGGTAAAAAATTTCTAATAACGTTATTTAAGTTTTGTGAAAATATGTATTGTGATGTATAAGTAACAATTTTCGTTGTTTACACACTATTACGGAGCCTCAATTATTTATATATCAAGTGGGGAAGTGGAAGTGCCAAGTGCCAAGGTACATTGAAACTTTACACATGTACATGTTTTGTTTGACGTTAGTGGTTGGTGGAATGGAAACTACGTCCTCTCAGATTTGGATACACTGGTCTTCTTTGCTTGGTTTGTTTACTTGTCTTGCACTCCCGGTTAATTAATTTTTCAGGGTGCTGGCTGTTCAAATAAGGTTGATAAAGACGTTGGGTTTGGTAGGCTAAAAATTCACAACTCAAAAAGAACTTTTCCTATGTTTTTGACATCTCTACAGTACCACGTCACAAGCCTTGCTGAGTTTGCAGATACCAATTCGAACTTGGGCAGTGACATGTATCTAATTATGTGTAATGAACTCGTCTGGATGGTAACATGTATTTGCATTTAATTATGTGCCGTTTTACTAATGTATGTCCTTAAATAATAATATGTGTCTACATTTAATTATGTGCACTGAACTCACCAAAATAGTAATATGTATCTGTATTTAATTATGTGGAATTTTATAGTAAACCATTTACCCAATTATGTGTATTGAATTCGTCAAGACGATAACATGTGCCTATGTTTAATCATGTGGCATCTTCCTTACTGTCCAATGTTCCCCAATTTTTACCCATAACAACCATGGTGATCACCAATTCATCTGGCGCCATCACCATAGCTAATGATCTTCTCTGCCAAAAGGGCCATTTGCTTTCTTTCTCGGCAGGCCCAAGCCCATTTTGATAGAATGCCACAAACTAATACTTGGACCATTTTTTTACTACCTTATTGCCTTTATGGAAAATGAGCCAACTTTTCTTCACGGCAGCCCAAGACCTTGAAATGTTGGACTTAGTGTCCATCAATGAGGACCATGGCCCACAAATCCCTTGTTCTCCATTCGCCAATTATGTTCGGTTAGAACTTAGAAGTGCAAGCATGCTGGGCTTGGTGGAGAATAGGCCCCCTGCATGCTTTGAGTTTTCTGGCAATTACTATCTTATACATGAGATATATGCCTAATACAACGTTTACAAAAGTGAACCAGATCTTATGTGTCAGGTTCTAAGATGTTAGTACAGATAAAACCCTTTTTGAGTAAACTTCTAAATTAACATGCATGTATCCTAAGTGCCTAACCATAGCTACTCCGTTTACCAAAAAAAAAAAACCATAGCTACTCCTTTGCAAACAGCCCAAAGTTCAGCTCAATTAAAGTCCTAGGGATGGCTGTAACTAAATCTTTTGCAATGAAGAAATAATATTCATTGGCTAAGTGGATTATGTGTGACATGATTTTCTCTCTAAAAATAAAGGCATTCCTGGCTAGTGGCTAGCCAGATTTTCCAAAGAGTAATTCCATAATGATATTACAAGGAGCCATAGACGGTCTATTTTGAAATGAGATTTTTAGCGATTGATGGAGCTAGTCCTGCAGGGGAAGAGTATAGAAAGGAGTGGGAAGTGAGATGGGGGGAAGCATGGTCCAAATAGTTTTTGCCCATCGGCAACCCCTTAAAACATGTCTCTATTTGAGAGCTTTGAGGAAAAAACACTATCGTTTACTAAGATGAGGCAGATATTTTAGATCTTGTAGGTATTATGGTGATATCGCCAAATGAACATTTTAATCCAAGTCCTTTTCCCAGGCCCCGCGGGGGGTGGGGGTGGGGGTGGGGGTGTTGTGTCGAATTTCATTACAGGAAGTGGCTCAATGAACAAATCCCCATGGAAATGCAGCATTTTCCAACCCTTAGGTCTCTTTGAACAAAGAGTAAAAATAGCTACTATATTGAAAAATGAAACATTTAAATTGTCATCACATTTATTGTTGAAAGGGAACAACAATAGAAGTACAATTTTAAAGGGGGAAAGAATGAATTATGTTCAATTAGAACTTAGGAAAACAACCCTGGCTGTATGAAATTAACAACCAAGGCTGCAGACTTATCTAGAAAATTAAACTCCCCAGTGCAACCCAAGTTGCTTGTATGAGTATTCCCCACCCAATCACAACCCAAAGTCATGTAATGTTGTTAGTAACTGTACATGGCCTGCTATAGTTGGGTCTCCAAAAGAAAATGAGCTGGTTCCTGTTTTGCAGTATGGCCAAACTTAGATGTACAGTATTTCCTATGTACCCCTGTGAGTTTTCCTGTTGCTGCCCTTTGGTGAAAACCTACCATTAGTCTTGAGCATTCTCTGTGAGCAAGCAAAGCAAAAGGAATCTCCATTAGTAAAATTTTAATTCATGTATGATTTGAGGTAGAACTTAGGTATAGTTCTTTAAATGTTGTATTTTAGGGTTCCTCAATGCAACCATTTGGCACATCTTTCTATAAAGACAATTAAATTCAACCATGTTTATGGTCAATGCAACACATGTTTGAATTTAATTGGGAACCCTAAGTTAAAATGGTAAGAAAAAACTCACAAGAGCTGATCTTCTGAGTAGCTGGTGTGCCATGCACAGGTCTTATTCCACTGCTTGAATCCATAAAGGGCACATTGAGCGGTATAGACTGCAGCAGCTGCTAATACAGATGGTTGGAATTTAAGCATCTCATACTCCACTAGTGAAAGCTCAATCAAGAAGAACGACAGTTGCTCAATCTGTTTCATAAAGTTTGTAATTTAAGTATACAATACTCATTGCAGTAATAACATGCCTTTACAATTTTCACTGAAAAGAGTACCAAGTACTAACCTTCTTGTCTGATTGAGCAGCCTTGAAGAACCTTTGCATGAAAACATAAGGGGTTGGAACTGACATGTTGAACTGCAGTGTGTTGAGCATCAAGCTCTCCTGCAGATTTATGAAGAGCAGGAGGTCAATAATTTGTTATCAGATGTATAGCGTTGGCATAATCACAACCAAAGAAAAGTACCATTTCCAGAACCTCCTTCCTTGTGTACGCTTTATCTGATATAAGAATCAAATCCCCAACTACAGGAACAGAAACCTCCTCATACTTGCATGCTAAGAGCATGGCAACCAAGCCAACCAACTGAAGTTTCTTTCTTACTACTGATTGCTTGGATAAAAATCTGTCTATTATATTAACCGTAAGGAACAGTGTCTCCTTCATGAGTTCAAACTTATCATGGACCTGTTAAATTCAAACAATCAATTCCCTTGCTCAAATTTGACACTAGAATAAGAAAAAATCCATTTGAACCAGAAAACCAAATTTTAGGCATTGGTTCAGTAGGAGAAAATTGTATATACCTCAATAAGCCAGTCAATCAGTATAGCTCTCATCCTCTCGTTAATGTCAAATTGTTGTGCCATATAGTCTGGTGAAACACAGCTAAAACACTGCATAAAATTACTGGTGTTCAGTAACCAAACATAGGTAAAAATTGATGGTTTCCTTGTTAGTTACTGCCTTTGTAAGCATACAATAAACTTTTGCAGAGATAATAATTCTGCCAGAAAATTCATTAAAATCAACTACAAGTATTTGAGGCTTAGGGAAAAAAAAAAAACCAACGGAAAACTTAAGCCAAGCAAAAATACTTGCCATTTGTACAAAATACAGTGGTATCATTAGTAAATAGATAACGGAAAACAACTAATAACTAGTATGACAACTTTCAAAACACCTAACATAAATGTTGCAATTGCTGAGTTGTTACAACCATAATATAGCTTAGGCCATATTTAGATTGAGGTCTGCTTACATGTACTTGGCACGCAAATACAGGTAACTAATATACCCACGTGCGTGCGCAAATGCACCTAGCTAATAAACCCACGTGCGCATATCTAATGTACCTGCAAAATACAATTAACTACATATTCCCTCTATTATACAATAGATAGTAACCTTTTCCTTTTTGAGTTGTTTCATAATATATGAAACTTTTCAAATTGTGCCATTTCCTTTTTTTTCCTGTTTAAAAAACATGCTACCTCTAATTTATTAAATTGAACTATATAAGTATTTGAGGCCAAAGAGAAAAGAACGGGAAAAAAAAACAACTTAAGCCAAGCAAAAATACTTGCCATTTGTTCAAAATACAGAAGTATCAAAACCTTATATGGGTTTCCTTTTTGAGTTGTTTCATAATATATGAAACTTTTCAAATTGTGCCATTTCCTTTTTTTTCCTGTTTAAAAAACATGCTACCTCTAATTTATTAAATTGAACTATATAAGTATTTGAGGCCAAAGAGAAAAGAACGGGAAAAAAAAACAACTTAAGCCAAGCAAAAATACTTGCCATTTGTTCAAAATACAGAAGTATCAAAACCTTATATGGTAAGTAAATAATGGAAAACCATAATTAATTAGTATGACAAAAATTTCAAAATACCTAACATAAATGATGAAATCACCAGAGTTTTTACAACCATAATAGCTTAGGCCATATCAGTAACTGCTTAAATTGAGGTCTCCTTACACCATGTAATTGGCACGCAAATGCGCATATCTAACAAACCTGCAAGCTCGTATCTAACGAACCTGTGTGAGCATACCCAATGAACCCCTGCGCGCGTATCTAACGTGCTTGCAAAATACAATTGACTACATATTCCCGCCATCCTATAGATGGTAACCTTTCCTTTTTGAGTTGTATTACAATATATGAGACTTTTCAAAAGTGGAAATTTGATTTTATATATTTACCCTCACCCTTTTTCCTAAAACAAACAATTGGTGCCATCTCTTTTTTTACTTTTAAAAAAACCGTGCCACCTCTAATTCAAACTAAAAGACATTTTCGGAAGATCATACTTTTACATTTTTATAATAATAGTACCTTTTCAAAACGTTTTATTATGGATCTTCAAATAGTTTCAATGTTGCACAAGGTTACACACATAAAAGAAATGCATATTTTAAACAGAACTTGATTCAATAATTTAGCAATTTAAAAGGAAAAAAAAGTAAGGTGTGCACCTAATGAGTTTTCTTTGATAGTTTCACTAATTTTATTAAATTACAATTGATAGAAGAATCCAAAAGCACTCATTATGGATTAATCTAAGACTTCTTTACACAAAGTATGTAAATTTCAAGTTGAACTTATAGGAGGGATTTGGATGTGTGTGTGTGTGTGTGTGTGTGTGTGTGTGTGTGTGGTAGGGAAAACATTTTATACCAAAGGAATTAGGTTTAAGGGTAAAGGAAGAAAGGTTTAGATCCCTAAACACACAACACCTATCAATTGAAGAAGATAGACACTATGAAAACTATTATACATATAAATTTAGTCAGTGAAACAGTTACCAGCTAAAAACAAGTTCAATTTACCTCCATTTTTCTGTAGTAGGCATAGAGATCTTCAATGTAGTCAACAACTGCTAGTGGATTCTTTGCATCACAGCTATCAATATCCATGACGGGCTCTTCGACTATATCCTCCATTTCAACTTCCTCCTAAAAGATTTAACCAGTGGATTAACAATCTTATAAATTGATTAACATAATTTTCAATTAACTGTTAACACACACACACAAAGATACCATCTCATCAGTTTCACTAGGCATTGCTTCTGGTTGTTCTAAAAACATGGGCACTGGGTGGTCTTCTTTAGGGGCCTTGTGTTCCTCATCTATAAAGATGAAATCTCCAAATCCATTTGAGTTTGACGCTGATGGGTTTGCCTTCTTAATTTCCTATTCATAGTTAGAACCAAAAAATCAATCTCAGCACTACCAAAAACAAAAAAGAGCACATATACAGTTTGGATCCATGTTTTCTTTCAGAGAGAGAGAGAGAGAGTAGTGATACCTGGGGACAAGGTGGCTGTGTGTTTGCAATTTGTGCAGCAAATTTCCTAAATAACACAGCAGATCAAAATTTAACCACAAAGAATTTGAAGACAAGTTTTGATAAAAATTCAAAAAAAATTTCCTTTTGGTACTGAGGATGAAGAAAAAAAAATAGTTTGGATCATGTATCTGTCTCATCTTGATTATTGACTCAGTATAATTGGAGTATTTGTTTTCTGTAAAAGGGAACGAAGATCTGAAATTCAAAATTTGAATTTCTTTTCTTTCTAGTAAGTAACACCTTCTGTTTGGAGCTAAAAACCCACAAAAGAAAAATGAAGAAATTAAGGTCTGAAGGTCCAAATTTTAAATTTCTTACCTCGTAATTGGTCGGTGCACTGGATCAGCCTGTTTCTTTTCAAAGAATTGGTGTTTTCTAAACAAGAAAAAATATAAACAAAATTCAATTCCCCCCCAAAAAAAAGGAACAAGCATGCACAAAAAAGAAAAAATAAATAAAAATTAAAACTTTATGGCATCAAGAAGTTACTCTGACAAGCCTCTCTTATTAACAATGGGGTATGCTTGATTGCTCACTAAACTCTGATTAATGACGCTTAAAGCCCTCCTGTTGTGCCTAATCTCCTGCCCGAACTTTCTATTACCCATCTCTAACCCTCCTCCTACTGTATATCATTCAAAAAACAAAAACCCATGTCAGATCTTGGTGTTTTATAGCCATGTTCAATGTTAAATCATTCAAAATCTGAGACTTTGTAGCATATAATCAAATGGGTTTACCTTGAAAATTTGTGGGTTTGTTCAAAGTAGGATTGTTCTCATCAGTAATAACCATTTTTGCTTTTGATTATCTGAAAGAAAGAGACAATCACACACACCAAACCCCACTAAGCCTAAGACAAAAAAATCAGAAGCTATAGAGCATCTATAACTCTAAAGCCTGAGCCTTTGCAAGAATGTATATATGTATGTATGTACGAAAAAAAAGGTAGATGAAATATAGAGAGAGAGAGAGAGAGAGAGAGAGAGAGAGAGAGAGAAAGCTAGACACGAAAATAATGGGTATTTGTCTGGAATAGCCCTCGTGGCGCTTTTACTTTTTTCAAATGCCAACGGCTAGTGAATTATGACCGTTTGATGAAGAGGGTTTTTGTCAAATGGTACTTTCTCAGTTTGTCGCAGCAACGGTCACCTGGGGCTGGTATAGGCATGTGGGTGTGAGTTTGCAGCATCTGATTTCAAAAATTGGACAAAGATTACTTTTTTTTTTTTTTTTCCTTTGAGTTTATCTTCTATTGAATAATGATTGGTCCCTTTTGCTACACTTTGCCTTTTACGATAAGTTTAAAATGCGCTCCTTTCAATTTTTGTTTTGTTTTTTTTTTTTTTTTCGTTTTCCCACACTTGGATTGCTAATAAATTTCATGATCCCCAACTTGGATTGTTGTTGTTTAAATTAAAGTTTAGCAATGAAATGCTAATTAAGGAGTTTGGTGCAGTTTTTGGTTATTACAGCATGACTTGTGCAATAATTTCGAGTGTGTGGACTTTCAATTATAAATTTAGTTCTTGTAGAGTTGTGCCTGCAAACACTTGTTAAGGATATTAATGTTAATGACTTCAAACATAAATTGGAATGGCATTGAATTCCTATTGTAATAATATTTCATAAATCGATCCTCTCAAGGTGTCCGTTAACTTTTTTCTTTGTAATTTTTAGAATATTAACTTTATGGAAATTCTTAAACATGATTAGTTTGACTTTTTGAAATTGTCATTACTAATATTATATTTTATCTTTTTATAAGAAAAGATAGATTTTAAATATATTATAGTTGAAGGGTATGACAAATTAAATCCTACAGTTTCAAAATAACAAAATAAATAATTAAGAAATTAAACTATTAGCTCATATTAAAACTTAAACATCCACTTAAATGGATTGATATTTAATTAGTTACTTTTGAAACTATAAAGTTTAATTTGTTGCTCCTCTTATTTCGTAAGATTTAAAATATAGTTTTCCTGAGTTTATTTTGTTCAAGATTTTAATGTAACAATCAAGTAATGGTTCCCGAAAATTTGGAGGCTCTTTAAATTTATTCAGGTCTTCTTTTTTTTTCCCCGCTCCTACCCCCCTCCCCCAACTAATACAGGTGTCTACATGTGAGATTTTTCAGTTATGCTTACCTCTTAATTCTCTTTTAGTTGAGTAAATAATGTGTCCCAAGCTTAGCCAACTTGAGACTAAATTTCCCTTTGCAAACACTATGAGCTTGTTTGGTATAATATTTTTAAAATGGTTTTTTATTTATAAATATAGAAATATAGGAAAAAAAATGGGCCATATAGCTTTTTATTAAAAATTTTATAAAAAGAAAATATTTGGCACCTATTTTCTAAAAATTGATTTTAGAAAACTTTTCTCCAAAAATCACTATGGGGATGGAATAACTTTCTGAATGTTCTTGTTCTCAATTTCAAGCCACTATTCATTATTGTTAAATTTGGCTAGATTGTCTCTGTGGGGACCGACCCAGAATAACAAGTTGGCTGGGCCTTGGGCCCGTCCGAGGACAATTATGTCTGAGGAGACGTCGCGGCCCATAATCCCTGCCCAAGCCAACTGGGCGAAGAAAACACGTTCGAGGAGTAATTCCTTCTCGGAAATTTCAAAGTCCAGATCAATGATGCATCCCAGCTACTGTAGCCTTTACTCCAAACATGTAAAAAGAAAGAAGGCTCAAAATATCCCAGCAAAGGCTGTCACCACCATATTAAATGCACCACAACTACTCTCCTGGTCGCATTAATGAAGAGAAGACCCCTGAACAGTGTTACCTTGATCACTGCAACTCACAAAAAACTGGTAAGGGCATCTGATGGGACAGGTACTCAAGTGGGGGTTTTGGATGATCAACAAGTGTAGGTTCTAGATGATAAAAGAGGGCCTATATCATATGTAAGAGTCCCCAAAAAAGGGGGGACAAAAAAAAAAAAAAAAAAAAAAAAAAAAGGAGGAGGGAGGAGAGAAAAAGCAAGAAGTCATTGTATGAAAGTATGTCCATGAATAAAACTTCCATTTACACATCCATTCTCTTGATTCATGTTTCTACATCCACTAAGGACATGCAACGAACCATCTGAGCCAACTGGAACCGAGTTCTTCAGCCCATACTCTACAAAACTTCATTGTGTGGGACTTCTTGGACCAAGGCCTGATCGTCCAGGACCGGGTTAACGAAATCGTGTCCCTACAGTCTCCTTTTTATTTTTTAAGATATATATATATATATATACACACACACATATAAACAAATGCCAAATAACTTTGTAGGTTGGGAAAACAGTAAACACTAAAAATTTGTTTTTGAGAACAATTTCTCATAACACCTTTAAAACAACTTTTTGAAAATAAGGACCAAACAGGCCCTATGGTTTTACAACTTCCAAAATATAAAACACATCAACCAAACTTTGCAAAAGAAAGGGCCCTCTTCATCACCACAACTTCCATTTCTTTCCCGATTTTGATCGTATGCTCTCACTTATTTGCAATTACTATTACCCTTCTCTTCTCATCTTGAATGATGGCACCTACTCTTGTATATATTTTATTTTAGTTTTTTTTTAATACAATTTTAGTTTTTGATAACGGGTGTCCTTTATTGAAGGAACATTAAATATTGTTTCCCTCACATAAATACCAGAAAAGACTGATTGGCTGGTTATTGGTAATCAAAACTAACAAAAATTGTTCAATATACCGATAGATTACACATTTCTCTCACATAAATAAAAATTCCACGTGTAAAATCCGCCTTTATATGAAAGAAAAAATGTATTCCAATTATATTGAATAATTTCACAAAAACTAACTCATTATGTCTACAAGTCAAAATGTCAATTGTTAAATATATTATTAGACAAACAAGATAGCCAATTAGAAATGTCACAAAATCTCTCAGCCGGGGTGATGACCTCAACAACAAGGAACGTGTAGTATGGTGTATATGTGATTGATTTATGGTATGGACTGAAAGGTCCGGGACCATTAAAAAAATGAAGCCAATACCAATTTCATAATAAACTTTACACCGTATATCTTCTCGGACAACAATAGAAGTTCCTTCAACAATGCCCTTCTCCTCCTTGAATGTTGATATTATCTTCTTTTTCTCCCAAAAATTTGGAAATTTGGCAGAAAAATACTAGAAATTCATATCATACTAATCAATGATCATTATGATTTTCTTGTACCATATAATTTTATCATATTTCCTGGATTTACCTTTTGTGCCCATCTTGGATTCATGGAATAACATGGTAGACGACTAAATTTCTAGGGTTGGTGGCACAATTGCTTTGAACAATATGCTACCCTTTGATGGCCTAGAACTTCATCCAAGGTCTAGTGCAATAGTTTCTTCTAGATGACATGTTACTCTTTGCAGACCTATAAGCCCTTTCTGAGGTCTAGGGCAATAATTTCTTTCTGATAACATGATCCTTCTATGAGCACTTACCCCTTTTTTTTCAAGGTTTGGTGCAGTATTTTAACCATTTACACCTCTTTTTCCTTTTGTCCATTAGTTTCCAAAGATCTCCATATAAGGCCACCCGAGGCATGCATTAAGTTGTACAAGCATCGTCTCTAGTGGGTAGCATAATACTTTTTTTTTTTTTACAAAATAGAATTTATACTCTAACCTAATCTAAGTGTATATGTGTGGATAGCATAATACTCTAAATGTAGAGAAATTATGCTTTTTCACTCATAGGTCGCCAGTCGGGAATTTTCCTTCTCTATAAACATAAATCAAACTTTTTAATATTTAAATAATCAAGTATTTTATCTTTATTCCTTCATCACTAGGCCCTCGGCCCACTTGAAAATAGAGATCATAGATCTGCTAATGTGATTTTAACCTTTGGAGATAATACAATAGAGATCAGATCATACATTTGCTAATGTGATTTTAGCCTTTGATGGAGCCTGAAAGAAAACATGAAGCATCACCAAGGTTTATAAAATTGTTTTCCTTCCTAAGACAAAGGCCAAGAGCCTTAAAAAAGTATTGAACTAGGTTGAACTTTGAAGGAGCGTGCCCTCTTATATCAGGAATTGTATCCAGTCCCCGCTCCATGGTGCGGGCCTGCCTCTCACAGCCTGTGAGCCCCACTCACAAGCCTCGGGAAAGTCAGTGACTTCTTAGTCAAAACTATTATTTTAAGCCCGACCAGTTTCAAGGACCATGGCCCATAGTTTAAATTGTTTAATTCATTCTCCGTCTGATTCACCTTATTTATTTTTTAAATAAAATTATCCGGATAAGGATAAAGAGTCAGAATAATCAGGACCATTCCATTTGTAAACGCAAAGTACCAAAATCATTACCCAAAGTTCTCTTTGGGATTAACTTATTTTGCTGAAACTAAAAACTTTTAGTTGGTGGTACTGTAAATAGAGATAAAAGTTAGCTGAAATAGTACAATATAACCTATGAATAAGACCAAAAAGTACAGTAAAATCTATAAATAGTAATAAACATAAGCTGAATAATAAAATAAGCTAGCAAACTACATGCTTATAAAAATGACCCCAAACTCTAAATTACTTTCATTTATATCCCTCACTTTTGGCCTCTAACATGGTAAAAATTTCGGTTCTATCAGAATATTAGGAACAATCATAATGCGATTGATCTGAATAGACCTGGCGAAAAGTTCATTTACACTTGATATGAAGAGAAGAAAAAGATGAAGAAAACATGAAAAGTTAAGGACATGCTATGATGCTGAAGAGCTAATTCACATCAGTCATTGGTGCTACCAACTTTCCTGAAACATAACCGAAATAAAATAGGTACGGCATTATGACAAACCTAATCAAGTCAACATATTGAACCAAATGCTGATACTACTCATGATCTCAAGAAATCAAAATTGATTACTAATCCGATTAAAAAAATGAGCATAATCTTACAATGAGTATAACCTTTAGTAAATAAGACCATACTTCTATCAGCTTTAATGATTCTAATGTACACCTGCAAAGAAATCATAGAGAGAGGTAAAAGAATGCCTCATGCCTGTCAATTATAACTTTGGTGATGCTGTCCCACACTGGCAAGTGATTTTACAACATACAATGACGATTCACTTGAAAAGGCTTGACAGTAGAGGTCGACTGCCTTTCTCCTTAACTAGTTCTTTATCATGTTTCTCCCTGACAACCTCTTGGTGTGAGAAAGGTAACTCTTTCTTCTCTAACACCTTTCTATGCTTAAGCTTTGCCTCCCGAATGAAACTACACTCATCAACTACATTTTTCACATGCTTCTTAGTTACCTCATCTTGTGATAACCGACGCTTCACCTTCTCTAATGTCTTCAAATGCCTCTCATTATTCTTGTACTTATCATTCTCAACACCCTCTTGCATTTCCAAAGTAACCTGCTGCTCTTGTAGATGATAATTTTCCTTCTCCAATATTATGCCTTGCATCATCTTTGTTTCTTCCTGGGGTAACCAAAACGTCTCAATTATTTTGTTGTGTTTCTTAGCCATCTTATGGAAATTCACTTTCTCAACCACCCCTGAATTCATTGTAGCCCCCAACTGCTCAGGACGACTGAGTTTCTCCACCAACTTCTGTTTCTTCACCACTGTTTGCTTTACTTCAGGATCAGATGTTGATAGGCTGAGTTTACAATTTCTATCCTTGAATGCAACCTTCACGAGATCTGAAAGCTCCAGATCACAATTCTCCTCAGAGATATCTGGCTGCACCTCAGTTCTCCCCTCCTTGACAACCTTCCTCTCTTCATTAACAACTTCACCACTCACAGTTTCCAAAATAATCTTGCCGAGAACAAATCTTGCCTCATGCAGATTTCCCTTCCCAAGCAAGTGGTAATCAATCTCAAAACAATCTCTTCCATTATTGTAGGACTCAATATCATCCACGAGCACTTGGAAAATTTCCAAAACATGTTTCTCCACTTTGTTCGGAATAAATACCTAAAGAACCACTTTTTTATCAGATCAGGTGCATATATGAACTATATTCAAGTAATATACATATGTTAACAACAAGAAACCATGGGAATAAGTAAATCATTGGACAGCTATCCTCTCTAGCAGGAAATAGTGAGACATAACTGGGTAACATGCCTAACCAATCACAGTGCTGCAACGGAAATCTCCAGTGTATTAATCATTAAAGATAAGGTCAAAATTTGGGGAAGATTAGGTTGAGGTTCATGGTCAAACTATGTTGTGAGCTTGCCCGCTCAATTTGTATTTTAATAGTTTGAGCTTGCCCATTCAATAATTTGTCTGAGCACTGTTCTTCACATAACATGATATCTGGGCATAGAGTTAAGGCATAAGGACTGCTAGCAACAGTTGTGAACATCAGTGCAAACCAGTCAAATGAGCCCTATATACACAGGGCCTTTGGCTTTGTGAAGATGCACAGGTGGACCCTGCACATTACATTTGGCACATTTGAAACTATCAAGGTCAGGTTCAAATTTGAATTTGATTTAATTTTAACCTAATATATAAACCTACCTCAAGATGAGGTTTGTATGTTGATAATTCAGATAAGGTTGGGGTCATATTGGATTGGATTAGATTTCAGGAGTGAAAATCATGATTTGAGTCGGAATCATTCTATAACACAGACTAGATCACCCAGGTTGCAGCCCTATGTTTTTGTCCCTTTTTATCTGAAGAATTGACAGATCAATATGGTAGTTTCTGCAGTCAAAATTTTAACCCAGATGTGCCACAAGGGCACCCTACAATGTTGATTAAAATAACCACAAATGAGTGACGTAACATTTTGAACATTTATTCTTTGGTTAAATACGCTGTTGAGGTTATTAGCAATGTAGATTACAAAGAGAAATGTACTTACAAAACCAGAGCATGGAGAAAATGGGTATCTGGACATTGATTTGAAAAGACTTTCTGTCTCAGCCAAAGTAGACATGGAATCTTGGACCAAAGATGCTAACAAAGTTACTTCTTTAGCAAGTTCTTCATCCGATTTAATGTTAGAGGACCCCAAGATCTCAGGTACAAAATCAACATGCATTTCAGCATGTTCTTTAGCAAATTTGACACCTTCCTCCCAGTTTCCATGGTACAGAGCAGAAGCAAATGCCCAAATCACGATAGCTTCTTGAGGGTTATTTACTAATGCCAGGTGAAAAGCCAACAGTCCAACCCTGTCCCATACACAAAATATGACATCAAATTGAAACCACGATTGCAAAGATACAAAAACATATAAACCTCCAGCTATCTACAGTAAGGTGATAAATGAGTTTCTTATCATGCATCTATGATTGAAATGGGAAATAAAAACATTGACAGGAAGCCAGAAACCCTCTTGAAAAGATCTGCTTAGTGGACCTATCAGTTGCAGAGTCATTCACGAAGGTTGGATGTTTGCTATACATATGCTGTACATATGAAGAGGCGAGACCTTTATTTGTAACATATGATTACAGGACACAGGTTTCCAAAATGTTGAGGAAGTATCTGATGCCAAACTAATATAGCTTATAATGTCAGCCAAAGATTGTACTACAGGGTGGTACTGAAATCTCTACCAGAGCTTGATCAACTTCTTCACCATCACATATTACTTCCTTACCAGACCCAAACCCCCAGACTTAAGGCCTCCATCAGTTCATTTCGCTTTGATGTTCCCACTAAGTGGGTTTGTAGAATCAATCAAATCACATTATTTGATGTATCATTAACTGTGGCTTTTTAAAGGTTGAACTGAAAACATATTTGAATACAATGATTCAAATTTCCTCAAATTAAAGAAAACTCAAGAAGTCTAGCAACTATGTCCAGTAAGCGAGTTTATGATGATCCTTTCATGATATATTATGTTTACACTTATAACAGAGGAAATAAATCATTGGCTTACCACAGGCTGCAGTCAGAAGGTCGATCACAAGAAACTAAATTATCCAAATGTGAGAAAAGCTTCTGTCCAAAAAAACGAAGAGAAAATATTAAGAAAGTAAGACCATGAAAAAACAGAAAAACAAAAACAAAATATGCGCTTGACAAAGGATCAATTCAATATATTTTGAGGCCTAGGGCGATAATTTTAGTGCAGTTTTTAATATTTAATATCAGTTAGATATTATTTATTCTATAATTTTTTATAAGTACTACAATCTTTATTGATATAAAAAATAGTCACCCCATATACAAAGAGTACACAGAAGGGGACCATACAATCACTCATGCAAATTACATGAATCTAATAAATCAATAACAGAACATAAAGAATGACTATGTATGATTGACACCCGATCCAATAAGATTCTAAGGAAAAATAATTTAAGGTCAGGCATAGTCCTCTCCGTGTCCTCAAAGCTCCTATTGTCCCTCTCCCTCTATATGCACCACATCAAACAATGTGGAGCAGCCATCCACAAAAGTCCATTCCAATAGCGTCTAAAGCAACCTGGCGAAGAAGCTAATAAATCCACAAAAGTCTTCGGCATCACCCAATAAACTCCAAATAAATCCAAAACCATAGCCCATAATTCTGTAGCAACAGGGCAATGCAATAAAAGGTGATTAACTAATTCCCCATTGCATTCACAATTATAGCACCAATCCAAAAGCAACATTTTCTTTTTCCATAAATTGTGAATTGTCAAGATTTTCCCCAAAGTGGCAGTCCAACTAAATAAAGCAACTCTAGATGGAGTCTTTGATTTCCATATGCTCTTCCAAGGGAAAGATTGGTCACCATTGCCAAGTAGAATCCTGTAATAACCCCTCACTGTGAGGCCCTTACTTATTCTATATTATATATTGTGTATATTTTTTTGGTTTAAAAACCATTCTTCTTGTTCTTTGAGATGCAAAATTGCTATTAAGTTTTAGAATTTAGGTTTTATTAATATCTCTTTTACAAGTTGGTAGGAAAATAGATTATCAATGATTATTCAGCACATTCATAACAATTTTTGTTGGTGAAACAGTTTAGGGTTTAGATTGAGTTAGATTTTTATTGGCTCAATATTTAGAGGGCCTTCTTCAAGGCGGAGAAAGAATGCAAAATCCACCTATATTTTCTTTCTTTAAAAATAATAATAATAATCGTTCTACAATTTTGGGCCTTTTTTTGTAGAATTTTGGGGGTCTATTGTTTACATAACTGGAGGCCTTAGGACCCTTTATAAATTTTTTGGAGAGATGGGGGCCTTAGGCCTGGAGCCAGCCTTGGCTTGACATATTATAAGCCAATTTAAGCTCAAACGTACTCTCAACAGATCATTTGCAAGCAGATGCAGTTACACTTATCAGAACAAACTATGTTCCTACAATGACCTTGTAACAGATTTTTTTTTTTTTTTTTTTTTGGTGATAAGCAAGTTTTGTAGCCAACCCCAAAGAATTCAGGACTAAGGCTTGGTTGTTGTTCTTTGCTACCTAAGTTTTATAACAGCTTTTGTTACATCTCTCTCTCTCTCTCTGTGCTTGTTAACAAAAGTTCCAAATTATTCCTACATCTCAGATAGGAATTTTCAATTACTTACAAAATTCTAGAATCAATACAAAAAACTTAGAATGGAAGATCCTTTTATATTTCTTAACAAAAATTGCTTTCCTCTTAACTCAATATTGTGCCTTCAGTAATCTCCCAGTATATCCATTACTTCCTGTCTAACTTCATGACATTAAATAATTCCATGATTTAATCAAGTTCATTCCTACATTCCATACCATAGTTGCATGTTTATCACTAACTAAGTGTGCGTTTGGGAAGCAATTAAAATTATATATTATTTCACTATTCAACTTATTTTTGCTACTATCTATGAGTCCCACTGCACTTTTGGTATTATTCATGGGTCCCATTGTACTATTTCAACTAACTTTTACCTTTATCTACAGTACTTTCAGCAATAAATTTTCAGTTTCAGCAAAATAAGCATTATTCAAACAAAGCCTAATAATAAATAATGCATAGATTACTTTCAGCAATAAGTTTTCAGTTTCAGTAAAATAAGCGGTATCCAAATAGACCCTAATAATAAATAATGCATAGATTGCTTTACTACTTCCTTGTAAAGGTAATCTTACCATCAACATAATTGGACGCTTAGAAGATTGCTTAGCCTCTTGAAGGTATGCTGCCTGTAACCCAAACATCATATCAGATATAATCTCTGAATGAAAACATTAAGATTTTGTGAGTCAGATACTGGAAAATCACTTACATGAAATGGAAGAAGAATTTCAAGCAGATTAAATCTCTGAAGCAAGCAGAGAGAAGGTTCAGCGGCTCCATAAGAAAACATATAGTTCAACTCCATCATTATCCTTGACTGAATATATAAACAATGTTATTTTAGTAAGGAATAGGATGAAGAAGTTGATAACTTAAATTACATTTGCTTGGAAATCTAAAGAGCTAAAATAATAAAGTAGTCCTTATGAGAAACACCCCCACACACACACACATATAAGTTATGTGAAACAGTGAATTTTAAGAAATAAGAACAATAAAAGGTGGTTAACAAGAAAGGGAGAAGGTGCTAAGAAATGCCAAAAACACCCAATAATTTTTTTAAAACATAATTCATTGGGGATAGTGTCATATATTTTGTGTTCATAGCCAGTCCCACACCCGGGAAAAGGAGGGTTGCAATAGATTGACAGCCAGCATAAATTTTAATCACTCTATTATGAATGGATCCATTACAAAAACTTGTTGCGGAGTCCCTTACTAGAAAACATGTGGCTGACCCTAATCTGTTAAGAATCCATAGCCGACCCTCAAAAATTAGGGACTAAGTCTTTGTTGTTGTTGTTGTTGTTGTATAATTCATTGAGGAAAGTGATCTCATTAAATCCTTGGCAACTACCTTGCCTAAACTCTGAACAGATGAAGAAAGATCAAGAATTGCGGTCTCAGTGTCCTTTGATAATGACAAGCCCAAACGAGCAGCAATTCTTAAGCCACGCAAAATTCTTGCTGCATGATGGATTGCATATAATTGGTCAGATTCATATAGTTTGATAACAGATTCAGCCAATGGCTCCAAATATCATGATGCTAAAAGAGTTTACAGAAAATTAATGAAATAAACATATACCACAATCTTCTCTGAATGACAATTGAGCAGGGATCAACGTTCGCAGCTGTGTCCAACAATATCAAAACTAAGTAATCTTCAAATGAAAAATTTTGAAATAAATTAATATAAACTGAAACTTGACTTGTATTAACAAAGCAAAAGAAGAGTCACCTTCAAGGAACTTAAGTCCACCATTCCATTAGCGTAATCATAGATTTTTTTGGCAAATGGGTCAAAGAATAAGCTGCTTCCACAATATCAAATTAAGATTTTAAGCCACATAGTAAATAAGCAACGAGGGCAAAAAAGCTTCAGAACCCAAAACCCACTCACATGGACTGTAAAGAACATTTTCTTTTTTTGATAAGTTGACTGTATAGAACATTTTCCACCAAAGTAACTTTAAAAAGGGGTATAAATGCATATTACCACCCTAAATTATGGGGGTACTTGCAATGAGCACCCCAAATTTTAATTAGAGTAATTATGACAATTAGCATCCTGCCACCCAGGTCAAAAGTGAAAATAGAATTGGCAAAAAGACAGAAAAATCCACACCTCCACTCCCAAGCTCAATGCCATTGCCTTCCCAAGCCTTCATTTCCACCACTGCCCCACTGATCCCCTCATCTCACCAATCATTAACCCTAACTCCAAATCTTCGCCATTTCCATCTTTACCAACAATAGTCCCTATTAAAAAAAATACAAATTCCCCAAAAGAAATAGGATTTTCTCCATCTGAACCTCTTAGAGGCCCAAAAGACATTGGCTTTAAAAACCCCAATCTTGTTGGTGAATTGAGAATAAGAGGAGGAAGAGGAACAAGGAGAAGAAACCTCATCTTGATTCAGATTTGATAGTTGAAGCTCTGGAGACCCCTTTGGAAACAAAGAAACTGAAGAAAGAAAAAGCCTGAAATCCTATTCTTGGATCTAAATAAAAACCCATAACCAATTCCAAAATTTAAAATTTGAACCCAACTTCTAAACCCTAAACTCAGAACAAGCCAAGAAGTACAATATCAAATCCATACGTAATGGAAAAAGTTTGGCCCCAAACATATTTGGAGCCTTAAGCTTCAACCCCCAATAGGAAGACAATGTATCCATGTCATATGCAATGCACATGACTCACTTGGTTGGTTGGATTACAAGGACAAGACACATGTCATCTTCCTATTAAGGGTTGAAGCCTAAGGCTCCAAACATGTTTAAAGCCAAAATTTGTGCATACATCAATCCAGGTGCCCAAACACTGTAGCAATGCAGTCAAAATCGTTGACACCAACACTGGCAGTGGGTTTGTGTCGGCAACATAGGTGTTGGGCTTTGAGTTAACTTGGGTTGGGTTGATTGATTTGGAATGGTGGTGAGTCTTTGAGTCTTCAATTTGTTAAGCGTGGGCGAAGAAGTTGTGTTTTAAGGGAGGCTATTATGGTGTCTATGCATCGGGTTTGGTTTTGTTAGAAATATTGGTTAAATGATTAAATTAATCATATCTTAATAGTTTAAACTTTTGAGACAATCGGTAATTTGACATGATATTAGAACATGAGATCCTAAGTTCGATCTTTGTCTCCTCTACTCTACCTTCCATTTAAAATCCACGTGTTGGTTCTCACCTATTAAAGGGTAGTTCCGGCCCACACATGAGGGGAAGTGTTAAAATTGTGTTGTTAAATAATTAAATTTACCATATCCCAATATCTTAAACTTTTGAGACAATCGATAATTTAACAGGTTTGGTCCTACACTTGGTTATGCTTGGGTTAAACACCTCATGCCCTTTGTATGGTTTAAGAGTTTTAAGAGTTGTGTTTGTGGTGGTTTTGAGTGGCTAGGTCGTGGATCTGTGCAATTCCAAGCTTCAAGTTGGATGTTGGTGAGGCTGTGATCAGTCACCAACACAACACCAGAAACAAAAATTGACAAATATTGCATCAGAGATTGTTTTGATTTAGAAAATATTTCAGTAGTAGTTGATACCAATGTACCATTTTAGGATTACCAGTATGTATATTATGATGAGCATGGAATCAAGTTTGGTTTGGTTGTGGGCTTTGTTTTGGTTGAGTTAAACGCATCACAACTGTTTTTTGCTTTAAGAGTCATGCTCATGGTGGTTTTGAGTAGTTGGTTTGTGGATCTATGCAGTTCCAAGCTTCCAACTGGGTGTTCTGTCACCAACACAACAATGAAAACCAAAGTTATCAAGACTGTACCGAATGCCATTTTGGTTTGGTCAAGAAAATAAAATATTTTTGTACTGGTTGATACCAATGTACCGATTTAGGATTGTCAATATATATAATGGTGTGGTGCAGTCAGGTTTGGTTTGGTTGTGGGCATTTCTCTATCTGGGTTAAATGCACCACAATCATTGTGTGGTTTAAGAGTCACGCTTGTGGTGGTTTTGAGCAACTGGGTTGTGGATCTATGTAGTTCCAAGCTTCCAACTGGGTGTTGGTGAGGCTATGTCCAGTCACCAACACAACAATGGAAACCAAAGCTATCAACACCGCACCGGAGGCTGTTTAAGTTTTGGTCAAGAGAACAAAATATTTTGGTACCGATTGATTTTGATTTACTGTTTCAAGATTACTGCTATATGTACACACTCATACTAGTATTTCTATATAAATGAAGAATAGTTAGGTTAATACATAAATTATAAATATAAACAAATTTAGGAAAATAATATAAATCTATATAATAATTACAAATATTCATTTTTGTGGTATAAGGGGGCACTGATTTAGAAACCAAAATTATATTATATTGTTTTAAAAATAATCTTTGGAAATGGCACAATTTAAGAAGAGGGGGAGGGGGGGCGGGGGGGACTCAATTTAAATGATGGCTGAAAACCAAAAAGTATAAACCAAAACTAAAGCCAAGGCTTTATTACACATTTATTCAGTTCACTAGGTCCACAAACTAAATTAAGTTCCCATCTCCATCAAACTTCAAAAGAATAAAGACAGTGCAGTTTGGAAGTTGGAACCTATAGCTTCAAATTCTTCAAGATCTTGGACCAGTAACCATCTCCATCAAACTTAAAAATTCAATCAAATCTCACATTTCTCTCTGTCTCTTGGTTTGTTCAGTCTATTCTTTCTTTGGCTTTCCCCGTGTTAACTTCTTTTCTTTTTCAAATCTTTGCTTAACTGAACATCTATTTATTAGTAGATCAGATTGTTGCATGTGTGCCAAGAGCTTTGTAACCCAATTGGCACTTTCTAATATTTCTAACGGAAATGTCTAGGGTTCAAATCGCTCCTCCCCCAACTATCAACTTATCAAAAAGGTTGTTGCATGTGTTAGTTCAGCTATTTTCAATTTTGTGCTTAGTTCTTCCCCCCCATGCTTGCTGTAAATGTTCTCCTCTCCACTGCAGATATGCACAAGTGTCATTACAACTGCCAGCACCTTGTAGTGCCAGTCCCTTGTTTTCAAAAATTATAGAAAACCTGACAATTTTGTATTGGACCAGATTATGTTTACTGGCCAAAACAGCCAAAATTGTCCAGTATAACAGCTAATACATTTCAGAGGAGGAATATGCACTGGTTCACTTGCCAGTACAAAAATGCTATGGTATTAAATAACTTTGACAGAAATGCTTAAGTTCTTTTCAGAAAGGGGGTCTGTAGTTAAGATCTTGTATAGGGATGATAGCAAGGCTTGGGTTTATTGTCAACATGCCGACCAACCTGATCACGGGTTTAAAGATATTATAAACCCTGTCAACCATGGACAAGCAGGTGTCAACTGATCCATTAAGATTAATTCAACGGTTATATCGGTCGAGCATGTGGGTTGTCTCGTTGATGTTGACGATCTGGGTGGTGTCACACTGGGCAAGCAAGAAAGAAGATGGAGATCTCAAGATTCCTGTCAAAGCTCATGAAAAGATCAAGTCATAGAGGGTAGGGCGAGGAACTATGGCACCCTAAGTGGAGACAAGGAGATGAGTGGCAACACAACAGTGACCAGCGAATCAAGGTACTAGGCAAAGCACTCAGGCCAGGTTCAGTTTATCAGATTTACATATAGGAAACCTAATACTTGACCCAATCTGATGGTATTTCACTGGTGCCAATCTGCCGCCAATCAGCTTTTGAAGTCGACTTTTTGGATCGGATGGCTCCATGTCAGATAGGTTTTGTTGGGTGCAGGTGTGGTTGATTGATCAGCCCTAATCTTGTACATCTAGATAAGCATGCATCTAGAAAAGCATGGTGGAAATGGAGGTTTGTCGAGGTAATGACTAACACAAAATTTGCATCTTTTTGCCAAATTTGCCTTCATTTTTAGTTAACTTTGACACTGATTTGGAGGTGAAGTGTTGATTTAAACTTTTTAAAGTTTGAGGTACATATCCAATTACATAGTCTTGTGGAGGCAATGACTAACACAACATTTGCATCTTTTTGCCAAATTTGCCTTCATATTTAGTTAACTTTGACACTGATTTGGAGGTGAAGTGCTGATTGAATCTTTTTAAAGTTTGAGGTACATATCCAATTACATAGTTTAGTGTGGTAATATCCATTTAACCCAAGATAAAATAATTTTATTACTTTATTAAAAAAAAAAAAAAAAACGTGCCTGTTAATAGTGAAGTCTCGACACATGGAGTTTCTCCAGCGGATGAAGTCTTTTTCATTACAGTCTTTTGGCATTTGCAAGGAAAGAAATTCTTCTTTTTCTTCATCATGTTTTGCCACTGTATCAAAACTGGATACCTGTTTCAAAAGAATCACCCAAAATAAACAACGAAATTAAGATAAAATAAAAGCAGTAAATGAATATATGCACCAGTAAATTATATATCAGAGAGTCATATAGAACAATATTATATCTCAGCATATATATATCTTACTTATTTACTAAATGCACCAACCAACCTCAATAACAGTCCCTTTTATGTGTACCATGCATATAGGAAATCGTTGTCCAACAATATAAGATCGATGAAACTGCTTCTTGATCTGTAATAAGATTTACAAAACCACCAGAAACCTTTGCAGGTCATCACACATGCACATCATTGTTACTATAGTAACCACAGGAAGAAGCAAATCAGTGTCACAAAACCTGCTTAAGTTTAGCTGTGGTGATCACGTCAAAATCTTTTGGTGTTCTATTTAGGAGTAAATCTCTCACACATCCTCCCACTAGATAGGTTTCAAACCCTGCATGTCGTAAGGAAATATCTAGTTAAAGACTAAAGACATTCATACACAACGAGACAAATATGGTAGAAGCAGCATTCTATATAACATTGGAGTGGAATTGACCAAACTAACACCAACAAAAAGGCCAGCACAATGTCAAGGTCAGTGAATATAATAACTACTCTTCCTTTGAATAATATAAATGTTCTTTCAAAAACACACTTAGTCCAAAAATCCACTTTGCTCAGCAACTACCCTTTTAAGCATTGCATTTTGCCTGTCTATAGGCCGCATGTCAAGCATCAATGCATCACTAACATTTAGATATTTATTCATTCGCCAATGAAGATAACACAAATGCTAAAATCTAATACAGAATCGAAACAATACTCAAAACTTACGGTAAAAAAAGCAGTACCTAAAAATGGAAGTATGAATTATGAAATAAAAAGTTACCTTTACTCTTAAGAATGTTCAACACACTCCAAGTGGGTAGCGAAATCTTCGAATTGGTTATTCCCAATATCTTCGAATTTACCTTTCTCCATTTCGACATATCAACATAGCCTAATTCATCATTGAAACCAAGCATTACTAAAACGTCACAAGCTGCGTATCTGACTAATAACAAAGTAGAATAAGAAAAACAATGCTAGCACTAAAATGCATGCTATGTCAAGCTCTATAAATGGAATTACAAAATGAACCTTGTTGAGCCACTGAATGAGAAGCGATTTCTGGGTAGAGTGGAGCTTCCAATCCGTCTTTAGCCAACGTGTGGTCGAATCTCTGCAGGTGAAACATTAATCAAAATGAAAGAAATAATTGCTGTACAAGTGTTCGACGAAATGCCTAAAAGAAACCAATGCATGAGAGAGAAGCAGAGTGAGATAGAGAGACCCTTACGTTAATTAGAACTTTGAGGCGAGATAACAGGCCACTATTGGCGTTGCCTTTGACGTTGCTTCTCATGGACAGAGTAATAGCCATGGGAATATGAGAATCATGGCGCGCTATGTGCTACTACTGTTGTTTGATTGCGGGACATTCTATGCTTCCTTTCAGACCTAAGTGCTACACAACCCGTTGGCTGTGACCACTGACATTCAAAACCTCATCTCCCACCGTCAATTTCCATTTAAATAATAATAATAATAATTTCTTTCTTTCTTTCTTTCCTTTTTTTTGTGCCCAACTATGTTTTTTTTTTTTTTTTTGAGAATCAACTATGTTTTGGTTAGATTTTATAAACGAATTAAGTTTATCTTGTTATAAAATAAATATATCATTCTTTTTATTGTATACATTACATTTTATTTTTTATTTTAACACAATAAAATCGGTATTTTACCCACAATTTTTTTTATGAGATGTTTTTATCCACATTACATTAATGAATGTGATAATTAAATCTTATGGATATTTTCTTATATTCCATTCATTCCTACTAGTGGGTGTAGAAAGTGACACTTGTCAATGGATTTGATCCTATTGAGTTTGAAGGAATTCTATCTATTGTTGATCAAGAACATACAAATTGTTGATTGATCTCATAAGACGTTAAATCAACAGTTGGATTAGTCGATTCTGGATATTGTCTCATAGATGATGTTGATGAGGTGTGACATCGAGGCCGACGAGTATGTGAGCTAATGGAGATTGAAAATTTTGTCTAATTTGATTGAGATCTCAAAATCTTTAACAAAGCTCGTGTATATCAAGTCAGATCATAATGCATAAGAGGGGAGGATAAGGGATGACAATAGTCATAGGGATTAAGAGAGGAATGATACCACAATAAGAACTAGTGAGGCAATGTAATGTGCATAAACATTTGGGAGTTGGGACAGAGTGAGTTTCAATACCAAAAAAAAAAAAAAAAACATGACGCTCAACCGAATGTCATTGGGTTTCACTCATCGTAATTCATTGTTGACTAGGGGTGACAATTTTGCCCCGCCTCTCCCCGCTTCACCCGCCCTGTAAATGTGGTGGGGTGGGGATGGAGTAAGATTTTAGCCCCACACCACGGGGCGGGACGGTAATGGGTTAGGACTTTTTAGATCCACTCCGCCCCATCTAAGGGGCTATAATTGTAAAATTTTCATACTTTAAAACTCTACTATTTAAACAAATATATCAATATTAGCTGATTTTATTCTACTCAATGTGGTTCTCTACCTTTATTTTGTTATGTGCTATATTATGAGTTTTTTTTTTTTTTTTTTTTTTTTTTTTTTTTTGTGATTGTCTTGTTAAACACTTGGATATATTATTCAATTTTTTCTAAAAATTGATTTGATTTGATGGGATAAATTTAGTTGTAATTTCAAGTATATTTTTATTAATGAAGTAGGTTTCATTAAAAAAAATTGTACTAGTTGTTTGGCAAATTAACAAAAAGTAGAGTTTTACAGGGTGGAGCGGGGCTTCGCGAGGCCACAAGGGGCAGGGATAGGGTGAGAAAGTTTTCTTCGTCATACGAGGCGGGGACGAAGAACCCATCCTTCGGCCTCGCCCTACCCCATTGCCATCCCTATTGTTGACGGAACTAGTTTTTGGAACCATTTGTGTTGTATTGGACACTTTTGTGTTAGATGGTTAGTTTAGTTAAATGTCCCTAAATATCACAATGAACAATTCCTTGTTTTACATCTTGATAGGAACTGTACGATATGGGTTCCCCGAGCCTATTGGGCCTTTGACCCAGGCCTAATAGTACGAGCCTTGACCCTGACCTTTTGTACGGGATAAGGCCCCAAGCCTGCTAAGCCGTAGGCCCAGGCCTCGTGTCGCAATTCTTGATCTAAGGTATGTTGGACCCACAATCTTGGCCCATACTCCTTAGGAAGCACTTCGGGCTTTGCTCGGTCAACCGCATCCCGGATGGGAACATAATTGCTTGGAGATACATGTCTCGGCTTCCCGGTATGGCCTTGGGAGTATTTCTGCCCGAACACCCTTTAGGAGGTGAGAACCAATTCCAATGCCACCACTACCAGTCCCAACGAAACATTCACTTAAACATGATGGAATTGGACCATCATTTCCACTTATAATCATAAAATAATCATGGCATTTCCACTGACCTCACACTATAAATAAGAAACATGGATGAGAAGAAAGGGGTTGGCAATTCTAGGGAGAGAACCCTTAGAGAAAGAAAGAGCGATCAATTTAAGAAAGAAAAGGAGTGAGGCAAAGAGAGTGAGTAAGCAGGAGCGTAATTGAATTGCCGAGCATAGAACCACCCATAGTAAGAAATCCAAAGCCTATAATACAAATAGATTGTGAGCACAAGTAGAGGTTAAGCCCAATAACCATATTTTGGGTATGCACAGGAACCTTTGGATCTTATACAACATTGGTCCACGGAGCTGTTATGTGCGATTACATTTTTATCTTTTATCTTTTATTTACTTATATATATAAAAGAAGAAGATCACAATGAGGCTTGGGTCAAGGGATTTCAATTAGAGCACATTCTTTGTCATTAATATGTTAGCTAAACTATATGACATTTAGAAATTGGCTCAAATTACTACCGCGCATTCTTGGGGTGACGATCATTTCATAAGTATAAGTGCTTGTGGTAATATAGAGGGTAAGAGTTGAAATTCAAATATCCATAAATGAATTTTACACATATATACAAGGCTGGGGGAGTTGTATACTTTTGGGTTCTAAATTGATAAATTCTAATATAATAAAACATTAAAAGAATTATAAAAAAAAAGATGACGTGAAAAATTGTAGAGTTAGCAGAGGCTTCCGTTTTATATAGATATATAGATTAGATTGAGGTATCACGAAAAAAAAAAAAAAAAAAAAAAGGCCTTAAAGTAGGCATTGACATGGGCATCAAATAGTGTATATTGCATATTGAAACTAACCAAATCTAAGAATTGCCAATTTCATGGCATAAAAATTAAAGGAAGAGAGATTAAGATTTGTTTTTATTTATCATATCTCTTAAAGAGAAAAAGTGAAAACAATAAAAGAGAAAAAAAAGACAGGAGCGACGCGTATCAAAAAGAGAGTGCTAGAATATAAACCCACAGGCCACAGACACAAACAGTTAAAAAGGTTCAGAAGCTGAAAAAAAAAAAAAAAAAAGACGGCCTCACTTTCTCTCACAAGACAACGCCCCCACCCTATTGTCTCAAAGACACATCCCCTCCGAAGCAGGAGAGTGTCTGTGACTGTGAGTGTATAATACAAGTCGCGCCTCACCCTCAGCTCGTGGGTCTCTTTATTCCTTCTCTCTCTCTCAAGACTCAAAACAAACACCAAACACTTTATATACTTTCCCGGCTTAGGTGGCCTTAAGTCACCTCCGATTCTCTCACCCTTTATTACAACACATAAATATAAAATAAATTCCCACATATTACACTTTCACTTCTTCTCTTTCTTTCACAATTACTCACCCTTCACTTTCTTTCTCTTCCTTCCTATTCAATACCACAACAATTTTTAGGGTTTCAATTTCCAATTCCTCTCTTTTTCTCTCTCTCTCTCATAGATCTGTAATTTTTTTTTTTTTTTTTTTTTTTGTTTGGAATTTGAGAGAGATAGTGGGGAGAGACTATGGGAGGTGATGGAGCTGTGGACGATGCGAACGAATCCAACGGCGGAGATGGAGTCAATATCAACATCCGTTGCTCCAACGGTTCTAAGTTTTCCGTTCAGATTAGCCTCGATTCCTCCGTTGGATCCTTCAAAAGCATTCTCGCTGAGAAATCCGATACGCCGACCGATCAACAAAGGCTCATTTACAAGGGTCGGATCCTCAAGGACGATCAAACTCTTCAAAGCTACGGTACTCATTTCATTTCCGATTTATTTTTTATTTATTAATATCTAATTCAGAATTTCAGATTTTTTTTTTTTTTTTTTTTTGCTTATTAGTTAAATAGTGTTAATTTTTGGATGGATTATTATTATTATTATTTTTTGGTTTGTTTCGTAGAAATCAAGCTTTGATATGATATTAGGGCAACGAAGAATGATTATGCGATGCTTCATTGTTAATTGCTATTTTTGATGATTCTAGAAGCATCTAGATAGATCTCATTAGGAAATGGAATGTTATTGTTGTTTAGATTAGAAAGAGATAAAATGTTATTTTAGAATATTAGTTTATTTATTTATATATTCATGTGAATGTTCATGTGAATTATTCTATAAAAGTCGAGGAACGATGGAAGGCTCAGACCTAAAAATAAGTAGAAATGGTAAAAAAAAATGTCAATTAAGGAGATAATAGAGAATATGGATTTGGATGGAATAGAATGGCAAAAGAGAATACATGTGTCGATTAGTCTGATGAGGTTCCATAGCAATCCACAAAATTTTGGGACCGAGACTTGGTTGTTGCTTTTTTGTAACGTGAATGATTCTCAAGCAAGCATGGTGTCGTTTTGATAATTAGTTTTGGCAGTGGGTTAACTGACTTAACCTCAGCATTGAATTACAGTGAGTTCAATGTCCTATTGTCACCTTGGAGTAGCATGCTTGCTTTTTTCAGCCATATTTAGGCAACTGCCTTATATGTAACCTGGCGTTTATCAGATTTCCTAGTGCTCGCTTTTTTTTTAAAAAAAAAAAAGAAAAAAAAAGTGCCCGTTTGGATTTTCAGCTTTGCTAGCCAAGTATTTTGGGTAAATCCTAGGTGTTTTATATGACATACATATTTGATTGTATTCCAAATGGAAATGTAGGTGTATCATATCCATTTAAAAAGAAAAGGAGATATAATTGCCGGCCATTGAGTGTTTTTTGCTCTTGAGATAGGTTTAGTTATGTTGACCATCTTTTTTGTCTGTGTTTATAGGTTTGGAGGCAGATCACACCGTCCACTTAGTTCGTGGCTTTTCTCCAGCTGCAGCATCCAATCCTGCTGGTGGAACCAATCCTGGAGTTCCAAATACCACTCAAAGTAATGCCAGAAGTGTTGGTTCAAATGAGGGTGAAGCGTTAGGAGGAGCTGGTTTTGGAGCTTCACTATTTCCTGGACTTGGTATTAATGGTATGGGTGGCGGCGGCAATGGTGGTGGTATTGGTGGCAACGGTTTGTTCGGAGCTGGGCTTCCAGATTTTGAACAAGTGCAACAGCAGTTGACTCGGAACCCTAATATAATGAGAGAAATAATGAATATGCCTGTTGTTCAGAACCTAATGAATAACCCTGATGTAATGCGTAACTTGATTATGAATAATCCGCAAATGCGTGAAATCATTGATCGAAACCCTGAGCTAGCACACATACTTAATGATCCCAGCACACTTCGTCAGACACTTGAAGCTGCAAGAAACCCAGAACTCATGCGTGAGATGATGCGCAATACTGATAGAGCAATGAGCAATATTGAGTCTTCTCCTGAGGGATTCAATATGTTGAGGCGAATGTATGAAAATGTTCAAGAGCCATTCCTGAATGCCACAACAATGGCTGGGAATGCTGGAAATGATAATGCGAACCCATTTGCTGCTCTTCTGGGGACCCAAGGTGTGGACCAAGCAAGAAATCCGTCAACTACACCCTCAACCACTAGTTCTGAGACAACTACTGGCTCTCCTGCTCCCAATACTAATCCACTACCAAATCCTTGGACTGCTACTGCTGGTAAGATTTCACTCTCTTACTTCTGCTCTTCTTCTGGATGCTTTTATCGTCTTTTGGGGTAATTTTAGTGTTGCAGCATATAAGATTAACCTCTATTCTTCCTTCAGATAATATGTCATATCCTAATGCAATGCAGAAGTTTAGTTTCACTGATCTACAAAGAGGAGAAAAAGATACATGTTTGTATCTTTTCCGTAAAGCTATGAACTTCAGTGTTTTTCCCTAGTATCCACAGTACTAATTGAATATGTTGTTTTGAGTTATCCCTTTGACAAATTTGTTACCAATGTCTATGGAAAATGGGAAACGTCACATGGTTTCTAAGAATCTAATTTCTTTGTGATTTAAATTGCTGCCCCTTAAAGGTTATTGATAAATAAAAGTACTGTAGATATTTTTGTTGCCATTGAGCTCTAGCTCAATTGGTATTTCTTCCCCTTGTAAGAGTGAGGTGGAGGGTGTGTACCCTCATGTTGTGGCCCATCAGTGCATGTGTAGTTTACCAATAAAAAGTACTCTAAATCTTTTCTTCCTCTGACTTAAAAATAGGATTTTTTTTTCTTCTAATTTGTTTTCTGCTGTTCGAAGATGTTAACTTGAATATTGTTAAAAAATTGTCACCAATAAATAGTTAACTCAATTATGTGAAACTAGCAGCTGGAGGTGCCCCAACTAGCACCACGAGGTCAAATCCTACTGGGGATGCTAGATCTCAGACACCCGCTGGCTTAGGTGGACTTGGTCTTCCAGGGCTTGAAGGCATGTTTGGTGCCATGCAGGATACCACTTTAGTCAATCAGATGATGCAAAATCCAGCTATGTCACAGATGATGCAAAGCCTCCTTTCAAACCCTCAATATATGAACCAGGTATTTAATTATTATATAGTTCAGGATCTTACTAGATCAGCACCAAAGACATTATTATTTGCATCAGCATGTTATACAATTCACTTATTAAGTATAAGTTGTACTTGAGGTCAACTTGTGTCTCTAACGTTACTCAACTTTCAGATTCTTGGTCTCAATCCCCAGCTACGCAGCATGCTTGATTCCAATTCTCAACTAAGGGAAATGATGCAAAACCCAGAATTTCTTCGTCAGTTAACTTCTCCTGAAACAATGCAGGTACATTGTTATAAAGTTCTTCAGCAGTTGACACGTGCTCTCGAATGGTTTCTTTCTTGCTCATACACGCATACACAGACACACACCCTCATGCTGTGCAAACACGTCTACCCAGCAGTTCCCTTCTTAGACACATCTCCATATGCTCATCTCTGTGAACAGTGAACACGTTTATGTATAGTGTCGGTATGCATTCAAAGTTGCTAGTTATTACTTACAATAAAAAGTCTTGGTTTGCATGAATGATGGTTGACTTGGGAAATAGTTCTTGTATTATTTACTTCAGTAATTTGGCATATAAATTCCTTCTGGTGATAAGCTGAAGTCAATTCCATGTTTTTTTTTTTTTTAATTTTTTAAAATTTTTTATTTTGCTTCTTATATTTGTGTTGATCTCTCTCTGCCTCTCTCTCTCTCAGCAACTCTTGACTTTTCAACAAGCTCTTATGTCTCAGCTTGGTCGGCAACAGTCAACCCAGTAAGTGGTGACATAATCTTTGCCTGTTTTCCTTTCTGTAGATCAGCAACAACATTTAAAAAGTCCAAAAAGTAGGTGCAAGATGGGTAAATCCTATAATGGAAAATCAATGATGGCTAGGATTATCTAAGAAATATGAAAAAAAGATACAAAGTAGTAGAAGGCAATCCTCAAAGCCATAAGAATATGATCTTCTAAAACGTGCTTCAAATATACTTATTAAAAAAAAGTGCTTCAAATATGCACAGATAGTTCATTACCTTTTAAAAATTCTCCTAGTTTTCTTTTTATTTTCTAATTGCTTCGTACTATGCAAAGTTGTGGAGCTTGCCGAACTTAAAGCTTCTCTCTTCACAAATTGTAGTAGTTGTCAGGATCATATGATACGTGATACAAAGTTCCATATCGTATCAGCGTATCGTAAGTGCTCATGAATCGTACGATATAGTGTGCGTATTATATGAATCGTATAAATAGACAAATGCTTTAAAATGAAATTTTTTGTTAAAATTTGTACTTTTATTTGAATCTAACAAGTTGCTAGACTTGTATTTAACACAAAATTATTAGGTTACTTAATTTAGCCTAATTAAATAACATATTCATAAGTTTTTTCCCCCCACTTTCTTCTACAAAATTTGGACTATACAGTACACACTTACACTTCACTTTAATATTTACAATTTATTTTCTGTACTATGAATAAGATGTTAATTGACAATTAATTATTTTTATTTTTGTTGTTATTGTTATTAGTCCAAGAAACTAGAATGCCAAGAAGATTTTTTTTTAATTATTAAAATAAAAAGAACAAGAAGAGATAGTAAATGTTAATGATGATGAAGAAAATTTTAATCAAGAAATAAGTTTGCAAAATGATAAATATGATGATAGCATTGACTTAGATGGGGTTGATTAGGCAATATTATGAATATAAATTATTATTTCTGGGTTATTTATAATATATTATCACTTCTGAATTTAAGCAATTTGAATGTGTATGTTATAAACACATGCTAGTTTGATTTATTTAGTTAGCTTGTTTATTCTCACATAAGTGATGAATAAATTAGTCAATAGTTGAATATATTCAAAATTTATAATAAACATATCCTTTATATATGTATATCTATAATTTTTTATAAATTTTATTAAGGGTTTGTGTATCTTACAATATACGATACATGATACAGAAACATCAAAAATTGATTCACGTTTTGACAACTATGAATTGTACATGCTTCGCCATGTGATAGTGACACTGCTTTTCCTGATTAGTTCTTGTCATTAGTTTCTTCCCCTATCTTCTATTAACTTGTTTCATAATGCAGGGAACAGGGTCAGACTGCTGGTGGAGGTACAGGTATGCAAGTCAATCTTTGACATTTGGTCTAAGAAAAAAACCTTTGAACTTCTGTTTGCTTCTTTGGCCAATCTTCTATTATTTTCATTGGTAAAATCTAGCGGCATAGTGCCTGCAAGGGCATGTCTTCTAGATGTTGGTTCCTGTTAGAAACCTCCAACATATAATTGCTGGATTGCATCATTTGGGACATCTGCATACAATAGGTGCTCTCAGTTAAATGGGGTGGCTCTTAGCTAAACATCTCTAGACATTAATTTTGAGTGAGTGGGAAGTTCTATATCTTTATAGTAAGAAGGAATTGGTTCTTTTTTTTGGTAGTTGGGGGGGTGTTGGGAGGATATTTAGGATTTTTCTGCAGTAATAGAGGGCTTTATTTTTGTCATTTTCTTGAGGAAGGCCTTTGTGTCAAACCCCTGGAAAGATGGCAAAATTTAGTTATGATGGAAAATATTTGTTCTTCCCTTTCCCCTCAGATTATTTATTTTTTACAATGGGTTGTTTGTTAATGTTTTCACTGGGTCATTGAACAACGTAGGATTGGAGATGTTGATGAACATGTTTGGTGGACTCGGAGCTGGCAGCCTGGCTGTTCCCAACAGATCTAACGGTTACTATACTCTCCTGTCTTTTCTTTTCTTTCTAATTCCTTTTCTTAATGGATATCTTGTTGCTTATGTTTGTTTGGTACTTATTCTGTTTATCTTCCCAGCGCCACCGGAAGAACTCTACGCCACCCAGCTGTCACAGCTTCAAGAAATGGGTTTCTTTGACACACAAGAGAATATACGGGCATTGATTGCCACTGCTGGAAATGTTCATGCAGCAGTAGAGCGACTGTTGGGGAACTCTGGTCAGTAGTTTCTTGTTATTATCCAATTTTATCTGATGATGTTGCCTGCTGGCTTGCTGAAATCGGTTGCTTTGGACCTGAGTTGTATTCAAGCCTCATATATTTGTTGCAAATAAGTCCAAAGTATGTTAGCAAGAGTTGCAAAGTTAGTGTAGGTTATCATCCTTGTGCTGTTCTCTCTATCTCTTTCTCTAGAGGTATGGCCGGCAGGAGTTTCTTGTACATACTTAATATTAAGATGCGACATGTGATCATATGAATTGTTTGCCACATTATTAACTAAATTGGAATTTGTGACATTTTTGTTATATTTCCTTTTCAATTTCTTTTTATCTTTAGAAGTATGTAGTGTTTTAACAAAATTTATCTAACAACTGCTGATTGGTATTTTGCAATACCTATTTTTAGGTCTCTCCTTGGATGTATTTTATCCTCTTATTGCTTGTTAATTTTCTGGACTATGTGGGAATGAGGTAGAGAAAGAAAAGGAAAGAAACTTAAATTAATGAAGGCAGTACCATAATTTTATGTGCAAGTCTCTTCTAACATTGATTCTGTTGCTTCCTAATGATCCATTTGGATTGAGGGAGAGGGAGATGGAGAGGGAGAGGGAGTAGAGGAGAGGAGAGTAGAGTTGACCAAAACTAATTTATTTTTAACAAACTTTACACTACTCCCCTTCTTTCCCCCTTCAATCCAAACAGGGCCCTAAAAGTCCCATGGTCCATGGGATGGCATTGCAAATGAGTTGGTCCTTCTCTCTTTCTTTGTATTTATTTTTTGCTATCTATCTTTCTTCTCTCTTCATTAGGGGAAAGGGCGTGGTTGAAACTTGAAAGCATTGGCCATATAGCCCAATGATGGGTCTTGTTAAGTTTCAATATCACCGTGTGTTTTGAAGTTTGGTGAATTGGTGTGGTGCGAAAAGCTACTTAATATATATACACATGTTATTTAATTAATAAATAAATAAAAAACTAAAAAAATGTGAAATTTGTTTGGTCGTTTTATTCAAAATGACATTGAATTATGTTTAGTTTAACTTGAAATAATTTAATATTGTCTATAATTCTTAAAAGACTTAAAAGAAAATTGGAAAAAAATAAACACACATATATATTATAATAATGTCATGAAATTATTTATTTATTTAAAATCTTTGTTGGATAGGAGAAGAGAATTTGTAATTGTTGGTTGTTTTGTTGGCAAAGATAAACTAAAGGGTAAATTGTAAATCGTACCCTTAAAGTTTGAAGGTGTTTGGATTTTACACTTTGAAATTTCAAATTTTAGATTTTACTCTAAAATTTGAAGTATTTGGATTATACACTTTGATGTTTCATAATTTCGATTTTACCCTATAAAATTGGAAAGTGTTGGGATTTTACACTTCAAAATTCTAAAACTTTAGGGTGTAAAATCCGAACACTCTCAAACTCTAGAGAGTATCCAATCACCCTTAAAATATAGGGAGTAAAATTTAAAATTTGAAATGTTAGAGGGTAAAATCTAAATTTTAAAATTTTAGGGTGTAAAATGCAATTACCCTCAAACTTTATGGGTGTAATTTTCAATTTATCCTAATCTAAATTATGGAAAAAATTAATATCTTAAAACACGGCTGCTTATGGATCTACAATTCTACACATAACACATGTTCAAAGATAAACTAAATTTCGGAGAAATTAATATCTTAAACTATGCCTTATGGATCTACACATAACACATTTAAAGGTTGTTTTAACAATTTTATTTTATAACTAAATCAGAATATATATGAAGAATGACCTTCATCGCATGATTTAGTAATGATTAATTTTGATTAATTTTCTAAAGACGGTATTGTGAATTTAATTTATTAAAGTAAAGACAAAATTATAGAATTTTAAATGTTTAATGCATTCAAAGTCTACGTTAAATTAATGAATTAAATAGAAAAATAAAATTTCTAACAAAATAAATCAATAAAAAATGAACATGAACATAATCGTTAATAACGTACTTAGAAAGTTAGGGCTTCACCCTTGTAAAGGAAAGGCTCCTAGCAAAGCCATTACATCAAATAAATCCTAAAAATTGAAAAAATAACTTTTAAATTATTTTTATTTTATTTTTTTATCAGAAACTTGAACCTTACCCCTATCCCCTCTCATCCTACAAAAATTTATACTTGTGAAGTAATTATAACGTCAAGGATGTGCTTTACACTTGTTTATTTTTATTTTTATTTATTTATTTATTTTTAAGATAGATAAAATTTTACTATAGTCTAATCTAAGTATACTTGTGGTATCTTAATTTTGTTATTAAGGCCGTCAATGTTGTACATTTAAAGTTGTCATAATGAACTCTTAAATAACTCTAAAAATCCTATTACAAGTATAATTTTTATATGGAGAAAAAAATCTATGACTTCCTGGCTCTAATTGACCACCTCCTTTACCTTCCTTAAATGTCAAAATTTGGAAGTCCTTGTAAAAATACAATTTTTTTAGCCCTATTAATCAACGTTCCAACGTAACTTGTTTTGCCTTAATATGATATTTAAGCCATCTCCCCTATGTGTGTGTGTGTTAAAAATATATAGTATTCTTAAAAAAAAAAAGATATTTAAGCCAAAAGTTACTTGCAAAACAATAAGACCTATGCAGCTGAAATCCAAATCCAAATCCAATTTGGATTTAATGCAATTTCCCATTAAATGCTTGCTTCTTTAGGCTCAAATTAAATAGGAAGACCTTGGTCCATGTTAAGGGTTATTATTGGGTACTTCAGGAGTATATTCACTTCTTCTCACATTAGGGTGGCTCTCACTCACCATGAGGTCCACTCCCACGTAAGAGAAAATGAGTATACTCTCGAAGTATCTAATAACTTTCTCCATTTCAAACTTGAGTCCATTAAATAGATTTGGCTGTGCCTTTCTTGGTAACTTGTGAGGTTTTAATAAAGTTTACTAAAATTTATCCAAACTCATTCAAAAGACATATCCATGCATAGAGCTGATTTATGGAAGCTAAAAAAAAAAAAAAAAAAAAAAAAAAAAAAAAAAAAAAAAAAAAACCGATAAAACTCATTTTAAGAACAAAATTAATCACTAAGCAATAATCCAATTCCAAGTATAAAGTGCATGAATTAACACAAAATAAGTGCCATAATGCTCGCTAATGATGATGTAAATACGCAAAGTTAAGCTATTGTCAGTATGATTAAACGATGACATAATTTGGCCATTAAATCCTAGAAAATCTTGGATGGGGGTTTAACACACCCTCATGTTGTAACTTAGCCTCCAACTTAAGATTGAAGGTTAAAGTCACTGATTTTCCATGTAATATATATTTTTTCTTAAGTTGTAATTAGGAAATAAGGTGATGTAATTTATTTTTTTAAATTGTAATTAGGAAAAGCAGGGTAAATTTATATTTCTAGTGATAAGGTATTTCTTATTGTAAAAGATTTACTTTTATCTATTTTCTTGATTTTATCCATAAATAATCAAGTGATGATTCCGATGTAAATCCTTCAATTTTGGGGATAGACATTGTTAATTGAGTTTGAATCATTGACCTAATTATCTTGGGGGGGGGGGGGGGTGTGTTACTCAAATAAAATTTGTTGATCCTATGAAGTCGTATTTCTCACACCATGGCAAACAATTCAATTTGTGGATGGTTTCATTTGGATGAATAAGATCCCCGCCCGTGTGTTAATTGCAAGGAGCCAATGGGTGCTCATTTTTTAATTGAAAGTTGAGTCCCTTTTAAAATTACTAAATGGAGAAGCAAAAGGGCATTGCATACGAATAAATTGATACAAATTTTCCTAATGTGTCTCAGTGCATATTAAGGATAACTAAGAGGCAGTGGCAGCTGATATTGAGAGAGGCACTAACGCTACAACAAAAGTAATGAGGTTACAACATGTACTGGTGGCTCTTCCATCTTTTTTCGCCTAAGAGAGGTTGGGGGATTCATATGCACCAACCATAAGAAAAATCAATGTTTTGCCTCTCCTATTTTGGACCTTAACAGTATTGACATTGGCTTATGCAAAATAGTGGAAACCCCCAAATTTGCCTAATGAGCCTGTAAAACACCAACATTGGCTTATGCACCCATTAGGCAAAATAAAATTTCACTATGGTGCTTCTCCGAATTTAGATGACATTATAGCTCAGGTAATTTAACATATTTTTCTTTGATCCCCAAGCTACCCTTCTTCTTCCTCAAATTTTCTATTTCACTTACATATCACTCCCCCCTTGTTGTTGTCAATATATTGGCCTAACATATCACTCTAACACACTCACCAAAACGTTTTTCCTTTGCCTTTTTTCAAAACCTTCAAACACAAACCAAATCATTTACCCAAAAACCATCTAATCACCCTCCCAACTTTTCTTTTGCTAATAATGCTTGGTTTTTAGCCGCCATTGAAGTCCTTAATGCTCAAATGGCTCTACAAGATTCAAATAGCATGTAATGTGAAGTGTCAGTATCTTTGTCATCTAACCTCTTTGTCGTCGGCTCCAAAGTCATTCCCACCATGCTAACCAATGCCAATGCCCCAACCCCACACCCACAGTCTAACCACGTTCCCTCATTTCAGCTAGTTTCTACTCGTCTCTTTTTTCACTTTTATCTTCTTATTTTCCTTTGAATTTCTTGTTTTTTTAATCATTTCCTCGTTCTTCATTTTATTTATAAACATGTTCTTATATATATATATATATATATATATATTTTTTTTTTTTTTTTTGAGAATGATGTTCTTATATATTTGCATGTGTTCATCTACTAAACCGCCGGTTTGGTTGTCAATAACACTGCACTTAGATTCTTAGATTTTCCCCTCATTGTTTTTGATTTACTGAAGTTTAGGTCTCTTTATTTTTGTTGTACCATTTTGTGGGGGAGAATGTAGAGATTGAGAGAGAATGAGATAAGTTGAGAGAAATAATAAAAAAATAATGAAGTTAATGAGATAGAGTAAAAAAAAAAGAGAATTAGTAGATGTGAGTGTTTTGAAAAATGGTTAGATAAAATACAAAAAAGAAGGTTATAATTATAAAATAAAGAGAAAATTTTGGCCAAACCAATAAAAATGCACTAACATGCTTGTATTAGATAATGATAAAGAAAGTGCTTCCGATGATGAGACATGATAATTTTTGTTTTAAACTTTTTTTCCCAATAGTTTGTCTCTCATCTTAAGTGGATATATAAATAGTCCATTATTTTGCTTTCTAATTGTGAATCTAAGAATGTAGTAGCTATATAATGTTCTTGTCATGCAATATTGTTAAGAACTTTATGAAGAATATGCTCCTCACATAAAAGGAAGCTACATTTATTTTCATTGATTACAACTTAGCACTTAGATTGGCAAAGAAACCTATGATCCATTATTGCTCTAAGCACATAAATACAAGACATTACTTTCTTAGTGAATGATTTACAAAATAAGGAGGTGCAGTGTAAGTTTTTGAAGTAATAAGATCAAATTGCTAATACTTTTACCAACTCACTCAACAATATTAGTTCCATAAATTAAAAGTTTGTATGAGCTTATTTTCATTAGCTTATTTTGTTTATTTGTAAAAATACAAATTTACTTAAAAAAATGTGATGTGTTAAAAATTTGTACATTCCATCTTAAGATGAAAAACAAGTTTAACCAAACATACATAGTTTAAAAATATTTTAGGTAAAATACATTGAATATATATGATTATAATAATATATAGCATGATTTGTGTATATAAATAATGAACTATGTATGAGAGTATCAGAGAACGCAAATGCCCATTATTAATGCAATAAAATTAAGTCATTCTTGGTATTCCTCCTAATTTCCTTTATGTACTTGTGTGTGCATATAAATTCCAACACTCCCCCTTGAGAAGTCTCATATGAGACAATTTATCTCACAGTTTTAATTTCTTTCTTCTTGTTTCTCATCACCATGAGTAACTCTAAAGACTCCTCATCCGACAAGCCCTTCTCTGATGACCAACAAGACCATCATGATAGGCCTCAAAATGCTAGTGATGACACCACCATGCAAGAGGCTGAAAATGTCACAGGGACTAATGTTGAGATTGAACGAGACTCATCTTCTGTTACACCTTTTATGGCTCAAGAAACTGGTGATCATGAGGGTGGTGATGCTGATGATATTGTTATAGAGCCCCAAGAAGGTTCTTCTAAGAAGCAAGGAGGCCATGGAGACGAGTTGGGTGCAATAAGTAGTGGTGTAAACAAACCTAAGAGGAAGGTGGAGTTGGTGGATCCTCCAACACTACGCGATCCAGTTTGTATTGTATGTAGCAAGCAGTTTGGCTCGTGGAAGGCTGTATTTGGACACATGAGATCTCATCCTGGGCGTGATTGGAGGGGGGTGTTTCCTCCCCCAACTGGAATATGGGACCCTTTACGAGATATAGACCAAAAAGCAAGCATGCCTAATATAGATCCTAACATAGGTCCTCAAGCTCAAGAGGAAATCGCTACGACTCTTCTTAATGTGGCTCAAGGTGTGTTACAGAGATTGAATGAAAGTGACAAAAATGAGGGTGTAATTGCCATCAGTGAGGCTTCCTCTTCATCACTCGGGAGAGGACTGGGGATTGATTTGAACCAACCACAAGAGAAAAGTCCTAGTACTGCTCCTGTTTTGGATCTCAACAAGCCTGCAAAAGAGAAGGATGATGACAGTTCTTCAGACGATGGGAAATGAGAAGTGTTGTTTTGGATCTCAACATGCCTGCAGAGAAGAGATGAAGAAAATGGTTTAGAGCATGAGAAATAAGAAGTGTTATTATTATTATTATTATTTTTTTAGTGCTTCTTTTAATTGAGTTTTTAGCGTGCTCACTTTGTTAAAATGGATCATGCACGCATAATGTTTATGTTGCTTGTTTGTTTGTTTGTTTGTATTTGTTTTTTTTTTTTTACGTGTTTCTTTTAAGAAAAATTCTAGTGCCACATCCAATTACACAACTTTGCCCACAATTCTTTCATGTGGCGAGTTGTGATTGGTGGAAGGGTGATGGTGGGTCCATAACTCGCCCACCAACCATAACTTGCCACACCCCTTCACCAACCACAACTCGCCACATGGACGAGTTGTGGATAAAGTTGTGTAATTGGATGTGACATTAGAATTACTCTTCTTTTAATTGAGTTTTTGGTGTGCTCACTTTATCAAAAGTGGACATGCATGCATATTTTTTATGTTGCATGAATTAAAATAAAATATTTATAGATTCAACGTGGTCTATTTATTAAAATTTTAAAACAATGATGTTAAAAAATTACAAATTTTATTACATCAATGAATATCAAGGACAAAAACCGATAGCAGATATTAACAATACAAACTGATAACAAATATTAGCCATACAAATTGATGTGTTAAGTTAAACACAATACCAAAAAAAAAAAAAGTTAACAGGTGGTTGATATTGTACTAATTTCATTGTTACCATATCAATTTGTATATATCTTGTGATAAATTTAGTAGCAACTGAAGTACTTTCCTTATTAGAATAACACATAAAATTATTGTTTATGGGTTGTAGTTCTCATTACAACCAATAAAAATGTTATATTTGGTTGATTACCTTTTTTTTTTTTTTCCTCTTTTTTGAAAAATTTATAATTTTTTATTAATTTAAAAATCAATAGTGATGTTTGATAGTTGACGAGGATTTCTATTTATTGCCTAACCTACCATAATTGGTTGTCACATAGACACAAATTTGAAAAAAATTTATATTTTATCTTAGTTTTAATAGTGGATCTTAATGATTTCGATGTGGTTTGTTTATTAAAACAATGATGTTGGCTATACAAACTTTACTATATAACAAATATTGATATAAATTGATAACAGATATTTGTGGCCAGTTCTCCTCGTTACAACCAATAGTAGTGATATATTTGATTGATTACAATTTTAATCAAATCACATATTTTCAATTTTTCATTAATTTTAGATATCAACGATGGTGTTTGATAGTCGAGGAGGATTAAAAGAAAAACTAATACTTGTCCAAGTTTTAGTTGTGGAGCCCATAATGCATTAAATTTGACCTACTTATTAAAATCAAGATCTTAAGGGCAATTACAAATTTTACTATATTAATATTCATTAACAATACTATATTTTATAAAGAATATTGATCATAAAAACTGATGTGTAAAACCAAATAAGAAATTTATTTTTATCTGTGTTGATGTCAAATTAATTCTATGATTGTTATAATTTCAAGTTATAAATATAAGTAATCAAATATATAGTAATTTTAGTATTTTTCTTAGTAGAAGAACACGTAGTTTAGTGTTTGTGGGCAGCGGTTCTCATTACAACTGATAGTAATGCTATTTGGTTGATTACCTATTACTCTTAGTTTTGGGAAAGTTATGAGTTTTCATTAATTTTAAAAATCAATGGTGTTGTTTAATAATCAACTAGGATTTTTATTTGTTAACTGCAAACCTTATAATGCATTTGACTTGGTTTGTAACCGCCACTATAGAAAACACCGCTATAGCCCAAATGAGCCTATAGTGGCATTTTTAGGAGCCATATAGGTCCAGATTTTTTGTAGTATGCTAAATCTATTACAAAATTTATAACATTAATGATATAACGGTACAAATTGATAACGAATATTATATTTTCAAATTAATGTGTTATAAACACAAGATAAAAATGATTAATAAATTTATTCAATATGTGAATGCTTAGTTTTGGCATTTTGAGAACTACACCTAGCTTCTATATATCTTCAAGTAAAAAAAAAAAAAAAAGTTTCAATTAGTTCAATTGATAAAGTTTTTGATTGTTGAATAATAGATTAGGGGTTCAATACCCACAGCTATTTGTAAACCACAACTTGCTATTTGTAAACCACAGTTTTGTCACATTCCATAATAATTTTACATTTTTGGCTAAGTAATTATGGAAAAGGAAATAATTAGGTGTAAGCCTTGTATGTTTAATTCCTAACCCAAATAATACTATATTTATTTGGTTTATAACTTGATTTTTTCTCTTTTATGGCAAAGTTATCATTCTTCATTAATATTTTTAAAAATCCAGGGTATTCTATTTTTAATTTTTAACATTAAAAGAACCACACATAATGAAGTTACCAATCTTGATTAATTTTAAAAATGAACTTACAACCAATAGGAATTAAATATATTTGGCAGACGATTTTTTTTTTTTTTTTATATATATATATTTTATGGCAAAGTTACCAATTTAATTTTTTTTTTTGACTACTTTTAAGTAATTAATAGCATGCAATTTCTGCCTTTCTGTATTTTCCTTTTTGGGCATAATAAGTGCCAGTACTATCCGAGCTGTCAAAGTTGAACAGGAGGTATTACGATCCAACGGTCGAGATTCTTCAAAAAGACAATCTCCCATTGACTATGCATTGGGACCCACAAACCCCCATTAACGAATAAAAACATGCCACGTGTAACAAAAACAGATTCTTCAGGTGCGAGCGAGAAAGCAGTAAAATTCGTTGGGCTTGGGCTGGGCCCAGCACCACTTTAGCCTAAATTCGCGCTTGCTCTGATTGAAAAAATTACTAGCGAAATCCAATTTCCGCGAAAACTAAATCCTTTTTCCTTACATTCATTTTCCAAATCTCGATTTGGATCCAATCAAAATAACTTTCACTATCTCAGGCCGCTAGATACGATGATCTCGACGACGTCGTAAGCTTAGCATCCTCCGGTGTTTCTCTCGATTCCAAGGACTCCCTTGGCCGTACAGGTTCACCCTTTTAACCTTAATTTTAATTCTCTCATTATTTATACTATGAACATGTCTTAATACCTGCTTTACTCTTTTTTTCTTTTTAAAAATTGTGTTCCCAATCTTGAAAATTCCTCTTCTATATAAACAAATTGAATACTCATATACCATTGTGGTTATTAAAAACTTTTTTTTTTTTTTTTTCATTTTTCTGTTTTTAGTTTGATTGTTGCGTGAATTTTTCTGTTTTTTTCCTTTTACGGAAAGTAGTTTAAGTTTTCACGTGCGATCTCCGATCGGTTTAGTCGTTCAGGTATCGTATCCAACACTCTCTGTTCTTCGTAATTAAGGCTTTATTTGGCTGCTGATAATGTATTTTATCGGAATTGTATAAGATTTCTTGGCTGCCAAGCAGGAAATCAGAGATGAATTGAATTTGATTGTTAGTTATTAGGAGCTCCGAGAAAATTTGAATTTATTCAATTAGCAATTCATTTGAATTTTGTTATTGTTGTTTGTTAGTGAAGTTCAAACATTTCTTGGCTACCAATCAGAAATCAGAGATGAAATTGAATTTGTTGAAATGAAATGAAAAAAAAAAAAAAAAAACAGTTTCTATTGTGTAGGTGAGAGGAAATTTGAATTTATTTAATTGGCTATGCAATTGAATTTTTGTTGTTGTTGTTGTTGTTGTTTGGAAGTGGATTTAGGTTTCAATAATGATGGAGAGGGCTGATTCTAGTAAAAAGCTATATTCGCGTCTGCGTCTATGGGAGTTTCCGGATCAGTATATTGTTGAGCCCACTGATGGCTCTTGTGGTTCCTCCTTGGTCATCAGTCGGAAGGACGGCTCAATGAGTCTGATTGGTGAGTTTATAATGATTGTTATTGATGTTCGAGTAATGTTAGGGACTCGATTATTTTTCACAACTTGTTTTGACAGCGAATTATGATTGGAGTTATCACTTTCACATGGCCTACTACTAACATTGCTTTTATTAGGAAAAAGTGCTGTTAGTAGTGGGCCCATGTGATGATTGAAGAGACCATTCTATGTGTAGTTTTAGTCACATGACATTTTTAACGAGTCATGAACTTGCGTAAATATACGCATGGATAGTCTTATAAATTACCATGTAGTGGGCTGGAGGAGATGGGTCTAAACAAATTTGGAGCTAAACTTTGTCCCTTTTATTATAGATGCCAACAGTTAGTGAAAAATTTTGTGCCTCTAGACTTATTGTTAGTATTTCTCAGTTTCTATTTCTGTTAGTTGTGTGTTTTTTAGAGTGTTAATGGTGAATATTTTAGTTGATGGGTCTTTCTTTGATCACCCTACAGATGAGCTTCCAGAATCCAGCTCTGTTCCTAAAGTTCGGCCAATTTTTGGTGTTGTTGGGATGCTAAAGCTCTTGGCAGGTAAAATATCTTTTCAAACGCTCAAAACATGTTCTTGTGTGTTTTAGGATAGAGAACCTTGACTTACTACTTTAAATTCATTTTTCCCTAATTAGTTGCTTGCATAAGATTTTTGTCCCTTTTCAATTTAAGATATCGTACATTAACTATAGTGGCTTATAGAGCATTGGTGCCATTTGTTACAGCTTAATTTATAAATTAAGCCAGCTTATTTTCTTAGGTACAGCTTAAGTCAAACCCAGTTTGTTTTTATCTCACCAAAATGTGCTATACACTAAATGATGCTTGATGGCTATTTATGTTCTCAGTAGTTGTTTTCTGTTCATTGATTGTTAATTGATGTTGATATATGGTTTTATTTCATTTTTAATTCTTGAAAATGGTAGTTGGGTAGTAATTCATGGCTGGGAAGATTAATTGCATATTACAGTGTGCATAAATTTTTGGTAATAAGAGACGGATGAACCCAAAAAATGCATAAAGGCACATTGAAACATGATTCCTGAATGTTGGGGATATGACACATTTGATTGGCAGAATTGTGGTGCCATGTAAGACCAGTGGAGTAAATAGAACCTAAAACAGAGGAAGGAAAGATTAAATCAAATGTATATGCATCTAGTTTCTTATTCTAATATAATTATTGCACTGGAGTTGCAGCTTGTTTGATTATATTGATTTTTTAATATTCTTCTATGCTTTTAGGTTCGTATTTAATAGTTATAACCAAGCGTGAATGTGTTGGATCTTACTTGGGGCATCCTATCTTTAAAGTTTCATCCCTGAAGATTTTTCCCTGTAATCATTCTCTTGAAAATTCCACTGCAGAGCAGGTAAGTTATTGCCTTAATGTTTATTTGTCTTATATGGATGGAATTTGATTTCAATTCTGTAATTGTTATATGAACTTCCTCGCAGAAAAAGATGGAGACTGAGTTTTCTGGGCTGCTAAATATTGCAGAGAAGACTTCTGGTCTGTACTTCTCATACGAAACCAATTTAACACTGAGGTCAGCATTTTTTTCCGCTTTCGTGGCATTTGTCCATTCTTAATTGTGTCTGGGAAACAAACAAATGTTCTTACCTAAAGTGGATCGGCAACAAAGAGCTGGCCCCCCTCCCCTTCCAAAAAAGAAAGTATTTTAATACTTCTTTATTTGGCCTTTGCACATAAGGTCAATTCTTAGATTTATTCACGCTTAAACCAAATCAAGATGTAATTATCTAGAAGGGGATTAATCTTACAACACAGAATATTGTACTTGTAACTGACGGAGACACTAAATTTTATTTATGTTCACATCTGATGCAAATGATGGCCTTCACACAAAATATGATATTTTTTGGGGGTGCTGCAGTGCACAGCGATTAAATGATCTGGGTGATGAGTCAAAATTGCTTCCTCTTTGGAGACAAGTAAGCCTTGATCTTAGAAGTAGTTGCTTTTCTTTTGTTTTTTGATTTTTTCTTTAAGATATTAGTATATGCTGGGTCTGAAGTTAGAAGGTAGATTTCTTATGTAGGTTCTGCCTACAATTTTGTCTGAATGATGATTTTCAATCTCTGTCATCATTCTGTTCAAGCTTCATTGCTGTTTCTTTGTAATTTTAGATTTCCAGTAAATGGGGATTTTGCTAATGTCACTAATTTTTTTGCTACAGGCAGAACCTCGATTTCTATGGAACAACTATATGTTGGAAGTGCTCATAGATAACAAGGTCAGGTTGATGCCAAAGTTGTTGTCAGTCCTTTTACATGTATACTTTACTAACTGCTAACATTTATATGGTTCCCTATGCACAGCTTGATCCGTACATACTACCTGTTGTCCAAGGGAATATCCTTTTCTCATTGTTGGATTCAGTTTTTTGATTGTGTCACATGAGAGTGTATATTTATAGTTTAGTGGCTTATATAAATGCTGGTTGATTCTTTTTATTTCAAGTTTTTCCTTAACTGTTCATCAAGCTTTAATAACTTTCAAGCAGCCATTGGGAAAGATGTTATTGATGTTACTCTGGTTGCGAGGAGATGTACAAGGAGAAATGGTATTCAAAGCCTGTATTACCTTTTTATTTTGTTAATATGTATCTTGGTCTGTTCATTTATGGTTATCATTACTGTTTTCACAAAGACTAGTTCAGTACTATATTCTATACAGAAGAACTCCAGGAAATTAGTAATTCCTACTGATTTAATAAGTTTATCTGCATGAATTATTAATTTTTTCACCATTATACCAATACTATTCACTTGCAGCAACTAACTTTTTGATAAGTAATTAGTTTTATTAGAAAACACTAGGATGCACCCTGGTTTACTCCCCAGGGTTGGGTCCAAAGGGCTTCTGCCCTGGTGAGGTTCCACCTCTCACACCCTTCAAGGTTCCTTGCATTCCTTTCCCTCGTGATGCACCATTTGCTGCAACTAACTGATAGAGAATCATATTAATTCTAATAGGAACTGGGATAAAATATATGTGAGGGTCTGATAGGGTCTAATATACATCAAGAGGTTTTGATTGTTGGATCATTTGTAAAGCTTTAATTTTAATATCATTTGTAATTTACTTATCCAAAAATAGGTCATTTCTAAATCAATGCCAATCTAGCAATTGTATCAGTAACTAACCATTTTTGACAAGAGAGGGGCATGTTTAATGCATTTTACAATTTTGTATCCATGCACTTAATTTGACACTGAACATTTTGAAGAACATTACATGGGCAATGACCAAATTTCCATCATAGTAGAAACTATAAAAAGATCCATCACAAACAATTTGTGAGACAGATGCTTCCAATCTTGACATATGCTTTGATGCCATATGAAATGATCTACTATCCAAAGAGGTCTCTAATGAGAAAAATTTACGTGCTGAGTGCTAACAACTTAACACATGCTTGCTGACTGATAGCATGATTAAAAAGTGACCACGTGCTAATGAAGTTTCAGGAGCACCTAGCCATATTCTCATCAATGCACAGTAAAATGCATTATACCGTTTCCTCTTTCAAAGTGGCATTAAGTATTGGCCTTATATCCTCTTGCTAGTATAATAAATAATAGTTGCATTCCTTACAAGGCACTCGGATGTGGAGAAGAGGAGCTGATTCCGATGGGTATGTTGCTAATTTTGTGGAATCCGAGCAAATTATGCAATTTAATGGATTTACAGCATCATTTGTTCAGGTAATGTTTTATATACTTTTTAGTTATTTTTTGTTTATACAAATATCATTACAAATATACAGTCCTAAATCCTAAATGCTAAACATAAAGGGTAAATGATACTTGACAAAAGCACTGTGGATATCATATTTTGTGAATGTTAGAGTGGATCTTGTGGCATAGTATGGTAGGCAGTATAATTATTATTTTCTAAAATCATTATATTAGATAGTACAGAACAAAATTTTTAAGACCATAAAAAAGAAGTAACACATTCAAGATGTACATTTGACAATCAATGTGAAAAAGATATTAGTAATTTGCCAATAAATTGAGGGATGCTGCATTCTCGATATGTATTAAGAACTGAATCCCTCCAAAATTACCAGTTACTGTCTTTACAAGCAGTTGGTTGAATTTGTTTCCTTTTAACATTGTCTTGGTGATCTCTACAAGGTTTTGAAAAACATTTAGTTTCTTCACTTTCAGATTGTGAAAGAAGCAGAGTGAAAAGAGATGCTTGAATTTGTTTCCCCGCTTTCAAATGTAATAGCTTATGTGCTTTTGGAATAAGCATTGAGCCCTGACTATTTCCCAGTGGAATGAAAATGCTTAGATAATGTAAATTTAAGCTGATTTGAAGTTAACACTCATCACGAGATATTGTGATTACCCCCTTCCTTGATATGAAATGATCACCTTTTAAAATTTCTCCTATGACACATTATTGCCACTGTAGTGGATGGCATGAGTTTGGACCATGAAAATAAGGATATCTTTACTTAAAGGTGCTCAGAATAGAGCTGGAACTCACCCAAATTTTTGTCTGGTTCTTGTGACCATGAGAGTAAACTCTAGTCCTCTCAGATTTTTGGAGAAAGAGGGCTTTATGTCATTTAGTGGTTTATAATGAACATCAACGTTTAAACAGCCAAAATCAGGGTGTGTGGGAATGCTTACCATTAATCTGATAGAATGAATATTTAGGATATCTTTTTATAAGTAAATGGTTGAAAGTATTTTAGCAGAATCGGTAGTGTATTATGCTTGCTTGTTATCTGAGTTGTCTAGTCTTATATGCCCTTATATTGCCTTTAACAGGTTCGGGGGTCAATTCCATTGCTTTGGGAGCAAATTGTAGATTTGACATATAAGCCGAAGTTTCAAATTGTTAAACTTGAGGAAGCTGTGAGTGTTGTATTATTTGTTCATTTATGGCATTGTTAGATTGCAAATGAATGCTTTCTACTTGTTTTTGACTATGCTGTACTGTATACAGCCCCGAGTAGTTGAGCGACATTTTCTGGATTTAAGAAAAAAATATGGGGCTGTTTTTGCTGTTGATCTTGTCAACAAGGTACAAAAATTTCCCCATTTGTAAATTTGTGTATGTGTAGGAGTGTAACTATTTAAGCTATTTATTCTTATGCTACCTTTGTCACTTTTCAGCATGGAGGTGAAGGACGCTTAAGTGAAAAATATGCGGGTGCAATGCAGCATGTTGTTAGTGATGATGTAAGGTAAAAATTCTTGATACTAACATTAGAAAAATATAAAACTGTGTATTTGATGTATATATTATTTTGTTTGATCTCATGCTGAGACCTACTCAACATTGTAGATATCTGCACTTCGATTTTCATCATATTTGCGGGCATGTTCATTTTGAGCGCCTCTCAATCCTTTATGAGCAAATTTCAGATTTCATTGAGAGAAATGGGTATGGTTTCCTTCCTATGGTAATATATACATAACTTGGTCTTTTTAGATCTATACATTTATGTTGCTTCATGGCAGAGATATGAGGCATTTGGTTCAATTATAAGGACTCATAAACTGGAGTGTCCTTGTTATGTAAAATGTGTAGTTGACATACTGATGTTAACATTAATCATTTGTGCTTTGTTATCTTCCTTTTTGTGTGTTTTTAGAGTTGCAATGACTAAAAACACTACAGCACAATAACAATTGACATGTCATGCTTTCACGGGTTGTTTTTTTGAGATATGCTTTTTCAGTTATCTACTAGATTCTCTCATGAAAATACGTGAAGAAGAAGCATTTTCCATGACTCAGTTTATGTGCCCAACACGTGGTCCAAATAAGTGTGTAATTAATTTCCTGAGTTGCTTGCTTGTTTTCAATTTTAAGGTACCTTTTGTTGAATGAAAAGGGTGAGAAAATGAAGGAGCAACTTGGAGTTGTGCGGACAAATTGTATTGATTGCTTAGACCGTACGAATGTTACCCAGGTAGGTTAACATCAATCACATAGAAAACAGCTTAACAGCTCATACAATTATGCCTCTGCTGAAATTTGCATATGTAGACTATGACTTCTGTTTACTGCAAAGGGAGATCTAAGAAATTAGTAATTAAAACTCTAATCTTTATCCCAGAATAATGTTCTTGAAATTTAGGAAAAAAATTTGTAGGTCATCATCAGTGTATTGTGTCTTTTTCTACTTTAAATTTTTCAAATTGCAGGTGAGGCATGCACTTCCCTTATCCTTGGGTTTTTCTAGTTGTCATTCTACTGCTTATCTTTCAAGTTTTGAATATGACGGAAAAAAAAACTATCCTGTGGTTTTCTTTGTTAACCATTAATTTTCTAATTAATTATACAAGAGTAAATGTTCTAAGATATGGTTGCAGAGCATGATAGGCCGGAAAATGTTGGAGTTCCAACTTAGAAGGCTTGGTGTTTTTGGTGCTGAAGAAACTATCAGCTCACATCCAAAGTTTGATGATAGCTTTAAAGTCTGTGAGTACTTTAATTTTTCTGTCGCATAGTATGATGTTTGCTTTCGTATTACTTGTGGTTATTTTCTACTTTCCTAATCATATTTTCCATGGTTCTCCTACTATGTGAAGTCTGGATTTTACTTATTCCTGTTTTTGTATCTTCAGTGTGGGCTAATCATGGGGATGACATAAGCCTTCAATATTCTGGCACTGGTGCTTTGAAAGGAGATTTTGTCAGGTACTTTTCCATGGATCTACTCTAAAACTTATTTTTACATTCATGTCTATGTGCTCTTCCATTGTTGGTTTATTGAAGCTCATGGATGAAAAAGTCTTTCTAGTATTTTCTGACTGGAAGGTGGATAAATTTTGATTTTATAAGTTGAATATGAGTTTATCTGCAAATGTGTATGAAATGGCAAGCCTTTAATTGCTGTATTTCATTTGAATGGAGCATTTTGATGTAAGTATTTCTTCTTTTATGTTTTGCACCTTTGCAATATTTCATACTTTTGGTTGAATAATTTCCTTGGATACATCATTCTGACTAAAACCACATGCCCTACTGTCATCATAAAGATGATGATATCTATATGAATACAAGGATAATGGCACTAATGTATAGCGTGGAACTTTTTTTCCCCTGTACAATAAATTGGTTCTGTTTGGTTGGATTATAGATATGGCCAGCGGACAATCCAAGGGATCCTTAAGGATGGATGGAATGCCCTTGCACGCTATTATTTGAATAACTTTTGTGATGGAACAAAACAGGTTAGTATGTTTCTTTCTTCGTTCAAATTATAGATACTCAAATGGAGTTTTAGAAATTGTAGGCTATCATCAAACTTTTTATGTTTGTTATCAATATGTATCCACTTCTTTCTGAACCTCCACCCCCCCACAACACACACACAAAAAAAACCCCTGGCAACAAACAAAATAACTTGACCCCAGAAATTTGGTGGTCTGTTGCTATCTTTTGCATTGAGACTTTGTTGAACACTTGAACTATGTGCTGATCGGTTGAATGATTTTCATTTCTTATAGCATGCTTTGTTTCTATGTGCATTTACATAATTCGATATGTAAGAGTTGAAGCGGTTATTTGCTTTGTTTTGTGCAGTCCTTTTCATTTGATAATTTTCCTTGTAATTCTTGCAAGATCTCATTTTTTGTCAAGCTATGTATGGTCACATTGTACATCCTTTATGTGAAGAGATTGTGATTTCTTTCTGCAACATTATCAGAAACTAAACTGACTTTCTGTTCTCTTGTTTTTGAACATCTGAAGGACGCAATTGATCTCCTTCAAGGGCATTATATTGTTTCTGTCAGCCGAGATATGACTACCCCATCTCAAAAAGGAGGAGGCCTTGAGGCTGTAGCTGTGAGTACAAGCCAAATGCCAATAATTTTTTTTTAAGGCCACAAATTTTAGTACATTTTTAGTAAAGCTTGCTTATACGCTTGGATGTGCATCTCATTTCATTCTCCACTGAGTCTAAATACATCAGTTCTTGAATTTGTAGTTTTTGTGGAGGATGTTTCCAACTAGTTTTCTCAACAAAAATAAAATATCTACCTAATTTATTTCAAAATATTTATTTTCTTGTAACTATTCCTTTAACTGCATCCTTTCTGTTCTTTATTTCACATTGGGATGTATACTCGATTTCGCTGTTGCTCATTTTGAAACAGTTCTTAGGACTTTAGTGGATGCGGAGATTTATCCAACTGGTTTCCTCAGCAACAATTTTATATTTTTGTTATCGATTTCTAGATATTTCTTGTAATTATCTTCATATCTCAAACTCTAACCTGGGATTATTTCTTTTTGCAGTCCTTTCCACTGGCTTTATCACTGGTTTTGACTGGGTTCTTTTTCGCAACTATGTCATTGGGGCAAGGTCAGTGGAGTATTGCTTGTTTAACAAGAAGAAATAGTAGCTAACTTCAGAATAAACAGATGCATTAATTTAAAGTATTTTTCTTTGCTACTCTTCACTTGAGGGGCCTTGTAAAGAACCATATAGAGCATCCTTTGTTGGAGTTGCAAGTCTAAAAGACATTATTTTTGCTAACGTGGGAAAATTTTGTTTTTTGGATAATGATGTTTCATTTTTCTTTTCCACAGGTCAATACGATCTTCGGCACTTTTTCTTTTCGTTTATGTGGGCAGGCTTGAGTGTAGCTTTAGCGGCATTTGTGAGGGCCAATGGCAGGATTTTCTGCAACCGTCCTCGTCTGCACAAGCCTCGTTGATTCTGGGTCTGACTGATTCCAATTTTGTGTGAAATTTTAATCTTTCTGCTAACTAATATTTATTCATTCACACGATTTTGTAGTTAAGTGTAGCTACGAATTCCTGGTTGGTTATATCTGTAAGTTTTTGGGATATAATTTAAGCAATTGTTGTATTCTATTTGTCTTCTTGTCATTATTATTCTTTTATTTGTATAATTGATTTTCCTTGTGGACATCGTTGTTGCTAATTTTGTTAGTGAAAGATGAAAGCTCCCATGCTTGTAATGTGTTCAGTAAAAGTTGATAGTTTGAGTTACTACATTATTGTATTGTTAAATTATTATTATTTTTTCCTGGATTTGAAAATGAAAGATGCCCTCAAATTCCCATTTATAATGGAAAAGAAAAGCTTAATAATAATAATAATGGAAATGAAAAGCATTAAGATTATCTTCTTTCTTTCTCGTAAGATAAACGAGGGGAAGTGTATAATATGTTGGGTAGGTTGGTCGAAGCGGGATAGCATTGTGATTGATTGTTTTTCCTTTTTCTGGGCAAACTGATTGATTGTTTTTCATTTTGTACATTTTTCTAACTCTGATGAAATCATTTGGTAATTTATGAGGAAAAGAAAATAAATTAAAAATGAAAAGATAAAACAAAACATCACATGAAAGGTGAAATATCACGTTTAAAAGAAAATTGAGCTTTGTTCACATTATTGGAGAAAATGACATTTTCACAACAGAAGCTAATGAAAATCTGGAACAGTGAAACAATAAGTGACTAGTGGCAACATCTTTCACATAGGCGGGCAAGTTCTTTATGATGAAGTGTGAGTAGCATATGGAGGCCAGTACAGGTGAAACTCGATCTTGTAGGTGACGGTTAAGCCCTTGAGGTTGACCGGAGATGATGTAACATAACCTTGCACAAACAAGAAATCACCAGTGCCTCCCACAACTGGATGATCAGAGGGCTTTATGTTATGTGTGCCTCCAACAATTGAAATTGAACCTGAGTGGTTCTTCAAACGTAAAGTGATCTTAGCAATGGAGATGCTCCTAAGTCCATCCAGGCCAGAAGTAATGGAAGTTCCCTCTGCAATTCCAACCAGTTTCGAAGTTCGGTTGGCTGTGACAGTCATTGGATCCTGGAAAGCAAATAAGGTTCCAAAAGGCGTTGTGGTTTGACTAACGCCTGGTCCTGCCACACCTTTCACTATGATGTACCCAGTTCTGTTTATTGTTTCATGTTGAAACAGAGAAAAGTGGAGGGATTTGAGCCCCTGGTGGTGGTGGTGGTGGTGGTGGTGGGAGCTGGAGGTGGCCTTAAATGAAAGGAGAGCAAATAGTAGAACAGTAAGGACTCTGTTTTGCAAAGAGAGAGCCATGGTAGTATCTTTTATCTGAGTTTACTAGTGTAGGGACTAGGGAGGACCAGAACACAAGGACAAGAAGTTGTTTCATATGCGGGGCTCTCTTTATAGACCTTTTAATTGCTTGACGCGAACAAGTAACGCTCTCAATTGGTGAGAACAAATGTGTCATCAAATAGGCTTGACTCAGTCAATAGCAAAATCTCTACCGTCCTATGTATTGATTTTTCAACCCCACAGACTATTGATTAATACATTTGCCAGTCGAGCAGGGAAAATCGAGGACCCATTGTCCAATGAATCCCACTTAAGGGCTTCATATGAAAAGTCACTTAAAGGCTTCATACGAAAAGTAAACTTTAGGTGGGAGCTTTCTTTTCAAACGATATAGTTGTCATTGACTACTAAGCAAAATGCAATAACTTCAACCGTGTCGCATTGTATTATATAAATTGTCATAATTTATTTTATGTGTTAGACTATTATTTATCACTTTTACGTGAAATTATTATTATTTTTTTACCGTTCATAATCTATAATGTGGACAATTGTGATATAAGTTGTGCACTTTTAGGTGGTTTTATAATTTTTCGGTGGAATATTGTGGTCCATAGAGCAGTTTACACGACCCAACACAGCCGACTATCAGTATCACTTTCTATTGTTTCTTTGTTTGTCTCGACTCGACGAGTCTACACTTGTCGTGGTCCAATATTTCGTCACGGTCAATCCTAGACCTTTGAATGCAACGTGAGAGTAACAGGAAGCTATATTCTTCTAAGAAAAAAAAAGAGATATTCGCTTTCAAAGGTTGGACTAAAATTGATTCTAGAGGCTCATCTACTACCATTCTAGAAAATCCATTTAGTGCCATCTGCTCCCATTAAGGAATTCAAAGTGTTTGCGGCTGAATTCAAAACCTCAGAAGTGTCAAACCACTTTATGTGTTTATTTCACATTTGAGTAACGACTGTATATTGTCACTTTATGCTGTATCTCTTAAATCACCATTTTACTTTTCTTACAAATGTTGTGTATAAAACCAATTGTAAATGTAACAAAAGAATTTAGATTAGTAAGCTGGCAGTGGTAGCAAAGCTCACTGGAATCAAATTTGCAGTTAATGTCAAACTCTAAACTTGAAATTGATATTTTTAATTCCATGTTTATAGCTAAGGTAGCATATATAATTTTAGATTTAATTAGCGTAATTGGTAAAGTCTCTTACACAAATTAGTGGATTCTAATTAACAAACTAAAATTGGTAGTATTTTGTCATCGAATAAAGGACATGAATTCGAATTTCATCTATATTCTATATATATTTAAATGCCGAAGCATAATATTTATTATTGTCACATATTTGTTGAGCCACATCAACGTAGCATTTTGGTTTTCTGTTCATTCTGTTTAGTTTGGTCCATTTATGTCCAGTTAGGTCCAATTCAATACATTTTAGTCCAATTCGGTCCATTTGGTCTATTTCAGTTAACCAGTCAATTTCAGACCAATTCGGTCTATTTCAATGTTCAGTTCAATCCATTTGATTCATTTCAGTTCATTCAGTCCACTTTAATCATGCTTAGGAGGAGAAGTTTGTGTAGAAAGATAAGTTGCTTCATTGGCAATTATGTCACTTCCTAAACATAATGTTGATAGATTTTGATAAAATTATATTTTTCTTATATTATTAAAGTCTCATATATATATTTTTTGGTAATATAGGTGATGGATTTAATTATATTTATTTTATTTTTAGGACATTCAAGACGTATAAAAGTTGAACTATTTACTTATATATATGCTTCCTCTTTAGATCATTCAAGAGGTATAAAGGAAAAAACATTTGTAAGGGACACTAGAAATAAATTCCAACTGCACATTACATTATTTACAAAATATCTCACCTTATATAATAATTGAATGTAAATGCATTATATTTCTTTGAAAAAAATTATTACTAAATTTAAAATACTTTCAAATAACAAATATAAATAACTTAATTTGGAAAATCTAATATATTGTGTGGGGGCCGGGGAATTTGAGGTCCCGGCCCACTTTACATTAAGGGCTCAAGATCCAGGCCGAGGAGATCTATTGCCGAGGACGCATAATGAAAGCCCCAAAAAGGCCCAAGAATGTGGCCGAGGACGATCTCACGCTCAGCATCTCACAAGACACCTAAAGAAAAAGGACGAGTTTAATGCTGGGACAGGACAAGCGAAAAAGCTGCCAATATTATAATAAAGAACTCTGCGTCTGACAGGCCCATGCTCTTCACCATGCTATTCAACTTTTACACCTACTCCTAACCACTTTAGGTATGAGCTGATAGGATAAGTCTCCATCCCAGAAAGTAAAACTTACACGTGGACATTGAAAGGGAAGTAACTACTAGTATAAAAGGGAAGAAGAACCAAGGGGGAAGGGGACGGCCCAGAGGAAAGGGTCCTAAAATAGGGGTAATAAGAAGAACACTAAGCTCCTCGGACAAGGTCCAAGGACAAAAACCCCATAGGTTAGACTGGAGAAAAGTTTTGCCAGTCAAGCCAAGTCCACCCTCATATGAGCTTCCATAAAAACCACGACTAGACCGCTGTCCAGTGATCAAGGTCTAACCTTTCAATCCCACGCTCTACAAATTATATTGTTTGGGCCCTCTTTACGTACGAGCCTAATGTCATTCTTGGGTCGTGAATAATCATATCCCTACATATTGTATCAACTATACTTTGTTAAAAAATATTCACATTATTTTAAGAAGGTTTGAGATTAACACTTATAAGTTTTATCTACTTCATTTTTCACTTAAAAAAGAAACAAATCGTGCATATGCTTTATTTAAGTTTTATAAGCAAATACAGTTCTTCAGGCCCATTTTATGAAATCTCTGAGAGATCAAAAAAAGTAAGGATGCTTTATTTAAGTTCCATAAGCAAACACAATTCTACAGGCCTGGCCATTTAAACAAATTCTTACAATCAGCATCAATGCAACCCACTGCTCAAGCTTCCAAAGCTCAGATAGCTATTCAAGAATGGTCCCTGTGTGATTATGGCACAACCTATACTGGTAAGGTTTGTGTGGCCTAAAGAATTTATAACTGCTTCCTTTTCTTCTCAAAATAGTAGTGACTTTGTTGGAAGTTCAATACTGCCCATATCAAATGCCATAAACCTATCTCCGGCCACAGTGCAGATGGAGAGTACAATGGACAATTAGTAGTCTGCCAAAGGAGGAAATTGCTGAGGCGGTTCTCTCCAGAAGTTCGGATAAGGATTTCTGGGTCAGGTGCCACTCCCATGTACATGTTCTTCTCAATGTCCACCAGCTTTATAGTAGGATGCATCCACTGCTTCTTTTTGCCATCCGCAACTCCTTCAGTCACACCATTGGAAGTTCTACTCGTGGCTTCATCCCATTTATCTTCACAGGATCCTTGAACAGCATGCAAAGTTACTCCTTTTTTCTTTTCAACTCCAATCACACCATTGCAAGCTCTAGTTGTGTCCAATGCTTGGGATTCGCTCAAGCTTTTTTCACAAGATCCTTGAACATCATGTTCAGTGGTTCCATTTATCTCACCCTCTTCAACTACTTCAGTCACACCATTGCTAACTTTACTTGCATACAGTGTTTCAATTTCATTCCTTTTTTCCTCGCAGGATTCTTGAACAGCATGCACAATTTCATCATAAGAAGTATAGGCCACACAGATTAAAAGCACAGTCTTGGTGTTTTTGGCAGTAGCTGCCATTGCCTTTTCTGCTGCGACCCTGACAGGCTCGCTCAAAAGCTTCAGGTTACCTATAAAATATAGTCTGATACCATATTGATTCACAACACTTTCTTCCTTGAGCAACTCACCGATCTTTTCCAGCATTAGATCCATCAAGCATTGGACCTCTTCAGGTTTCCTTTTGAAATTCTCAATGCTGAAGGCATATACTGTCAAGTATTTCACTCCCAGTTCATAGCAGTAACGAAGTATCTTCATCAGAGCCAAAAACCCAGACTTGTGGCCAGCCCCTTCTTCCATGCCCTGCTTCTTTGCATACCTTCGATTTCCATCCATGATGAAGGCAATGTGATTGGGAATGGGACCCATTGACAAAATTCTAAAAATGCATTTTCTCAAAAAACTACCAAGACCTCCAAAAAATTGGTTTGCACTGTCACCTCTGTCTCTCTCCATTATATGAACTAGCAGACAACCTTCCCAGTGCCAAAATAAGCCTGTTCAAGAGGAACACAACTTCAGTTTGTATTGTTAGAAAATCATGCCCACCAGAAAGTAGAGAATAAAGCAAAGAAATCGGAAAAGACACAGAGATGCATATAATAGAAAATAGCAATATCTCAATGAAATAGCTTAGTCAGAGACATCCATTCAGGCGTGTCTACAACTTCAAGAAGTTGGGAATACAACTTCAGTCCGTAGTTTTAGAAAATCCTTGCCCACCAGAAAGTAGAGAATAAAGCAAAGAAATTGGAAAAGACACAAGGATGAATGTACTGGAAAATAGCTAAGTCAGAAACATCCATTCAGGCGTGTCTAGAACTTCAAAAGTTGGATTATGACCATATTAGCAAAATACCCCCCTGTCCAATTCCCCAACAAATAACTCACAAACACTGGTATTTGGCATATTAAAAATCTGCCTCCCATTTGGAGCATAATAAACTCAATCTGATCATACTTATTATCAGTCTTTTAACTGCAGTTTCATACCATCTGGATGGTACAGAGTGACTAGGTTATCTAGTCAACAAATTAGGGACGATTTTCCCTTGGACTCTTCAAGTTTGCACCGGCTGATTTTGTAAGAATGACACATGAACAACAGACTCAAAGATAGACTAAAACTAGATAGAGAGTAAAATGAAGTACATGCAGCAATCTTCAAACAGTAGTGAGGACATCCCAAGTCGCCCAAATACTGAGGAGCCCATTTTGAAGCATCAAACAGTATATAACTTCAAGCTGTTGATGATTCAATACCACCCTAGAGAAATTTCTCTATATAATATGAAATTTTCCTTTTAGGCTCCACTTAATTGCCAAAAAAAATGCAGGAAAGAAAGAAAAAAGAATGGAAAAGAAATATCTCTATGCTTTAATTTCCATAAAACATGAAAACCCAAATAACAAAAACATTAAAAAATAAAAATAAAACTAAAATTTAATGTCTTCTTGTTTTCTTATTCTGTTCCATGGATTTAAGAGTTAAAAAAAAAAAATAATACAAAGGAAAGTGTAATAGTGCATAAGTAAAAATTGTTACTATCCAAGGAAATATAATAAGGACTTACAAAAAATTTCAAATCAAATGACCGTGAGTATCTATCTGGATGACCGAGGAGAGACTTCAAACCTGCAAAAAAAATTTGATCAAACACAAAAAAGTCATGGGCATGCTTCACAGATATATATATATATATATATATATATATATAAAAAGTAGGAATATAATATATAAGTGAAGTGGGACAACATGGGAGAGTGGAAACAAGAAGGAAGGGAGCAATAGGTTACTGAGAGAAGTGACAACATTAGAGAGAGAAACAAAAGTGAGGGAAAGAGAGCCACATATATATAAAAGATGAAAGGAGTAGTGGGGTTCACATGTGTGGCCGTTTTTTTTTTGTTGACGTTGTTGCCCGCCCTTTCTAGTTTCTAGTTGTAGATTGGTTGTACCTGTTGTTTTAGATTCCTAGAGTGTTAATTGTACTTCTACAACTGTCGTTGTTTTACTTGTCTGCGGAGGAGGGAAAAAAACCATGGTCTATCACTGTCGGCTCTACTTGTACATAATCGGATCTGGTTAGGTTTTGTGCATTAATAAGCTAATTGAAGAAGAGGCTCAATTCTCAAAAGCCTGTTAGATAGAAGAAGTAGTAGTGGCCCAATCTCAGCATTAGGGCAGAGGGCTCTACCTAGTTCACGGTTCAACTGGCCATCTATCCTGTTTTTATTTTTAATAACTCATAAATAACTTCCTCCTTGAGCTATAGCCATTTTTTTACAAACTTTTTTCATACTAATTTATTGTGATGGTGGATTTTAGTTAGCTCAACTGGTAAAATCTCTGATGGTTGAATAAAAGATCTGGAGTTTAATTTTTGCCTATACCAAAAATCGATTGATATCTTAATTTGATGATAACGAATTATCATCATTAAAAAAAAAAACTTATTATGTTTAATACATAATAAAAGTAATATAAGTCGTAAGTCTCTATTTATGAAAAAGAAGTTCCAATCACAAATGTTACCTTATAAAACTGTATAAAAATTTGTAAAAAATTTTTATTTCTCTAAAATTACGTACTCTAAATAATAGAATACCATTTAAGTACTTGAGGCAATTTACACTCTATTCAGGACTAAAAAAAACTACAATTTCTAGTATTACACTTTAATCATCATGTTCAACATAAAATGCCCAGTTACAGCTTACAACAACAAAATTTGTTGTGAATCCAAAGAGATTACTTTGCCAAAAAAATAAAATAAAAAATCATATTTACCAAGAGGGCACACAATTTTATTTATTTATATATATAAATATATATATATTTTGTGGAAGCATTTTTCTTCACCTTGCTCCGGTGAATCGATGATGAATAGGTTGTTGGCTACGATGGTGAGGTGTCGAATAAGCAGAGTTAATTTTGGAATCTTTTGTTTATTACCTATTTGCTTCAATCCTTTCCAATGTCTCCACCACTTCTTTCATGGCAGGCCGGTTTTTAGGTTCTGATTCTAGGCATTTTAGAGTGAGTTGTACTGCTAGTAATGCTGCCTCAGTTGAATATTGGCCTTCCATCCGTATATCCATAATGCTCTTCAACTTACTTTTATTAGAGAGAGATGGCTTAAGCCACTCAACCAGATTTTGCTGCCCACTAGGCCTATTTGCATCAACTGCTCGCTTGCCAGTTAGCATTTCAAGCAGAACCACACCAAAACCATAGACATCACTCTTTACGTACAGATGACCTGTTGAGTGTTGAATAATGATACAATGGCAAGCATATTAGCTGATTTCCTTGATAACAAGTATTAGCAGGCTGCATTTGTTCAAATTATAGCTTAATTATCATTTTAAATGACCATATTATAAACCATTCATCTGAATTTTTTAGCTCTCTTATATCCTTTATCAATCCACTTGGTAGAATCATTCCTCCCACCCTTAAATGGCTGGATATCTATGGTTGAAAGAGAAGCCAATTTGTTGCCCACAACTTAGCTAAGTGAGTTTTTTTGTTGTAGCAAGTTCGGAACTTTCACTTCTTGGAGCTCCCAAGCAGTGTTATTTCTACTTAAGTTTAAAGGCCCAAATTTCTTTTTGTTTCAATAAAAGCATATTCATTTAGTAAAAAAAGAAAAAAAAGAAAAAGGCCAGCGAGAAATTTACCTAATCCAACCTTGGTCAATATTTAAACCCAAAATTTAAAATTATGACTTAAATCACTTTTAAGCTAAACTAACAATTACCACTGGATGCTCAAAAAAAAAAGAAAAAAAAAAAAAAAAACAATTACCACTGAACTGAATTTAAGTAATTACCTAGTTCATGAATGCATGGACATTCCCCTAAAAAAAAAGTATGCATGGACATGAAGATAAACATTCATAAGTATACAAAGCACATATTTAAATAGAGGGGGATATTTACAGACTAACATTGTGAAGGGTTAGAATATAGTAAGTTAATACAGGTTTGAAAGATTAATGAAAACTAGCATCTCGAGTTTCTAAAACTCGAGTTCTATATCAATCTTGAGCCTCAAAGACTCGCTTTCTACTTGCTCAGTTGGACACAGTTATGCCACATAGATCTCGAGTTTCTAATAGTCGAGATTAAAAAAATAAATCTCGAGTTTTTTACACTCAATCTCAAACAGTATATACCCAGAAAAAGAAGAAAGAACCCGACCGAAGAAAGAAAGAACCCAGACAAAAGAAGAAGAAAGAACCTAAAGAAGAAAAAAAAAGAGAGAACATTTTAGGCAAAATCATTTTTAACAGATGATGAGAAGCAAATTCCAGACAAGGAACCCAGAGAAAAAACATCATCAAACAATAGACTTGAAGAAGAATAGGAAGAACGATCTAATGATGAAGAACAGAGGAACGATCTAGCGACGAAGTCACTCTGCGTCGCTTGCGGTAGCAACGTCGGCGACTGGACTGAGGAGCGGCTCGGATTGTGGCTGATGCTCACATGCTTTCAGACGTCGGTGATTGCGTCGACGATGTTCTTGGGTCTCCGCTTGAGTCTCGACGATGTTCTAATGGAAGAGTTGGTGGATGTCATTGCTTGTGCTCTTGGAGACATGGGTTGCCTCAGTTTGTGTTTGAGGGTTTGAGATACACTGAAAGAAGAAAACGAAGGCTGATCTGAAAAAAAAAATGGTGGAACTCAAGTTCTACGTGGAATTTTTTTTCCACATCAGATGCCATCGATTGGGTCTCTGCTTGGGTCTCGAGTTTTAAAAACTCGAGTTCTAATTGATATCGAATTTTTAAAACTCGAAATGCTAGTTTTCCAGTTTGTTTTGCAACCTGACAACTAATGATATTCTTAGAAAATTAACGCTAAATGGAAAAAAAAAAATCTTAAATAGAGTAGTCTACAAAAAACAAATCACAAGATAACACTGGCTGTGTTATCGAAGAGCAAGACCTGAGAACTGGGCAGAAAAATCTATCTACGACACCATCGACAAAACGATCCACTAAAATGAATATTTGCACTACACGATATACATAAAACTCTCCAACTCTAGTGCTATCTATGTACCGAAGCCGTCCAAATTGCTAGCAATCGACTCTGCCGATTCCTTTCTTCAATCTAGCTACCAAATTTGCAATCAATCACTAATTGCATCTTCAAGCCTCCATGGCTAAATACGGGTATACTCCAATGATTCCTATGATTCCTAGAAGGCCAATCAACTCTCAACAGTCAATGGTATTGATGATTGTGATGGAAATGATCTCCTCTCGATTAATTTGGCTATGCTGAGAGGGAGACAGTAGTGAGAATGTGTAGGTTTTTGGCTCTCACAAAAAGGTATATATGTTTCTCTCAACTCTCATAGGAAAATTTGGGTTGAAATTCATGAGAAATGATGTACATAAAGGCTAGGTATATGTTACTACAACAAAGAGGATCTTAATTGAATTTTCTTAGGCTCGACCATTTTGCTTGAGCAAGAATCCTGCCAAGGTCCCACGAGTTACTTCTCAACTGAAATTCAAAAAGCTACCACGTGATTTACAGAGCAAAATTGATGGGGTACTACATAAATGTCTCATGAGAGTTCTGTTGTTGCCCAACCTTTAAGAGTCCTTATTGTTTCTTCTTATCTTTTCTACTGGTTATCTTATCTCTATTTGAGTAGTCCTAGTTATCTAGGTATCTTATCTCTATTTGAATATTTGAATAATTATCTAGTAATTATATCTAGTTATCTTAGAAGATTGTTTCTCTTTAAATAAACGTTTATGGCATTAGGCTAGGTGTTGAAGAATTTGCTATTGTACAGTGGTTTGTCTTCCACCCAAAGGAAGTTTTTTTTTTTTTTAAATCAATTTCCATCTATGTTCCTATCAACTTGGTATCTGAGCATGCCACCAACAAGCACCAACAAGGACTGAATTGAGAAATTAGAGAGTGAAATGCAAGAGCTGAAAGAAAGCATGTAAAAGATGACCATAAAGTCCCAATCTCTTGGTTCATCTGTGCATGAAATTAAAGAGATGCTATCCAAATCCCGTGATAATTTAGATTTTCTCTCAACCCTAAAATCAGATGAGTAGGGGACCTCATCACACACTGGAGAGAAATTAAATCAGTCACCTGGATTTAGAACTACAACACACAATCAACCACGACCCACCAAACTGGATTTTCCAAAGTATTCGGGTGATGATCCAATAGTTTGTCTTAACCGTATACTGCAATATTTTGACTACCAAGGGACATCCAAAGATTGTAAAGTCACATTGGCAGCCTTTCATTTGGAAGGGGAAGCGAACCAATGGTGGCAATGGATGAAGAAGGTGTATTGCAAGGAGAGGATTGAAGTCACTTGGGAAAATTTTTAAAAGGAGTTGCCAATCTGATTTGGGCCAACTGAGGTGAAGGATTTTGATGAGGCTTTGTCTGGAATATGTCAAAGCGGGACACTTAGGGTTAGGGAGTACCAATGGGAGTTTGAGAGACTTGCTAATCGGGTCGATGGTTGGCCTCAAAAGGCATTGGTGTGAGCATTCATGGGTGGACTTAAGGATGACATTGCTTCAGAAATTTAGATTTTCAAACCAAAAACATTCTTAGAGGCTATTGAGTTAGCTAGAATTAGGGATGAGAGTGTGGATAGATAGCGATGACAAAACAAGGCCGATTAGCCACAAACAAATAAGGAGCCTAGTTAGAACAGAGTGTCAATCCAACCAACACACTTAGACCAATGAGTCAAACAAATGGAACTAGAAGTACCAAAAAAATTTACTGGGAGGAAATGCAAAGGCGGAGGGAGAAAGGGTTATGCTTTAATTGCACTGAGAAGTTCACACCAGGACATCGCTCTGCAACTTCACAAGCTTTTGTCATTGAAGTTTGTCCACATCAAGAATTCTTAAGAGGTGGTGGAGATGCAGCTTGGGATGACAAACCTTGTGGACAAGGTTCAACTTCAAGAGGGAGAGAGGGGGGGGGGGGGGGGGGGGGGCGAATGATGGGGTACTACGTAAATGTCTCATGAGAGTCCTATTATTGCCCAACCTTTGAGAGTCCCTATTGTTTCTTCTTATCTTTTCTACTTGTTATCTTATCTTTATTTGAGTAGTCCTAGTTATCTAGGTATCTTATCTCTATTTGAATAATTATCTAGTAATTATATCTAGTTATCTTAGGAGATTGTTGCTCTTTAAATAAACGTTTCTGGCATTAGGCTAGGTGTTGAAGATTTTGCTATTGTACTATGGTTGGTCTTCCACCCAAAGGAAGCCTTTTATTAATTTCTATCTCTGTTCCTATCAAAAATCCAATTTCGAATTTGCTCGAGCAAAAACAGCTTCTTAACAACATCACTTTTAGCTCTTGGATCCTTAACCCAATTTCAAATGAACCCACAAAAAGTAAAAATACAGCGTATTTGAAATCAATTAGAAGAAATTTGACACAGAATCGCTGACACAAATGAAGACTTAATAGGTAGGATATCTTTAGAAATAACTGAATAGTGAATCAATCTCAACCATGAAACTATAAAGATTTCATCAATGTAAGTAAATTGCAGGACTTCATAATCCATATATAAAATTTGTTAAAAATGCCATTACCTGTTGCAATATATTCGGGAGCAGCATAACCATATGTGCCCACAACCCCCGTTGTCACATGTGAGTCAGCACCAGAAGGCCCTATTATTGCCAAGCCAAAATTTGAGATTTTTGCATTGTAATTCTGTTAAGAGAAAAAACAAAAAAGGGGAATATATCATTGTCATGCTTGAAATTTTTTTGAAATATCTATGCAATATTGGTGATGAGTTTATATTCCCATATCATGTAAAGCAGCCCAAGTTTTGCTATAAAAGATATTTGATCTATTTGGGGGTGAGGGTGATAGCAAAGTGAGATTCTTCAACCAGTTTTCAGGTCCGGAATACAAGTGCTCTACTGTACTCCAACTCCAAACTACGGCCAAAATGGTCTAGTACCACTATTTGGCAAAATATGTAAGGATCTATTATTGTTTGCAAAATAATTAGAGATCTACTACTTTTTTAAATTTTGGGTTTATGAAACTTGAGTTTGCTGTGTAACTTGAGTTTCACAAACTCGAGTTCCATGAAAAGTAGCCACCAATTTTTTATGTAACTCAAGTTCGAGAAATTCAAGTTCCATAAAAAATATCATGGCAAACTTGAAGGCTATTTTTTAAAAAAACTCAAGTTTTAAAAGCGTGATACATCCATATATATTTCCAAAACAGTGGTAAATCTCTACATATTTTTCCAAATAGTGGTATTTGGCTATTTTGGTCCCCATCCTACTACTAAAGCAACAAGTTTTCATAACGGCTTTGTGTCTCATCAATCAAAGCAAAATACTGTACTTAAATCACTCGCATTAGTGCTTGTTTAATATAAAAAGTAGCACATCTTAGTCAACTATGTTCAAAATTCACCCATATCAGTTCAAGCAAACTTTTGTAAATATACATAATTGCTACACAAACTATGTAACTTTACAATGATACTATTTATTTTGCATTTATTTTTTATTCTTTCTTTATGTATCTCGAGGATGAAGAAAAAAATTAGATGATGATTGTTGTGTATAAAGAAAGAGAAATAATTAAAAAAATCAAGAAAATTAATATTTTAATTAAATGTAGTATAAAATAGATGATCTAATGTAAGGTATTTTGAAAAGTGAGTATGTAAAATGGAAAAAAAAAAAAAAAAAATCTTATACTAAATTAAATATGAATTTTTGCACGTGAAATGTGAATGCTAACCAAAATAATTAAAAGAAAATACTTATAAAACATAGAGGAAACAAAAAAGAATTTGGAATAAGCTACCTTCCTGTCTGGTTTATCTATTAGGCATCAATATTTTCTTTTAGCTTTTTAATTAGCTTCTTTATTTATGTAGAGCTTTTTAAAACTTCATTGATATATAAACAACTCTCATCAAATAAATCTTATAAAAAAAAATAAAAAAATAAAAAGTCTCATCAAATAAATAAGTTTTCAGCCAAAAACTACATCCAAACGCACTCTATAGTTCTTGCAATCTCAGCAACAAATTAAAACTAAAGGTATGAGAAGCAAGGGTCAAAGAAAGACAAACCCCATCAAGCAGTATATTTCTGGTCTTAAAATCTCTGTATATGACTTTCTTTTCTGAACTGTGCAGGAAAGCCAGGCCTCGAGCAGCTCCAACAATTATTTTGAGTCTTATGTTCCAAGAAAGCAGTTCATTGTTAGGGTTCCCTGCTCAATCAAAAAAACTCCTTCAGTTTTTATTTTTGTTGCTGAATAAATAAATAAACTCCTTAAGTTAACACAATTAATTCATGGACATGCAATTTTATTTTCTTCCCAAATTCTTACTTCTAAAAAGATGATTATCCAAGCTTCCCTTCGACATGAACTCATACACAAGAAGCAGCTCTTTATCCTCCTGACAGTATCCCAATAGCCTGATCAGGTTGGGATGAGATAGTCTTCCTAGAAAATATACTTCTGACTGCACAATCAAATTAGAAGGGAAAAATAATATTATAATCAGTAGAAATGATTATATTCTAGGAACATGATTCTCTCTATATCATAGTTAAATTTTTATTTCCTAGATCTCACAGTGTAAAGTATATATAATTGTAATATTTAATAAGAACCATGAATGATTATATTCTAGAAACATGATCCTCTCCATCTTATAGTTAAATTTTATTTCCTAGATCTAATAGCAAAGAGTATATACAATTGTATTTTTTAATATGAACCATGTGTTGGGAAAAATTCTATATTACTGTGAATAAATTTTAGCGGTGTCGGGGGGATAAACACCTTGGGGAGCTTCCTTAAGTAATTAATATAACATACAGAGACACACTTTAACCCAAAAGGCCTAAGCCCAATGGGTATGTGTTTAATTATGTTATATTAACCACTCATTCTTCTCATCTTTATTCAATGTGGGACTTCACTCACACGTGTAACCCAACAATTTCCTCCTCACGTGTGAGTCTCTGCTTCTCTGTGGGTTTCAAGGCCTCTCTATGGGTCATGAACAAGTCCTACTCACTCCCCCTTGCCTAATGGGCTTTTCACTTCATCAATGCATCATCCATGAGTCTCTCGTACGCCATCTATGGGAACCACGTGTCAACCCCGCATGTCCATGTCCATGGGAACCTTGCATCACACCATTATTTAGCACCATTAGCAATATTCATTTGTTGGGCTCTTTTTTTTCTTCTCCAAGATCTTTGTGTGTGGGCCGCTTAGACTTTTTCTTTCCCGGTTGGGTAGGGACCATGAACACCTCACCACCTTTGCCGCACACTACCATGGGCTCTGATACCACTTGTCGGGGGGATAAACACCTTGGGAAGCTTCTTTAAGTAATTAATATAACATACAGAGACACACTTTAACCCAAAAGGCCTAAGCCCAATGGGTATGTGCTCAATTATGTTATATTAACCACTCATTCTTCTCATCTTTATTCAATGTGAGACTTCACTCACACGTGTAACCCAACACACGGGACAAACTCCGAATAATTTCACTATATAAAATAGAGATTACAACACTTAGAGATACAACTTGAGTAAAAAAAAACTCTCTTTTTCTTTTCACTCACTACTCTCTTTCTCACTGTGTATTTTCTCTTACTCTCTCTATTTTTCTCTTCTCTCTTGCTTGCTCTCACTCACGCAGCTCTTCAAGACTGCACTAATCCTCACACTTTGGGACTTTCACTTCTTTTCTTCACACTCTGCACTGGCCGAATGACCTCTCTATTTATTTCTTCATCTTTTCCTTCTTTTCTTCCTTTCACACTCTTCACATCGAGTCACAATAAGTGCAAGCCACTTACTTTGACTTTGCTTCAACCAAAATCTCTCTTTTTAGCTCTCATTGGCCGAATGGCCTTAATTGTTTCTTTCCTTTTTCCTTTCAGCTCTGCCATACCCGAATGACCATGCCTTTTACTTCTTTCTTTTCTTTCTTCCTTCCTTCCAACGTGTATGGCACAAGTTTAACATCACATAATCATTTATGTGGCTTGACTTTTGTACATCCCTTCATAAATGTTGATGGACTTTTGTACATAATTATAGAGGAAAAGATGAACCCAATTTCTTCTCTTTCGGACAAGCTCCTCCAGCAAGTTCAATTTGCTTTGTTGACTTCTTGTCAATTTTTCTACAAGCTCATTTAATGAGCTAAGACAAAGTGTGGGCTGGAACATTGTGCAGCGCACCCAACACCATGAAATTGATCTATTTCAAATAAGAAAACAGGTCAAGCACAAATTCGGAGGACTAAACCATACACTACTAAGGTAGTAAACCGAACTCAAAATGTCCGTTGCTATTTCACAGCATGAGAAATGTCTGGCTTTCTGAATTACACACAATATGGTCCCCATCAGATAATGTAGCAAGTTAAGGCATTAGTTTTCATGTTGAATGGATTAGGAATACAATGTGACAATTGTGCAGTAGAAAGAAATAAAATCCCAAATGGTTTTGAGTGCAATGATAATAATTCACACAAAGGCATCAAGCTGATCTTCAGTCTATGTGCACTCTAAAGCAGGTATTACAAACTAATGAACTCTAATGACTTTTCCAATGATTTTTCTCAACTATTGCTCGGTATGCCTATGATTAGAAGATTGCATGTCCTTAATGATTAGTAGAACTTCTCTATCTCATTTGTCGTGATTAACTGGGTTCCAAACTGTAAAAGTTTCAAGAAAGCTGAGTAACAATGGTGGAATGAGAAAGAGAACAGAGAAAAATATAAAACTGTGTATTTTTATTTGCAACACTGAACGTTGTTATGGCGTTGTCACAAATTTCAAGAAGTATGGATAGCTTCTGGTCTGTCTATAGGTAATTCCTCTACTCATATTGGTTCGTTCGTGGACCTTCTGTGGTTGATGAAAAATATTCAGAATCAAGAGGCGGATAATATTGCTTTGTTTACCATGATTGATGGTTCTCATGGACTTCTAGAAATGAAGCTAGACTCGGGGGTACTCGAAAGCAAGCTCTCCAGATCGTCCAGTGGGCCGAGAATTACCTAGATGAATACCAAATTGCTACACTGATGTTTGTTGGATTTGTATAAAGTTAATGTGGATGGAGCTGTCTTAAATGAAGCAGGGGTGAATATAGTGGTACTTGATCATATGGGTAATGTGGAGCAATGAGAAAAAAATTCATTGTGCCTTTGGGACCACTGGAAGTCGAAGCTAAAGCTACGGAAGAAGCCATTCAATTCGCCTGGCAAATGGGCTTTTATGAAGTACAGTTCGAAGGTGATTCTCAGCTTGCGATACATTCACTATTAGGTTTATTATCTCCTCCAACTAGTATCTTGAATATCTTTTCTGGTTCTCTACAGCATCTCAATCAATTCAGAAGCCTGCAATTTGCGTGTTCCACAAGGAAGTAATAAGGCATATTATGGTTTAGCTCAATATACTACAAACATTTCAGATTTTGTTATTTGGATAGAGGAAACTCTTGTATAATTGAACATGTTTTAGCCTAAGATTATTGTCTGAATGAAAATTTCAGCATTCACACAATTTAAAAAAAAAAAAAAAAAAAAACTTTGTAATTGTTGTAACAATTGAATTATATAAAGAAAAAAATTAATTAATTAATTAAATGCTTAATAAAGAATTTGCAGATGAAATTTGCAGTTGACATTAATACCTTCCACTCTTGAAAACCTTGCATACTTTCTGGATTCCATTTCTTGATAGCAACTGCCATTCCAGTGCAAGAATTAGAGGGTGCAAGGGTCTTCTCATCCACCCAACCCTTGAAAACTTTGCCAAAGCCTCCCTCACCCAACACAGAATCCGGCTTGAAATTCTTAGTGGCAGTCTTCAAATCTGTGAAACTGAATCCTTTCAAGTTGGGTGCCTCTAAGATTTTCCCATCAGGATATGAATCATCCATGCTTATTTTACTTGCTCCCGCTGAAAATTGACTTCTGCAGTTGCTACTTTGGAATTGTACCTGGAGTAGCTGTTGAGGTTGTGGTATCTTCTGTATCATGAGCTAGAGATCCCAAGCAAAGACCCATATCAACCTATGATTTAGTTTGAGTTTAACAGGCTTGCTAATAGTGCTAATAGACAGTCAAAGGGTCGAAGCTAGCAAGATAAAAGGGAGATATGTTGGAGACAATTGGAAAAGTGGACTTGAAATTCTTGTGGAGATGATGGAGGAGGACTTCTCTTTGTTTGACGAGACTTTTTCCGTCTCAGTCACTACTTACTGCTAGGAATCCACTATATGTTGTGTTGTTTTATAGTTGGTCCAATTTATATAATATAGGCATGTGTTAGTTTCTATTCTTAAGTATTAACCCTTCCACTTACGGTTGCAGCTATTTATGCAGTAAAATGGTTGACCCTATTTTTGCAGTAAAATGGTAGTCAATGAGACCATGTTTGTTCAATGCTTGGATGGTGTTTTTCTTACAGTGGAGTCACCGAAAAACTCTAAAAAACTCTAAAGGATCTTAATTCCAGTCAAGCTAGACCTAATTGGTATAAATTTAATTTTAAATGATTATTTCAACAATAATATGGTCAATATTTAAATTAAAGTAAATTTCCATTTTAGTCATGAGTTAATGTTTAACATTGTGCTTGGGTCTAAGGTTAAAAGGTTCAAACCGTGGAATTAACAGCATATTATAACTATATATCTCAAAAAATGTGTATAACATGAAAAAATCGAAATCGAGGGAAATTACACTTTATTCCATAAACTATATTTTTGTTTAGGCTTATTCCTCTGAACTACAAATATGCAGGATCACCTCTCTAAACTAATACTTTTATAACAACTTGCACCATACCCTCTATTTGATAGTTAAGTTGGGAGGGGAAAAATAAGTTACTCGCAAAAAAAGTCATGGGCTTTAGTGCTTCACAGATACATAAACAAAAAGCAGGAATAAAAATGAAGTGGAACGACATAGTAAACAAGGAAGGTTGTAGTAGTGACTAGAGAGAGGACAAGGAGAAAGAGTAGTGCCTGGAGTGGTTGTAGTAGTTGTTGTTGTTTTAGATTCCTAGTTGTTGTTAATTTTACTAATATAGTTGTTGTCGTTGTTTTTTTACTTGTGACTGCGGAGGCGGGAAAAAAGCCACCACCATAGTCCATGGACTGACGGATATATTGTAATGGGGCGTGGTGGTTTTTTTTTTTTTTTTTTTAATCTCTTATTCTGCAAAAAAAAAAAATCTATCTAAATTTTAATATAAGGATACCATGGTACGTCCATGATTTTCTTTTCTTTTTAGAATAAAAGGTAATTTTTTACTAAACTATAACCTTTTTTAAAAAAAAAAATTTGCATGATTTAAGCAATCGGTGGTGCTTTCCAATTTTATGAATCAATCTCTCAAAGTCAAATTTAATTTAATGAATAACATTGTATAGTTTTGGTATTTATTAAAAACTTTTAATTATATTCCATAACTATTACCTACGTTTAAGCTCACCTGTGAGATTTTTACCCTTCGTAGTTGGTTTTGGTCAGGAAAACGGAAATACCACACATTGAATGTAAGTTCATCAATCTGATTTTGGAGATTTTCTTTTAGGTAGATTGTGAGGGAAAGGGGAGGTAGGGATTCAAATTCTAACCGTAGACATAGAACAACAAGGACTATCTCGTTATCTCTGACAAAATAATCTATTTCTTATTGAAAATCAATTTCAAGGAGTTCATAAACCCAGAATAATTTAGTACTTTATTTGTATTGGTTAGGGAGTACCAAATCCACATGAACCACAGCACAATATACTACCAAGTACCAAATAACATCAGATCTTTTGTGAAAAAAAAAAAAAAAAACAAAATTAAAAGTATTTGTAGAAGTACAGAACTCAAATATTTAGGAATGTATTATAGTTTTGAAATCGTGTAAACATAATTTCTAACATAGCAAATTTCAAAAAGTTGTAAAATTGCGTTCGAAGATACTGAAATTTTGTCCTGAACAAAATATGCTAATTGTGCATGATAACTTTGATAATGAAAGAGGCTTTATTCTTTTTATATTATATTAAAAAAATATCCTTCAACTTTAAAAAGGACATAACTTTAGCTAGCTGTTCATTACATACAAGCTTTTTTGAGATTTGAGTAAACAAATATAATTCTTTTATCAACTTGATTTTAAAATAGGTAATTTGGCATAACCGGTGTCTAAATATGTCCTAACAAAATGTATTATAGTTTTGAAATTGTGTAAACATGATTTCTAAGACAAAAAACTTCATAGAGTTGTAAAATCATATTCATAGTGTTGTGGCAAAGGAGGCAGACCTATTCCAAAGTTGGGTTGAGAAGATGAGGAAGCCGTTCTGAAGATTGGGCTCGGCCTAAGGGAAAGTAAATTAGATGGACCAAATGTTAAGATCCACTATCTCTACCGAGGACACGAGGAGGCTCGAATATGGACATACAGCCGAGCACCTAACTAGTGTCAAGCACAAGTTACTAAGTAATCCTCTCAATGTTAGAAAATTGGGTCTCACCTCTGATAATCGATTTGATAAACAAAAGCAGTGCTACAATCCAGAGAGTCACCTTTACCTCTAAAGTGGTAGGTCCCACATTCGTGTGGAAGATTCTGCCATCATGAGAGCTCTACCAAGAAGAGGGTATAAAAGGGGAAGGAGGATATGGTATGGGGGGTTGAAAAAATTGGGGTGAGAGAAAATAAGAGAAAGACGAGAATATAATCTTTAGGGACTAAGATTCTGCTCGGAACTCAGGAAAGGAAGTTCAGTCAATTGGATACATTCTCGGTCAGGTTATAATCTCATAGCATAACAGTAGATCAATACAAAGACCCAGTCCATCATAGCAATGGACTATTCCTAAGATTTCTCATTGTGGGCCAAGATCATTATCAGAGATCAAATAAATTGAGGGCTTGTGCCCAAAACAGACTAGGGTCGTTGGGCCAACGCACCACACATAGATATAGAAATCGTTTCTTGAACAAAAGATGCTAATTGTGCACGATGATAACTTCGATGGTGACATGGTGAAAGAGGCTTTATTCATTGGATAAAAATAAAAATAAAAATCCTACTTTAAAAGGTCATAAGGCCCATAACTTTAGCCAGGTTGTCCATCACACGGATAAAAAGCTAATTAAAGAAGTGGCCCATAAGCCATTTATAAAGAAGAATAAGTAGTGGCCCAATCTCATCATCAGGGCAGAACCTAGTTTACGGTTCAACTAATCACGTATTTTAATAACTGATAAACAACTTCTTACATGAGCTGAGTCTATGACCATTTTTGTACTAACTTTTTTCATAGTAATTGTGTAACTTATTGTGATTAATGCATAATAAAAGTGGTATCAGTCATGAGTCTATGTATGAAAGTGAAGTACCAGTCGCATAATGTCACCTTAGAAAATTGTAAAAAAAAAAAAAAAAAAAAAAAGTTATATCTCTAATATTGCTTGAAATAACAGAATATCATTTAAGTACCCTTGAGATATTTTCCATTCTATTCAGGACTACATCAGGAAAAAAAACCCTACAATTTCCAGTATTACACTATGATCATCATGTTGAACATAAAATGGCCAGTTACAACTTACAACAACAAAAAAAAATTGTTGTGAATCTAAAGAAATTACTTTGGCCAAAAAATAAAAAAATAAAACCATATTTGACAAGGCTCCCATACAAAAAAAAAAAAAAAAAATCGAGGCACACAATTTTTGTGTGTGTGAAGTATTTTTCTTCACCTTGCTTCGTGTGAAACTTTATGTTTTGATCAAATTTCAGCAGCATGGTGTTTGTACCGATGATGAATAGGATGTTGGCTGTGATGATGAGGTGTAGAATGAGTAGACTTGGTTTTGCAATCCTTTGGTTTTTCCTTGATTGCTTGAAGCCCTTCCAATTCCTCCACCACTTCTTTCATGGCAGGCCGGCTTTTAGGGTCTGATTCTAGGCATTTTAGAGTGAGTTGTCCTGCTTGTAATGCTGCCTTAGTTGAATATTGGCCTTCCATTCGTATATCCATAATGCTCTTCAACTTTCTTTTACTAGAGAGAGATGGCTTAAGCCACTCAACCAGATTTTGCTGCCCATTAGGCCTTTTTGTATCAAGCGCTCGCAATCCGGTTAGCATTTCTAGCAGCACCACTCCAAAACCATAAACATCACTCTTTACATACAAATGACCTGTTGAAGAATTATACAATGGCAAGCGTGTTAGCAGATTTCCTTGATAACAAGCATTAATAGACTGCCATTTTTTAAATTATGGCTTAAATCTTTTCACATGGCCATATTATTAAGCATTCATTTGAATTTTTAAGCTCTTTTGTATCCTTTATCAATCCACTGGCTATAATCATTCCTCGCACGCTTAAATGGCTAGGATGCCAACAGTTAGAAGAGAAGCTAATTTGTTGCCCAAATTTTAGCTAAGTGGATTTTTTGTTGTAAGTTTGATTCTTTCAAACTTCTTGGAGCTCCCAAGCAGTGTTATTTCTAAGGAAGCTAGAGAGTTTAAGGCCCAAATTTCTTTTTGTTTCATTTAAAGCGTATTCATTCAATTTTTTTTTTTTAACACAAGTAGGATGTCTTTAGGAGTATTTGATCTCAACCATGAAACTACAAAGATTTCATTAATGTAAGTAAATTGCAGGACTTCAGAATTCATATATAAAATTTGTTAGAGACGGCATTACCTGTTGCAATGTATTCTGGAGCAGCATAACCATATGTGCCCATAACCCTGGTTGTCACATGTGAGTCACCACCAGAAGGCCCTAATTTTGCCAAGCCAAAATCTGAGATTTTTGCATTGTAATTCTGTAGGAGAAGAAACAGAAAAGTGGAATATATCACTGTCATGTATCCAATGTTGTTAAAATATCTATGCAAATAGGTGATGAGTTTATATTCCTATATCCTGGAAAGCAGCACCCGAGTTTTGCTATAAAAGAGATATGATCTATTTGTGCGTGAGGGTGGGTGATAATAAAGTGAAATTCTTCAACCAGTTTTCACGTCTAGAATACTAGTGCTCTATTTGATTCTATACTCCAACCCCAAACTACTGCTAAAACAACAGTTATACATAACTTCTTTTGTGTCTCATCAATCAAACAAAGCAAAATGCTGACTTAGTAGCCAGAGTAGTTAAAAGGATATATTTATAAACATTAAAGGAAACAAAAAAGTAATTTGGAATAAGCTACCTTCCTATCCAGTTTATGAGTTTATCTGTTTGGCATTGACATTTCTTTTAGTTTTTTTTAGCTTAATTATTTATGTACAACACTGTTTCTAGGTATTGCTATACTTAATCCAACTTTCAACAAATAAGTAAATAATTTTCCAGCAAAAAATTGCATCCAAATGCACTCTTTAGTTCTTATACTCTCAGAAAAAAAATTGGAGCATTACACTAAAACTAGAGGTAGATAAGAAGACATAGGTCAAAGAAAGACAAACCCCATCAAGCAGTATATTTGAGGCCTTAAAATCTCTGTATATGACTTTCTTTTCTGAAGTGTGTAAGAAAGCCAGGCCCCGAGCAGCTCCAATAAGTATTTTGAGTCTTATGTCCCAAGAAAGTGGTTCAATGTTAGGGTTCCCTGCTCAAAGAAAAAACCCCTTTAGTTTGTATTTTATTTGCTGAAAAATAAATAAAAACTCCTTAAGTTAACACAACTAATTCACGGACAAGTCAATTTTCTTCTCAAATTCTTACTTCTAAAAAGATGATTCTCCAAGCTTCCCTTCGACATGAGCTCATACACAAGAAGCAGCTCTTTATCCTCCCAACAGTATCCCAATAGCCTGACCAGGTTGGGATGGGATAGTCTTCCCAGAAAATTTACTTCCGACTACACAATCAAATTGAAATGAAAAAACACTGTTAATATCAGTAGAAATGGTTATATTTGAGGAAAATGATCCTCTCCATTTCATGTTCAAGATTTAATTTTCTAGGTTTAATAGTGTATAGAGTGTCACATCATTCAAAATTTAATTACATGGCACTAGATGCATCTTTAAATTTGTAATATTCAATCTGATTCATGAAACAAATCCATTTCAAATAAGAAAACTGGTTAAGCATAAATCCAGAGGCCTAAACCATACACTATTAGGGTAGTAAACCGAATTGAAAATGTCACTTTCTATTACACAGCATGAGAAATGTCTTAACTTTCTAAAGTACACACAATACAGTTCCCACCATATAATGTAGCCTGTTAATTAATGCATTTGTTTTACAAAGTGACAATTGAGCAGTTGAAAGAATTAAATCACAAATGGATGATCAGTTCACTCAAAGGCATATGTGCATTCTAAAACACGTATTACAAGTTGCTAAACTTTAATGACTTCTAAATACTGATTTATCTCAATTATTGTTTGTTATCCCAAGGATTAGAAGATTGTATGTCCTTAAGGATTAGTAGAACCTCTCTCTCTCTCTCTCTCTCTCTCTCATTTGTTGTGATTAATTGGGTTCCAAACAAAAACTTAATCGGGTTCCAAACAAAAACTTAATCTTGTGCATTTCAAAATTAATGTAACTTGTAAAGAATTGGAACCAAATTAGGGACAGGTTGGATGGTTAAGATTCAAAAATTTGCCACCACACAGCGGGATTAATAGTTTATGCATGCCATATTCTAGTAGCGTGACAGACTGACCAATATCTGGTGCCGTTAAAGACCACATCATCACTTTCTCTTCATTTGTAGATTTGGAATCTGTAGCAAAATAGCATGTGATACAAGTGGGACCCAATCTGTATATGCTGGACTCCACAATTGAATATGAGGCTGAAACATAATCATGATTGCAACCAATAATGACACTAGCTCTTTTTTTTTTTTTTTTTCTTTAATTAGTTCATAGAAATGAAAGAGCATGAAAAAGAATTTTAACTGCCTGCAGCAAAATATAGAAATAAAACTAATCAAGTGCTCAGTGCCAAAAACTTTGTAGCTCAATGGTAACAATTGAATTTAAAAAACAATCAATCAATTAAAAGCTTAATAGAGACTTTGTAAATGAAATTTGCAGTTGAAATTAATACCTGCCACTCTTGAAATCCTTGCATACTTTCTGAATTCAATTTCTTGATAGCAACCACCATTCCAATACCAGCCTTGGAGGGTGCAAGGGTCTTCTCATCCACCCAACCCTTGAAAACTCTGCCAAATCCTCCTTCACCCAACACAGAATCCGACTTGAAATTCTTAGTGGCAGTCTTCAAATCTGTAAAAGTGAATTCTTTCAAGTTGGGTGACTCTAAGATTTTCCCATCAGGATAATCATCCATGCTTAACATACTTGCTCCCTCTGAAAATAGACTTTTGCCGTTGCTGCTGCTTGTTCCTGATGATTCTATAATCTTGCTAGATCCCACTAAAAAAAAAAAAAAAAAAAAAAAAAAAAAAAAACAAAAAACAAAAATTTAGTAGGAAATTTAAAAGAACCCCAGATGATGAACATGTACATGTAATTAAAAACTAGTTTGGAATTGTACCTGGAGTAGTTGTTGCGGTTGTGTTAGCTTCAGCTTCAGCTGGAGGTCCATGAGCTAGAGATCCCAAGCAAAGACCCATATCAACCTATGGTTTTGTTAAAGGTCAACAGGGTTAGGAATAATGCAAATAGAGTGAGGATGAGGCTAGCAAAGATAACAAGGAGATGTGTTGGTAGACAATGGAAAAGTGGAATTGAAATTCTTATGGAGATGATGGAGGAGGACTTTTCTTTTGTTTGGTTGGAGACTTTTTTTTCGTCTCAAAGTTACTACCAGGAAGCCACTAGCATATGTTTATGTTGTCTTATGGTTGGTCCAATATATATAGGCATGCGTTACTAATAGTTTCTACTTTTAACCCTTTCACTTCTTTAATTGTAGCTATTTTTGCAGTCAACCAGACACCAACCAATGGCCGTGTGAGTTGTGACCGTGTCTGTGCAAAAAAAAGCAGTCTTCCCCTAGTAGCGTCCGCGTACAGAAAGAATTATTAGTTATTACACACAGTTTTTTATTTTTTATTTATAACTTTTTTCCAAGAGAATAGGTGAGGATTGGGGGCTCCAATCTATGTTCTTTTATTTGATATCGATGTTAGTGCTGAGTCATGAAACTTTTTGACACATCAGAAAAAAAATAATTATAATTTGTGGATTTAACACTTTGATTTCGTATTTTCTTATTTCATTATTATTATTTTTTTGGGCAGAAACGGGAATTTATTGAACTAGTGAGAAGAAAAGGTCCCAGGAGATAGCTTGTTGGAGTACAATTCTTGCACATCAAAATTAAAAACAGATTGAAGTTCCATAGGAGTATGATAAACAACAAAGTCAGAAGTTTGACCAGTTCCTAATCTAGCTAGAGCATCCACACATCTCTTACCTTTCCGATAAAAGTGATTCATCCTAAAATGAAAAAGTTGGGAAATCAGCAGCTTGCAATCATCCTCAAGAGAAGAAATGAAGTTGTTAGAATAAGAGGAGTAGATAGCAAATCTATAATAGCTAGAATTACAGATATACCATTATAATTTATAGAGATAGATAACGCATACCATAATCATAATTTGTTATTAGTAACTCTAACCTTGAATTATGTTTCTAAGTCAAGAGACCTATGGTTCAATTTACACCTCCTAATGTACCTAAAGGAGATGTTCAAAATTCAAATCCATCTTCCCCTGTAACTATTAAATTATCAACAACAACAAAAACTCTAACTTTGACTAGATAATAGATTTAACAAAAAGCTCAATAAGTTTAGAGAGAACTTTTTTTTTTAATTATTAAGTTGATATATTGTGATATATATATAAAGCTAAAGCTCAAAGAAAATTTAATTAGATTTTAATTGTGGTCTAATTTTGTGTCATGTGCCCACTTAAGTTTTTAATATTTATACCAAGTGAGTTAATGAGTACAAAATACTAAGTGTCCATTTATCTAACTTTTTACTGAAAGTATGCTAAAGCATACTTGTACCTTAAAAAAAGTGAAAAAGTTGAGGGAAAGAGTGAGATTTTAAAAAACTGTACATAAAAGTTAAAAATTAAAAACTAATGTCAAACTCACCCTAAGAGTCCGATATTAATGAACTATAAAAAAAATAAAAATACCAATCATATATTTATTTAACAAAAATCACTGCATGTCTAATTACATTTATTTTTTCTATTAATTTGATTAATTATACATATTTTTATGATAAAAAAATGTGTTTATAATTAAATTCATCTATACATATACCTGGGTTACAAGTTAGTATATATAAAAATAATATTTAGTGCCAATAATAAATACATGTGAAAAAAAAATGTTACACTAATAACAAATTGCACCTCAACTAGTTTTGAAGAAGATTACGATATTTATCATATCTAAAACATTACTTAAAAAAATAAGGTTATTTCTTAGTCAAATGACATGATTATTACCGGAATAGATTACTATCAAGTTGATAGTGACAGTGTCAACATCTGATTCAAAAGGAGGGGAAAAAAAAAAGAAAGAAAGAAAAATCAGCACCCATCCAGATGGACCAGAACTCCAGTACTCTTTATCTAAGCTGGTCTATTTTTATTTTTATTTAAAAAATAAAAAATAAAAAAGGAAAAAAGGGTTTACTATTCATAAAAGAAATAATTAATTAAAAAAAACACAGTCACACAATCACTCTCTTTTCGTCTCTGCTTAAGTAGTGGAAACGTGATAAATAATTGATAACGACAAGCGTGGCCAGTCCAGGTCCGAAGTCCTCTGTGGAACTTCAAAACCTTCGTACACGGTTTCACTGACTTTGATCAGTTTGATGAATATCATTTATTTTATTTAGCTTCTAATCTTGCAGTGTTTTTCACCAGCTCGACCCTACTTGCAAAGACAAAAGTTCTTTCACTTATGTCAGTATCATAGTATCTTTTGATGCATGAGCTTCGCAAAACTTTTTCACATATTAATATCATGACAAATTTTGATTCAAATAACGTCACTTCTAAACGGCTTAGATTGATACCACTTTTATTATGAACTAGTCATAGACCCATGCGTTGTGCGTGATTATTTTTTATGGTGATCTCATTATTATTATTTTGTAATTTGAACTAATTTAATGAAAAGTAATGCATTTCATAATCATATTTATCACAAAATAATTTTTTATTATTGTAGAATTGTTTTATTTAAAATTTGAAACCTTAATTCTACCATAGTTGGTTGACTAATTTTTACATCTCTAAGTCAATTAAACACGTTTTGCATGCTACATGTAAACCTTCTTTTCCATAAGGGTTGAAATAACGTGCGTAATATTTTTTTTTTCTATGGAAGTTAAAAAGAATAAAATTCACCTTGTCTTGATGTTTTCTAAAAATTAAATTTGGAGATTCTCTTTCAATAATTGTGAAAATTCCATGCAATAATTCAGAAGATAATACATGTTACATGTTCATGCTTTGATTGTGTAATTGTATGATTGATTTGGGTTGTAATTTATAAGTTGAATATGGTGGTGTATATCTAAAAGGGTCTAACTATGTTGTTTAGGATATTGAATATAGTGTTGTGTGTGATTTATAAAGTAGCGACAGTTGTAGTAATTAAAAATTGGTTTTTCATTGTCTTTTAAGATAATAAAAACCTTACATCTACTTTTTTTTTTCCAAATAAAACCTTTACATATTTTTTTAACGTGAATTTTTATATATACCTTTATAAGTAAACCCTATACATTTCATTTTCTTAGATGCATAAAAAAAAACATCTATTCCATAATAATAGCGGCTAATTAGTTTTTTCATGTTTCCATTTATAACGTTTCTTACTATTATCATATTTTACTGACTGTTGATTTTCATAATAGAGGCTGTACGGCACCAAGACCTTAGGCCCATACAGACCCCGGGCCCTGCCCCAATTGTACAGTGCGGTGATCCCAGGCCCATACAGGCCCTGGGCCTTGTCCCGTACTGGTTTTGGCCACAGGCCCAGCCGAAAGGTCCAGTCGTCCTACGCCATTCCCGGGGATTCATAAATAACAAACAGGTGTAGGGTATTAAGTTCCAAGGTGGGCTCGGTCAAACGTTTCCGGTCATGTACATGAGTCATTCCCGGGAAAATGTGGTATGCACGGGAGACGGTGCTGCCGAGCATTATCGGTCCAGATGGAATCAAGTTCCAAGATCATAAATGCAGCACCGCCCTCTCACCTAAACATCCACTTAAATCAAATGATATTGGACCTTCAATGGCACAAACGGTGGCTGTAATCATGATCTTCCCACTAACCTTGGCTATAAATAGAAGAAAGATGGGAGAAGAAAGGGGATTTTTTTTTGGGAGAGAAAAGAGTGAAAGAGTGAACATCAAACTGGGCGTTGCTTTGAGTCTCTGCCGAGAACGACCCATAGTAGGAAATCTTCAAGCCCACTACAAATAGATTGTGAGCCCATAATAATCCAAGGCCCATAGGCCTCGTACTTGGTTCTTACAATTGGCGCCCACCGTGGGGCCCTCCTACAAAGCTGTAGTTCGACTGGGACTCAAACGACGAGGATGTCTGAGGAGCGTGCACCAAGCGGCTCCATGGGATCTTCTCGGGGGTCAACATGGAGGGAGAGAAGGCAAAAAAGGCGGGAAGATAGGGAGCACTCAAGAAGGGAGGAAGGGTCCGGACAAGGAGAAGGATCGGCTCAGACACACTGGACGGTTTCGGACGTCTCGGCGCATCGGCGGCATGACGAAAGGGACCGAGAGCTGGAACGGTTACGCAGACTGGTAATGGACCTAGAGCTGGAAGCAAGGGTTCGGCGAGATGAAAGGAATCGCAACTCCCAGCAAAGGAGAAACCAGGGTGAGGCCTCCAGCCGGTCTAATACGCATCGGTCCCGAGACCGGTCGCGCTCCCAAGAGTCGCACCGGCAATCACGGGAACCACGCAATCGACGGAACCGCTCACGGTCGCACGGTTATGATCACCAAGGATCAGAATCACCGGAAGAACGTCTACACCACAATGCCTCCATGGACGCAATGAGCCGGGCTCTACGGATGGCTGCCCGGTCACCGTTTTCCGATGAAATTGAACGGGCCCCTATGCCGAGCAGATTCACACGACCACCATTCAATTCGTATGAGGGAAGGACAGACCCTGTGGAGCATGTTAGCCATTACATCCACATGATGTCTTTGCATGCGCACAACGATGCATTAATGTGTAAGGTTTTTCCCTCTAGTCTCGGTTCCACGGCACTAAGATGGTTCAATGGTTTGCGGAAGGGCTCCATACACAGCTTTGCCGAGCTGATTCAGGAATTCGGCAGCAGGTTCGTGACATGTAGCCGGGTGCAACAGCCGGTTGACGCACTACTTTCCATGAAGATGAGGATTGGGGAAACCCTTCGGAGTTATGCCAGCCGATACTGGGAACTCTATAACGAGATTGGTGGAGGAAATGAGAAAATTGCGGCAAGCACCTTCAGAATGGGGCTCCCTGAGGATTCTGAATTACGGGAGTCACTGACGAGAAGACCCCCCGAGGACATGAGGCAACTGATGAGACGCATAGAGGAGTACAAACGCCTGGAAGATGACCGGTTGCAAAGCAGGGGGAAAGCTCCGTTAGTGGGGAGATCTCGGCAAAACGTTTTGCCGGCAAAACCGAAACGAGACTTCAGAATGCAGGGACCAGAGGGGCAGATCGACGGGGTCAATGTGGTGTTTAAAGAGCCAGTTCACAAGATCCTGGAACGGATCAAAGACGAGCCATTCTTCAGGTGGCCGAACAAAATGGGGGGCGACCCATCTCGGAGGAACCAAAACTTATACTACACCTATCACAGAGACAAGGGGCACACGACTGAACAGTGCCGGGTATTAAAAGATCATCTCGGACAGCTAGCAAGGGCCGGGTACTTAAAAGAGTTTGTAACAGATTCCGTTAACCGAGAAACCGGGCAGGGATCCCAACAGAAAAGGAATCCCCTTCCACCACCCCTGGGGGTAATCGAAGTCATCCATGCCGCACCAAGAAGGGCAGCAGCGGCTAAAAGGATACTGACAGTAGCCTGCGCGGAAGGAGAATCATCCAAAAAGAAGAAAAAAGGTGGACGGCCGACCATCTCGTTCGGAGAAGATGATTTCGAGGGGACGGTCCAACCCCACGACGATGCTTTGGTGGTGACAGCCCGGATAGGCGGATTCCTGGTAAAGAGGGTGATGATTGATCAAGGAAGCGGAGCCGACGTCATGTACCCGGATCTCTTTGAAGGGCTAGGGTTAAAGACCCAGGATTTGGCGAAGTATGACACGCCGTTGGTCTCGTTTGATGGGAGGGTTGTAATTCCCGAGGGGCAGATCTCTCTCCCAGTGAACATGGAAGGCAAGACAGTTATAGTTACATTTATAGTGGTCCGATCATTCGCACCATACACCGCAATCCTGGGAAGGCCGTGGATTCACGCAATGGGGGCTGTCCCGTCCACCCTTCACGTAAAAGTGAAATTTCCTACCGAGAATGGAGTTGCCGTGGTAAGGGGGAATCAGCAGGTGGCGAGGCAGTGCCTCGTCGCCGCGGTCCGGTGGGAGAACGAACAGCTCGGTCGAACTGAGGAGAACGAGAAAGAAAATTCATAGCAATTACAGAAACCCCAGGGGGAAGCTGGGGCGGACGTGGCCGAGGAGGTGCTGAAGGTAAGGATTCTCCCAGATGCTGACAAGTATTTCCAGATAGGTACAAGCATGAACGACCGGGAAAGGGTAGATATGTTGCTGTTCTTATTGCAAAACGTGGACGTTTTTGCGTGGAGCCCGTATGAAGTGCCCGGCGTAGATCCCGAGTTCATTGTCCACAGACTCAATGTGGATCCGTTATTCCCCCCAAAGAAGCAGAAACCGAGAAGAGCGTCGAGGGAACACGTCGAGGCAGTAAACCTGGAGGTACAGCGGCTGAAGGATGCCGGAGCCATAAAGGAGATATTCTTCCCGAAGTGGTTGGCAAACACTGTCGTGGTAAAGAAGAAGAACGGGAAATGGAGAGTTTGTGTGGATTTCACAGACTTGAACAAGGCATGTCCCAAGGACCCATTCCCGATGCCCAAGATTGACCAGCTAGTAGATGCAACGTACGGGCATCCGAGGATGAGCTTCCTGGATGCCTTCCAGGGCTACCACCAAATTGCCTTGGCGCCCGAAGACCGAGAAAAGACTGCATTTATCTCCCCGAATGCGAATTATCACTACGAGGTCATGCCGTTCGGACTAAAGAACGCCGGGGCTACGTATCAGAGAATGATGACGAGAATGTTCCGAGAAAAAATTGGATGCACGGTTGAAGTTTATATCGATGATATGGTGGTGAAAAGCAGAATTGAGTCGCAGCACACCGAAGATCTCCGGGGAGTGTTTGAGATACTACGTCGGTATAAATTGCGCTTGAATGCCGAAAAGTGCACTTTCGGAGTGGGGGCTGGTAAGTTCCTGGGGTATCTGATCTCTACTCGGGGTATAGAAGCCAACCCCGACCAGATAGAAGCCGTGAACCGCCTCAAACCACCAAGCAATCCCAAAGAGGTGCAAGTGCTCACTGGAATGCTAGCGGCCCTGAACAGATTCATCTCCAAGTCTGCCGACCGTTGCCGGCCCTTTTATCAGCTTCTGAAAAAGTGGAAGGGGTTTCTATGGGACGAGAGCTGCGATGAAGCCTTTCGAGAGCTAAAGGAATATTTGGCAAAGGCGCCGAGGTTGACGGCCCCGGATCCCGGAGAGGATCTGTTTATGTATCTCGCTGTCACCGACCATGCGGTAAGTGCTGTGTTGCTAAGGGACCGGGGAGTGCAGATGCCGGTGTATTACGTGAGCAAAACCTTGGTCGATGCCGAGACAAGGTACCTGCCTCTCGAGAAGTTAGTTTTGGCTCTGGTGCACGCAACGAGAAAGTTGCCACATTACTTCCAGGCACACACAGTGTTCGTCCTCACCGAGTATCCATTGCAGTCACTATTGAAGAGATCAGACTTCACAGGGCGGATTGCCAAGTGGGGGACTCGGTTGGGATCGTTTGACATAAGATACCGGCCTAGAAGCTCGGTGAAGGGACAGGTTCTGGCCGACTTCATCGCAGAGTTTACACCCAAGGATGAAGGCAAAATAATCTGTAGTACGGAGATTCGCCCATGGAGGTTATTTGTGGACGGTGCATCGAATGCTATGGGGGCCGGGGCCGGTATTGTCATTGTCACCCCGGAGGGTATACGACTGGAACACTCCCTCAGACTGGGGTTCAAAGCCTCGAACAACGAAGCCGAATACGAAGCCATGTTGGCCGGATTGAGGGCAGTATTACATCTGGGCGCAAAGGACATAGAGATCTACTCTGATTCTCGACTGGTGGTTTATCAGATCACTGGGGACTTCGAAACTCGGGACCCCAGAATGAAAGCTTATCTCGGCGCGGCAAAGCAGATTATCAGTCAGTTTGGAACGGTAAAGATATCCCAGGTAGCCCGGTCACAAAACAAGCACGCTGACTCTCTTGCCACGTTAGCCTCATCGGCTACCGAGGATACGCCAAGGCTCATCACGGTAGAACTTGTAAAGGAGCCAAGCATCCAGGTGAAGAATGTTCCCAACCAAGCCGGAGTAGAGATTGCGCAGGTGGCAGTAGCTGGTCCAAGTTGGATGAGCCCGATCATAGACTTCCTTGCCGAGGATAAAGTTCCGGAGAATGAGGCCGAGGCCAACAAGATTCGGCGAATGGCTCCCAGATACTGGCTGTCTTCAGACCGAAAATTGTACCGAAGATCCTTTGCAGGCCCTTACCTCTTATGCCTACATCCAGACAGGGTCAAAGAGCTCCTGACCGAGCTGCATGAGGGAGTGTGCGGCGGGCATGCCGGGGGACGATCTTTGGCACACCGAGCAATGACACAGGGGTTTTGGTGGCCACAGATGCAGAAGGATGCCGCCGAATACGTACGAAGTTGCGAACAATGTCAAAAGCACGCCCCAATGATCCATCAACCTGCAGGACAGCTAAATCCTGTCAGCAGCCCGTGGCCATTTGCACAATGGGGGCTTGACATCCTTGGGCCTTTCCCCCGGGCAACGGGGAACCGCCGTTTTGTATTGGTGGCTGTAGATTACTTCACAAAGTGGGCTGAAGCAGAGGCCTTGGCTAATATCCGGGATTCCGACGTGAAAAAATTTGTATGGAAAAACATAGTTACACGGTTTGGGGTGCCGAATTCGCTGGTATCAGACAATGGGCTGCAGTTCGACAGCAATGCTTTCCGGAGCTTTTGTAGTAAGCTTGGCATCAAAAACAAGTATTCAACCCCGGCATACCCACAAAGCAACGGCCAAGCTGAAGCGGTAAACAAGACTATCTTGAACGGGCTCAAAAGAAGGTTGGACGGAGCAAAGGGAAGATGGGCGGAAGAGCTACCCAGTGTATTATGGGCGTACCGCACGACCCCTAGGAGATCCACGGGTGAAACCCCGTTCTCCCTGACATACGGCTCGGAAGCAGTCATACCAACCGAGGTGAGCTTATGCAGTGCACGGGTCGCCGGGTTTGACCCCGTACAGAACGCCGACCTGATGATGGAGCGTTTGGATTGGCTAGAAGAATGCAGGGAGGCTGCAACCATACGTCTTGCCGAGTATCAACAGAAGCTGGCCCAAAGGTACAACCGAAATGTAAAGAGCAGGGAGTTCATTGCCGGGGAACTAGTATTAAGAAGGGTAGTGGGAAACATGCGGGACTTGACTGCAGGGAAGCTCGCTCAGAGTTGGGAAGGACCATACAGAGTCACAGCTATTGCGGGTGCAGGGGCCTACTACTTGGAAGACCTTGACGAGAGGCCACTCCCCCGACCATGGAACGCCAACAACTTGAAGAAGTTCTACGCATAATCATCGGTGTAAGCCATTACTTGTATCCCATTGAAATTAAGAGCATGATGAATCCTTTTGTATAAGCTATTTTTCATTCCTTAGCCGTACGCCGGAAGAATCACCATCAAATCTCAAAGGACAGAAGCCTGACTCTCGGTTCGATCATTATCACCGAGCAGGCGGAAACCTACAAATAATAATCTAAGGACAGAAACCTGATCCTCGGCTCGATCACTATCGCCGAGCAGATGGAAACCTACAGATAAGTCTCTAAGGACAGAAGCCTGACCCTCGGTTCGATCACTATCGCCGAGCAGGCGGAAACCTACAAATAATAATCTAAGGACAGAAACCTGATCCTCGGCTCGATCACTATCGCCGAGCAGGTGGAAACCTACAGATAAGTCTCTAAGGACAGAAGCCTGACCCTCGGTTCGATCACTATCGCCGAGCAGGCGGAAACCTACAAATAATAATCTAAGGACAGAAACCTGATCCTCGGCTCGGTCACTATCGCCGAGCAGGTGGAAACCTACAGATAAGTCTCTAAGGACAGAAGCCTGACCCTCGGTTCGATCACTATCGCCGAGCAGGCGGAAACCTACAAATAATAATCTAAGGATAGAAACCTGATCCTCGGCTCGATCACTATCGCCGAGCAGGTGGAAACCTACAAATAATTCTCTAAGTACGAAAACCTGACCCTCGGCTCGATTCCCGGTTCAGCCAAAGCCTAACCCGACCCTTTTTCAAATACTAAGTCAAAAAGCGCTCTCAAAATACACTAAGCGCCGCGTAAATGGTTCTCGGGGGTACTATTACATTAAGCCGCCATAGCACTGGCGTGGTTCAAGCAAAACACGAACAGAGATAATTTCATTCGACAAATTCAAACGGAAAAAGAAAACGGACTTCTAATTAAAGTAGAGCAATTGTTCGGTCACCACATCCCGGTGACATAGGCAAATAAAACCAACAAAATAAAACAAATGTTCGGTCACCGCATCCCGGTGACGTGAGCAAGTAAAACTAATAAAATGAAAGTGAGCAAGCAAGATAAAAGCAAAATTAGCGGGGAGGTTGGTTCGGTGGTATCACTTCCTGCTGGCCGGCCAAAGAAAAAGGCGGGGCCTCACCGAGAAGCTCCTGCACAGTCGGGATACTGGTGACTTCCATTTCCTCAGGCTCGGCGTGAGCATCGATTTGCTCAACCAGCTCCCTCATACTGGCTGTCTCTTCCTCGTCAATCGCCACCGGGGTACCCTGAGCAGCAGGGGCGGGGCTCGGGAATGGGATTTGGCCGGGGTCTCTCAGATGCGAATCCTCAGGAACGCCCATTGCCTGAAGGGCGGCAAACCACCCGGCCTCAAAGCCCATATTCCTAGCCCGAGCAACCACCGGCTCTACAGAGTTTTCGGCATCAGCAAAGCCGACATCATACCATTTCTGCTCCGCGGCTGCCAAGCCTGCCCTAAGGTCAGCTATCTCCTCGGCATTGGAGGTGTTAAGGCTGATAGCTTGGGCTAGCTTAAGCTCCGTCTCATTCTGCTGGGTTAGGAGCTCCGCACACCTTTTCTCGGCAAGGGACCGGTTCTTCTCGGCAATTGCTGCCTTTTTCTCAGCAGACTCGGCGGCCTTCAGTTTTTCCTTAGCCGTTTTCACCGCCGCCTCGCGCGCCTCCTTCTCGCGCTCGCTCTCCTCAGCAAGCTCCCTTGCCCGAGCAGCCACAATGTGGGCCATTTGAGCAGCCTAGCAAGGACAAAAGTTAGAAAAAAGACAAAAGGAAACCTGTATGAAGAACTAGATAGACAAAAAAATTACCGCAATGGCGTGCCACTCTAACCGGCGCCCTACGGACTCCTCGGATCCATCCTCGAAAGCATGCACATCCTCCGGAAGTTGGAGAGCTTCGGCCAAAGATTGGGCAATACGGCCGCCCTCGCCTTTATCCCACATCCGAATGCAGGCGGTTGACGGCAATGGTTTGCCGTCCAGAAGGATCTTCGGCTCCCACGCAGGAGCCACTTGGGAGGAGGACGCGCCCCCCGTGCCGGCTTCAGTCGGCGGCTCACGGATAACAATACCACCTGTTGGACGGGGAGGAGTCTGGGCAGCGACCTCGCCCGGGCAAGTGGAAGGTTGATCAGTGACCTTTTGCTTCTTCCGGGCACGTCCGGCCTGCGGTGGGGGTGAAGGCTGCGGCACTTGACCCCGGCCCTCTGGAGGAGGGGGCTGATTGGATTGTCGGGCACCGGGCACAAACCGTTCTACCGACAGCACTTTTCTAGATACCATCTTTCCCTTAGGCCGGGCAGCTCTAGCTAAAAGGGCGGCCGCTTCTATCACTTGTTGTTGGTTCACGGCGGCCGGATTCTCGGGGATTGGCTGCTCTTGCGCTTGGCCTTGCTGCACGGCTTCGTGGGCTAACTCCCTGATGCGCCGGGATGCTTTTTCCGCGGATTCGTCTCTCAAAGGGGCTAGCTCGTCTGCGCAAGTAACCCGCCGGCCAAATTCCCTCGCTTCCCCGGTTGTAAGACTCGGCGGTAAAAAGTTCACGTACCGAACGTCTATATACGACAGCAGGGGGCTGTCAACTATCAGGGCCTGCTTGAACGGCTGCCAAGTAGAATAAACCGGCTCCACACCGAGGATCAAATGCGAAGCCCGGAGTTGCCCGTCCCAATGCACGTATATCTCAGAGCGGAGGACGAAGTTTAAGTCTTTGGCGTGGACGACTCTGAGGTCCTGCACAAACACTTTGCCGTCTGCAAAAGATCAAATGACGCATTAGTCTCTAATCATAAAAATTCTTTTTACCGAGAGGAAGAAAAAGAGAGGCGAAAGAAAGCAGTTATATGAAGGGGATGGAACGAACCCACTTCACGCGGCGTAAGGGGGCAAGGAAACTCCCCGGCAAACCAATTGCCGCTCACCCTAACGAACTCATTGGCGGAATTCCTGTTCGAATCAGGTAGGCATGATATCAGCCGTACCCGTGCATCCCTTGTCTTTAGGTAATAACCGGTGGCTTTGCTCCCACAGAGCCTATACATTTGGTTAATGTCATGGTGGTCTAACTGTAAGTTAAAGGTGTGGTTCAACTTACTGACGCAACTAACTACCCGGTAAAAGTTGGGGGGAAGTTGGTCCGGGCACAGCCCGTAGTAAGTGAGTGTGTTTATTAAGAGGGGATCCACGGGGAACCTGACCCCACCTTCTAGAATGGACATCAAAGGAAAGAAGGCTATACCATGCCCTCGGTGGAGTTCAATATCGCTCTCATGGCAGTAGGCCACATCCACGTCATTGGGAATGTTAAATTTACTCCTAAAGGTGGCCAAAGCAGCCGGGGACTCTAGGAGGTAAGAGTAACCCATCTATAACGCCTAAAAATACGAAAGTAAACTCAAAGAAATGAAAGTTGAAAGGAAAAGGAAGGGGAAGAAAAACTTACTTTGGGTTCTAAGGAGGAAAAGAACACTGGGTAAGCAAGCGCACAGAAATGTGGTCGGCAGAGAAAAAGAACTCTAAAGATTGGCAGAGGAAAAATGGGATGCTGTTCAGAGGGAGGTTATTTATAGAGGAAAGAAAAGTGAATGGAGGAAGAAGAAGCGTCTGAATCAAGCATTAAATGGGCGCGGTCTACGAGCAGTCCAACGAACGCCAAGCATAACCAATCCGCACGTCGCTTCGGTCCTCGAACCGTCAAGCAATAATGACGACTGCGCCTGGCGCCGCGAAACGGCGCGTCTTTTGAGATGAATATTAAATGAGAAATGACGGTCAGAAGTCCCAGGCTAAAAGACTCCCGAGGTCAAAAGGTCCCATGCTGCTCCTTGATTCTTCTCGATGACCGAGTATGAATCAAGGGGGGGCTATTGTACGGCACCGAGACCTTAGGCCCAAACAGACCCCGGGCCCTGCCCCAATTGTACAGTGCGGTGATCCCAGGCCCATACAGGCCCTGGGCCTTGTCTCGTACTGGCTTTGGCCACAGGCCCAGCCGAAAGGTCCAGTCGTCCTACGCCATTCCCGGGGATTCATAAATAACAAACAGGTGTAGGGTATTAAGTTCCAAGGTGGGCTCGGTCAAACGTTCCCGGTCATGTACATGAGTCATTCCCGGGAAAATGTGGTATGCACGGGAGACGGTGCTGCCGAGCATTATCGGTCCAGATGGAATCAAGTTCCAAGATCATAAATGCAGCACCGCCCTCTCACCTAAACATCCACTTAAATCAAATGATATTGGACCTTCAATGGCACAAACGGTGGCTGTAATCATGATCTTCCCACTAACCTTGGCTATAAATAGAAGAAAGATGGGAGAAGAATGGGATTTTTTTTTTTTGGGGAGAGAAAAGAGTGAAAGAGTGAACATCAAACTGGGCGTTGCTTTGAGTCTCTGCCGAGAACGACCCATAGTAGGAAATCTTCAAGCCCACTACAAATAGATTGTGAGCCCATAATAATCCAAGGCCCATAGGCCTCGTACTTGGTTCTCACAGAGGCATTAAATGAGAATTAAATTCTTCGAACCTTTCATTAGATTTTAAAAGTCATGGTGTGTGAAGAATATAAGCATTTAAGGACTTTTTTATATATTTTATTATTTATAAATAATGTTAAATGAAATGTCAAAAAAAAAAAAAGATTTTGAAAATTTTCATCTTTATTTCTTATATATTTCTATTATTATTGGAGAACGATTTCCTTTTAGTTTTGATAATAAATATGATTTTCTAGATTAGAGTTTGATTAGTTTCAAGTTTAAATTTTGTATGATTTTATTTAATTGTTGATTATATGATTTAATTAAGTGAATTTAACGATTTATTTATTTGCATTGTAAAGTTTATAATAACATTCGTAGGGTCATCTTTAATTAATTTTTTACTCCTTCAACCGTCGGTAATTAATGGTTACTAATTAATTTATCTAATTGACGTTTGATTTCTTTTACTAATCTCTTTCTCTCTCTCTTTGTTAACATCCTATTGTTTTCCCAAATTTGATGATAATTCTAATGTACTAAATATGCATATTGTAACGTTTATTTTTATTTTTATTTTACTCCATTTTGCTGCCATGAAATTAGTACATCCATAGCTATTAGTTTATTATTTTATGATATGTTTGGTTTGATATTATTATTATTATTATAAATTTAGTGTTTCTAAAATAGCACGTGTTTTGTATTCTCTTTTTCTATTAATGCATTGTAACTTTTTATGGGAATACTTTATAAGAAATTGTTTATTCTTTTTTTTTTTTTTAATTGAGTGGTTCTAAATTGATATTTGTTTTGGATTTCATTTTTCCATTGATGCATTGTAACATTTCATGGGAAGACTTTATAATAACAATTTTTATTTATTGAATAAAATATTATACGTTTAATTTTAAAAAAAATGAGACAAAATATAAATAATTATGATATGGAGGATGTTGCTAAATTTAAATGTTGAATAAAATAATAAAAATGAAATGTATAGCAATAAACACCATATTATTTTAGTTATGCTATGTAATAAAATAATATTATATTTTTATATACTATCTTTATAATGCAATAATATAATGTGGAGCCCAATAGTTAACGGGCCAGGCCCATTTACTCGTGGGGAGTCCAAAAGCCCAAGCCGAGGAGGGTTACGGCCCAAGCTCAACAATATAAAGCACAAGGTAGCCTTGGGATACAGCCGAGGACAGTTCAGTCCTCGGCAGACCCAAAGTCCCACCGTAAAGAGGGGCAAAAACGGTATAGGACTAAACTTGAAAAAAAATCTAAAATATCCAGGAAAAGCTGCCCTTACTGCCATTCAATACTCTGCACCTGACAGAGTCGTATTCTTCGGCTTTTACAACCACCCCCAACGACTTTGGGTATGAGCTGATGGGACAAGTATCAGTCATGGAAAGTTTGACCCTACACGTGGACGAAGGACAGTGAACGCAGGCTAGTATAAAAGGAAAGGTGAGTAATCTAGAGAGAGGGCTGGGAAAAATGGCCAAAACCCAGAACCTCCTAGCCCACCTCCAGGAGAAAGACTCCAGGAGTGAAGAAAACTGAACCAGGTACGAACACCATGAAAAACCCACCGTCTGGTGACCAGGGCCTAGCCTTTCAAACCCATGCTCTACAAATGATATTGTTTGGGCCATTTCACGTGCGAACCCAACACTGTTACGGTTCGTTACAAAATCGTGTCCTTACAATTGGCGCCGTCTGTGGGAAAGGCTTGTGTCTTGGCACTGGTGGTGGGTAGATACCATTCTTCACATCATTTTCAGTAGTTCGATATAGTGTTTTAGAGTAAAGTCCCACTAGGGGCTACGTTTCTTCACTAGGGGCTGCGCTTTGTAGCGTCAATAGCACGATTGGTTCCAGGGGCTTGGCCGAGAGGCTGGTCCCTTTAAACCAAGATCCTACGCCATAGCCGAGGGGATAATTCCCCCAACTACTTATCAAAACCGGGTTTTGACAAAACCAAGGCATTGCATGGTCCTCGGACTCAAGCCTATGAGGAAACCAACTACTTGGACGAGAAAACTGGGTTTTGGACAGAACCAAGGCATTGCATGGTCCTCGGACTCAAGCCTATGGGGAAACCAACTACTTAGATGAGAAAAAGATTGAGTTTAATAAAAATTCTAAGTTACTCAATCCTCGGCTCAAATACTGTAAAAGGTTAATGCCAATAGAAGTGTTAAGAAGATGGTGAAACGCCCCACTATTCAGTAACCTAGGGGGGCTGTTCATTTTGCGGGTGATATGTCCTCGGATGGTTACTTCCTACGCCGCATCGAGCATTCAGCTATCATCTCGGCTAGTTTTGGGGTAAGTATTGTTTTTCACAGGTCGGCATTGTTATGCCAAACAACTCTATTAAAGTTATGGTGATATCTTTGTCTTAGCAAGCATTTTGGCCCTAGGTGTCATTGATTCAAATGCTATGTTATTGTGCCGAACAGCACTTGCAAATTCATAATAGCGCCCTTCTCTTTGACAAAGGATTAGGGCCCCAAGTATTGTACTCTAAGGTCGGCGGTATTGTGCCATGCCGACTCAGTAAGCTCATCATAATGTCCTTTCTTTTCCTGCCTAACAGGAGTTTCAGCCCTAAATATCATTTGTTCGATTCAGTATTATTAAGCCGGATTGTTTTTATAAACACAGAGCAAGATCTTTTTATTAACTGGAACTTTGGTTCTAGACGTCGGTCACGGTTTAAAAATAAATAAAAAATCACAAGATTGTATGTCTATGCATTGTGTTATCATTTCGAAAATATAGAGATAGAGCATGTGAAGTAAAGTGATAACAATTTTTATTAATATAAAGATGTATTACAACGAACAAAGAGGGGCTTAAATAAGCCTATACAAAAGGTAGATTGCCAAAACAATAAATAAATAAATAAATAAAAAGCCATACATTAAGTAAACAGTCAGATCTCTGTTTGAGTTCGTCTCCGAAGTCCTTCCAAACTCTGCCTCAGTAGCGCCCATATTGAGAGAAGGACCTTCTTAAGAAGAAGATGGAGGAGATGAATGAAAAGAAGGAGGAGAAGAAGAGGGAAGAGATGAAAAGAAAGAAAAAGGAGTAAAAGAGGGAGAAGGAAAAGCACCAGGATGGATCTGGTGGTGGAAGGAAGAAGAAAGAGAGGCAAAATGAGGCACCAGTGAACGAAGAGAGGAAGAAGCAGGGATACTTAGTCCCTGCCTCAGTCCTGACTCCTAACACACCGGTGCCATGTTAGGTATGCTCATGAGAGAGCGGTTGGTACTGATAATGGGTGTCTTCGACTCAGTCACGCTGAAAGTTTGACATGACGAGTCCCTGCTTCAGATTTTGGCTGAAAGGAAGGTGAGACAAATCTTGAGTCTCCGCCATCCTTGTCCTGACCGAGCCATTTCGAGTTTTATTAGAACATGGTGCTTTTGGGAGGGGTATGGTTCCTTCATTGCTTATTGCTATGGTGAACGTATCACAATTTAAGGTATCACCAGAGGGTAAAAGTAAACTCTGGGAGGAGTCTAAGGGTTTCAGATTTGGGGTGATTAAAGGGGCTCATGTGTGGGAGAAACAACTCTCGCCTTTTCTTTTTATATGAGGGGCGAAGCGGAAGGAACTTAATATGTTCAGATCTCCAAGGAAATCTGCAAACAAGAATATGCCCGTTCCACTTCCCCACATCATCAATAACCATTAAATCTGAAAGGACTCGTAAAGGGAAACTATTAAAGACACGCTTTGGATAGCCAAACGGCATGAGCGCGCCGTGAATAAATTAAGAGGAACATCTCGTAGACCGGTACATTTCCTAGGCAGGTGGAGAACCGCCAACATCAATGAAAGGCTGAATTAAATGAGCCATAATAAAGGCTCGGTATTACAAAACCCCATTTTCCAACCAAGAGGTCGGACAACAGGGTTTTGAGGGGCTATTGTGGGGCCCAACAGTTAACGGGCCAGGCCCATTTACTCGTGGGGAGTCCAAAAGCCCAAGCCGAGAAGGGTTACGGCCCAAGCTCAACAATATAAAGTACAAGGTAGCCTTGGGATACAGCCGAGGACAGTTCAGTCCTCGGCAAACCCAAAGTCCCACCGTAAAGAGGGGCAAAAACGGTGTAGGACTAAGCTTGAAAGAAAATCTAAAATATCCAGGGAAAGCTGCCTTTACTACCATTCAATACTCTGCACCTGATAGAGCCGTATTCTTCGGCTTTTACAACCACCCCCAACGACTTTAGGTATGGGCTGATGGGACAAGTATCAGTCTTGGAAAGTTTGACCCTACACGTGGACGAAGGACAGTGAACGCAGGCTAGTATAAAAGGAAAGGTGAGTAATCTAGAGAGAGGGCTGGGAAAAATGGCCAAAACCCAGAGCCTCCCAGCCCACCTCCAAGAGAAAGACTCCAGGGGTGAAGAAAACTGAACCAGGTACGAACACCACGAAAAACCCACCGTCTGGTGACCAGGGCTTAGCCTTTCAAACCCATGCTCTACAAATGATATTGTTTGGGCCATTTCACGTGCGAACCCAACACTGTTACGGTTCGTTACAAAATCGTGTCCTTACATATAACATTTAACAACCAATGTGAATAAAAAAGATAACAACATAAAATATAAAACTAAATCGTATCAGGCTGGATTACCTGTCAATTCCAATTTTAGCAAACTAACTGACTTCTAGTAGTCTAAAATTGATTTTTGAAATGCATTTGGTGGAGCTTTCAATACTGCATCAGTATGTTTTGATGGTCAACCTGTTACACTAAAATTAAAAAAAAAATATATATATATATATACACCAAAAATTGAAGGAAAATATATATATATATATATAGAGAGAGAGAGAGAGAGAGGAGGCTTTTGTGTGTGGAAAAATAGAAATTATGCATGGAATAAGAGGGAGAATGACCATTTTATAGCATGAGGATAAGAATAAGAATAGTCAAAAATAAAGCAAGATAAAAAGATAGAATAATATTAATATTAAGAGTAGTGGGGATATGAAAAGTTGAATGGAATGAGAAAGGTTGAAGAAAGTTAAGGTAGAGAGTAGTGGGGATATGAAAAGTTAAAATGGAATTGAAAATTTAATAATAAATAAGAATAATTAAAAATAAGATAAATTAAATATGATATTTTGATTGTAATATAATAGAGTTTTTAATTCATTTTAAATGTCAAAAAATTGTATAAAAAATTGAAAAAAAATAATAATAATGACATGGCTGCTGACGTGGCTTAATGGAAGTGTAGCAACATTAAATGCTACGTTTCAGCTTTTAGTAATATATTGATGAATTACAAAGACTATTTCAATAGTTATGAAAAACATTGTAATATATTTAATTTATAGCTTTATCCCAACGGAGATCCAGATGGCACCTGCCACCTAGCAGCTAGTGGGACGAACATGTGAATTCTAAGCTTAGAGAGGCCTCTATCCTAGTAAGTACCCAAATGAATGTTAGTTGTAGTGGACCTAGTGGTCAATGGCTCACTGTTATATATCTACCAATGCAAAGAGAAAATGAAAGAAATAAATAGATGGATACCCCACTGGTTTTAATATTTATCTAACTTGGATGCTGGATCCAGTCTACTTGAAGCTCGATAGAACACATTTGTTGAAGACTCTAGCCCTCCAATTCACAGGTTTCAACCTTATTAATAATCTAGTTATGCAAGAACAATGTGTTTTTTTTAGTAGTTTAATAGTTGAAGAAAGGAGAATTTGAATTCACAAACGTGTCCATTGAAAACATCAAAAGTTATCAATTAAAGTATAAAATTCTTGGTCAATAATATCTATTTATGTGTACACATTTACGTAAGAAAGAGTCCTATACAAGAATCACTAAAAATTCTTATAACGCTACTGATAGGGATGAATCAAAGATGACCTTTTCTTTTTGAACTTCATAAAAGGAAAGGGTACAAGTACGTACTGTACCCACTACTTCTCAATGGACTAACCAATTTAGTTCCAAATTTGTCAATTTTAGTGACATTTCACTATCCAACTATATATCTAATAGTGGAACCAGATCAGCTATTGCATTTGCTTGCAAATTTTAGGAATGATAAAAAGGAAAGGGAAGTTATTGGGAACATCCTCATCACCTAAACATGTTAAATTTCACCATCTGTGTTATTTATTTATTTATTTTTTTTGTGGGGGGGGGGGGGGGGGGAGTATGTATATATATTAGGGAAAGAACATATTGCTGCATTGCTACATCTTACCAATTCTGAGGCACATTACCTTGAAGAAAAAGTACTTTGTCGAGGACTCGAGATGAACTTATGATTTCACAAATGATAGGATTGAAAAGGTTGAAATTAATAAACCATTGCCATGATCATGCATTAAAACCAGCACGAAAGACAAAGAAAGCCGCATATTTGTACAGATGGTGTTGACCTTATAGTTGTGTCATGTGCGCATTTGCTTTGTCAATTGTCAATTTAGTGGACAAATGGAAAGATCACCGAAGAAATATACTCCTCAAGCTGTCAAGCATTACCAATTATATCGTTCTTTTTCTTTGCACAAAAAGAAGAAAAATAAAAAATACAAAATTATCGTTCTGAGTCTTCTGACGGGCTAGCATGCAAGAAGGCAAAATATTCAAACTAAATGGATAAATAATTTAGAAAAGAAAAAAAAAATCGATCTTAGGTAATTTCCTAACATAGACTAGAAAAGCTGTCTAGAAGCTGAATGTGTAGCTTTGTCATTGAACTTGCATTTAGAAGGGAAACAAGGTTTCTTCAGTGACCGTTGAAATCTCCAAGTCAGGCCAACTTGAAGCCCGAGGCATGTTGAAATCTCTTTATCATATCAACTTGGCATTCAGGAAAAGAAAAGGATTAAATTTGGTGCTTTCTCATAGAATTGAATAAATTTTTTGCATAATTCTTTCTCATAGGACGTGAGGCAAACTATAGAAGTTTCAAGTTCAATAAACAAAAATTTTCAGAATGATGCTACAGTTCCCTCAAATTTTTCGCTACTTATTAAGATTAAAGTAATATTACTTTTACATATATTCATCTTTAATATTTTTTGTTATACACTAATCACAATATATCACATAAAAATTATGAAATATTTTATATCGGGTTAGATTCAAGTTATATCTAACATAACTTTAAGTATTATTATACCACTTAATAGCTTTTTATTGGGAGCAAATTTCAACAAATCTACCGTTAAATTAGTTTTTTTTTTTTTTTTGCACTCTACATGAATTTAAAATCTCAAGATGATCTGAGATCAATAACTATATATGTCATCAATCTAGTGTCTAAATCTCTATTTTTTTATATTGAAAATTGTGCATAAAAGATTGGTTTCCAGATCGAATAATAAGTAGCATCAGATTAGCATGGAAATTGGATATGCGTATTAAGAATATAGAGAACATGTAATCTAATAATTAGATATTTGAAATATTAATTTCATAAAGAAATATTGAGTTGTGTAATATATCTTAAAACTACACTAGGTGTAACTCAAACTCAACCCTTTTGTATCACCAAACATTATTAAATTCCTAAACTAGACTGCACCTAGGGATGGAGCTATTCCTAGGCTCCCCCCCCCCCCCCCCTTTTTTTGTAATAAGTATTATTATATATAGATATTAATTTTAGGTTCAATAAAATTACAACTTAGCCCCTTAACAATATCATTAATCCTTTTAAAGGCCATAAAAAATTTATAGATTTAAAATCTAAAACAAAATTAACAAACCCAAAAAAAATTAACCCAACAGCAAAAATTACCAATAGCAAAGCTAAAAAAATTAAATTCAATCAACTAATTTTACCCAAAACAAACAACCCAGTTCTTTAGAAAATTTTAAATAGAACTAGAGTGGTCATACTTGTTGAGTGGATGGTGAGAACTAGAAAATTAGAATAATACTTACTTGTTTGTAGAGTGGTCATACCTGTACTTCTAGTTTCTACTACAACTACGAAGCTAGCATTTTCAACTATGAATATCACCAAAACTGAGCTTTACAAAAAAAAGTAAGATAAGTTTTTTATGAAAACTGATGATGCCAAGATCATTAGTCGAGATGTCGTCTAGTAGGAGAGCTGACCAAGATTGCCTAAGAGCCCTGCAAGAACGAACGAAAAGAAAGAACACCAGTGTGGTGCCTACCACAAAGCCTCCGATGGTCAATTTAGATAACTGAAAGAGAAAGGAGAACTTCAATACCAAAATATCAGAGTTTCTGTATCAGAATTTCATACCTCCTTAGGTCTTGAGATACTTGTATATATACCTACTTCCTTTTCCTAGCCGTTGGAGGTGTTTTAATGGTAGTTTGAATGTGGTATCTGTAACACCTCCTTAAGGTGTTAATGAGAGGATCTTCGTCTCTCTAACGGTAAGGAGACTTATTACAATTGTGTAACGTATTGCCATTATTTATGAACCGATGGCACTTCCTCCGTCCAATGGATATGGGTAAGGACAAATATTGATGGGATGGTTACTTCGTCTACTGCCTCCTTTTATGGACGAAGAGGCTACTCGAGGGAGTTGTGCAGGGTCCATTAGTTGCCGCCCTATTCCAAGGTCGTTCAATTTGGAGACGACCATGGGAATATGAGGAGCCCACCCTTCTTTTTCTTTTTCTTTTTTTCTTTTTTTCTTTTTTGGTGGTTATGGCGCTTGGGGTTCTGCCCCTCTACAGTTATTACTTAGTGGCGGCATGGCATGTGTCGTGGCCACATGTCATGCCTAGATCGGCTGAAGGGTTCTCGGTTCCAGTGAAACCTTTCGATTTTCCTACATTTTTTGAGGTGCTTCCTTTTTAAACCCCTTGTGCTTTCAATCTGTGCCTACTTTTTCAATATCTCAACTCCTTCTGTGTTTATTTCCACTTCCTCAGCTTCTTCTGTGCTTACTGCTCTGATTTCCTAGCTCTTTCTGCGCTCATCCCTTTGATTTCTCAGTTTCTCCTTCTTTTTTAGGTACCCCCTTTGTTTTTTTGTTCTTTCTTTCCTTTAAAGTTTTATTTGCTCCCTTTCTTTGTGCTTTTTTCCCTTTTAGAGCTTTGCTTTTCCTTTACCTTAATGGTGGATTATTCTGATATTAGGTAGACTTCCACCTCAGTTGCCTTCTTTTTCACTCGTTTGGGTGCGTTTATAGGCTTTTCTAGTGCACATTGCCCACAGGTTAGGGATTTCGCCCTAGGTGACAGTAGCCTAAGTCCAGTGTTGGGTGATCTATACCCATTGTTGTGTCAATCCTTGGATTGGTTTGAGTCGGTGCGAGGGGTTTTAGGAGGGAAAATATGGGTTCTGAAGTTAGATCTAGTGATTTAGAGGCCAGTCTGTCTTCCAGCGCTGGTATGGGTGGGGTTGAGATGGACACAACTATTTCTGTACCTTCATCTTCCCTTCTTTCCGTCTCTGCTTCACCCCGATCATTCCATGCCCTTAAGGAAGAATGCTCTTTAAAGGAGGATACCTTCATTAGATTCAGGGATAGGTTCCAGTTTCCTGAGGAGACCAGGGTCCGTATTCCTAGAAAAGGCAAGAAGTCTTGTGCTTTTGCCCATGGGGAGGTTTGTTTCCACGAGACTGCCTTCCTGTGTGGTCATAGGTTTCCTATCCATCCGTTTATAATGGAGCTTCTTCATTATCTAAATATAGCCCCAGGACAACTTAAGCCAAATTCATGGAGAATCGTTATAAGTTGTATGGTAATCTGGACGATCATAGCTGTCAGTGATATGACCACGTTAAACAAGTTCATCCATCTTTACCGTCTGAAAGAGTCCAAAGAGTTTGGTTATTACTAGCTCATGCCTTGGCATAGAAGGTCTTAGCTCATCATTGATTTGCCTTTGTCCTTCCGTTATTGGAAGTCTAGGTACTTCTTTGTGTCAAGTGATGGTTGGGAGACCCTTTCTGACGACTTCTAGGGGGATGTCCCTAGGTTGCTGCATCGGTGGGAGACCCCTCAACTTAGTGCGTTTGCCTCACATTTTTTTTTCTTTTGGTTTATTTTTTACTTTGATCGTCCCTTCTGACCTTGTGTGTTTTTCTTTCTGTTTTATAGTCAGAGATCATCCAGAATTGGAGGGCAGGTTTGAAGAGCGTGTTCGGGTAGCTGTCCAGTACGCGAGCACCATTGACGATTTTGACGATCTAGTTGACCCCCAGACCTTAGCTCGTCACTATTTGGGACTAGCCTTCCCACTAGGTCCTTCATGCCATCTATCGGGAAGAAAAAAGTAAGTCACTTTAGGACGAAAGTAGATCATCTATCCATCCTTTTCTCTTCTCCTTTTCCCCTCTTCTTTCTTTCTTCTTCTTCTTCTTTTTTTTTTTTTTTTTTTGACTTTCTTGTTGTTTCTCTTCTTCTTTTTACAAAGACGAAAACTAAGTTTAATCAAGAATTTTATGCTCAGATTAAGCCAAAGCAAAACGAACCCCTCTCTAGCATTGGTTAGCGGAGGCTAAAGGTTGTTGAGAAAGAAAAAGAGAAAGAGGTGACAGAAATGGGTTCGTCCACCCCTGCCCTGGACAAGGGACATCTTGCTTCCTCGGCCCTTTTTGTTGAGGAGATAACTCCTCGCACTAAGAAGTGCAAGACAGGCAACAAAGGCAAAGAGAAGGTGAGGGCCAGTGTCTGGCGAATGCTAAGACGACCTTGGCCCTGGCTAATGAAATTGTGATGCCTAGGGAGCTAAAAGAAATCTCCAGCGTTCCTTCTCATAAGATGGTGAATCGCCATGTTTATAAGCTCATCTAGGTAATTTTCCTTCATTTCCCCTCTCTCTTTTTTTATAAGCATGAATTATATTAGTTGTTCATTGCGCGACCTTGGATGCCAAGTGTTGGGGGAGGCGAGGCACATCACTTCCCAGTACTTGGTGAGTGAAGAGAAGGCTATGATGGCCACTTCCAAGGTGGAGGCGCTGGAAGCTGAAACCTCAGGTTTGAGAAAAGATTTAATAGTGGCGATGGACGTCAATAACTTGTCCAAGGAAAAAATAAAAGCTTTAACCAAGGAGTTGAATGTTGAGAAGCAGTTGGTGGAGCAGAGAGATGAGCAATTGGCAACGGCTAACCAGAAAATGAAGAGCATCGTGGCTAAGGCCGTCCATGCTTTTCAACTCACGGAGGAGTACAACGCCATCTTGTTTGGTTGGTATTTTAAGGGATTTGAGTTGTTGAGAAGATACTTAGTAAAGCACAGCCCGGAGACAGATTTGGAGGACTTGGATTTTGAGGCAATTGACAAGGAGATTAAGGTAGATGAGGCGGTGCAGGCTGCTCAGGCTACTGCATCTATTGGCGAGGATCCTCCAATGCCTGAAAAGGGTGGAAATGATGCTCCTGAAGCTTAATTCCCTTGTTCTATTTGCCTGCCTCTTTTTATTTTCTTTGGGTGCCTTACCTATTTTGGGGCTTTTGAACAATTTACAACTCTTATATATAGATGTGCTTATTTCCCTTGTGTTTATGTTGCTTATGAGTACTTTTTGTTTGCACCTTGTGTTTATACTTTTCGTTGTCCATTGGGGACTTAGAGACATTTTTGCCCAATTATGAATCTTGCCAATTTAACTTAGTGGACAACCTTCCTTTGTCCTTGGGATCTATTTGCCTTAGTTTTTGGCAGGGTGACTTACATCTCGTCGTCTTGGCTTTCATTAGGACGATTTACATCCCCTTGGGGAATCTTACCGTCTTTTATTGGGACGATGCACATCCTTTTAAGGAATCTTATCATCTTTTATTTGGACAATATACATCCTTTTTAGGAATCTTATCGTCTTTTATTTGGACGATATACATTTGCATAAAAAAGTATAAGACAATACTGGCTGCTTACAACCGGGCTATAATTCCTATTCGTAATACCTCTTTAGATGCTCAACATTCCAAGGACGAGGTAACTTGTTCCCATCCAAATCTTCCAAGTAATAGCTTCCTTGCCGAGAATAGTGGACGACTTTGTAGGGTCCTTCCCATGTTGGCCCTAACTTGCCTTGTGCTGGATCCTACGTTGTAGATGTCACCTTTCATAGGACGAGGTCTCCGATGTGGAACCTTTTGAGCTTTACTCTTTGGTTGTAGTACTCTGCCATCTTCCGCTGATACTTGGCCATTCTTTGAAAAGCTTGGTCTCTGACTTCATCCAAACAATCTAGGTTCAACTTCAATTGGTCATCATTGCTTTATTCGTCAAAGAATTTCGTCCTGGGGCTAGTGAGCCCTATTTCGATGGGGATGACTGCTTCTGTGCCATATGTCAGGTTGAAGGGTGTTTCTCCTATAGGGATTCTTACTGTAGTTTTGTAAGCCCATAATATGCTTGGTAACTCCTCGAGCCATGCTTTCTTTTCCCCTACTAATCAAGCCTCGATGATCTTCAGCAATATTTGATTCGTTACTTCAGCCTGTCCATTGGCTTGAGGATGCCCCAAGAATGAATATTTGTTCTTGATGCCAAGGCTTGAGCAAAACGATCTGAATCCTTGACTGTCGAACTGACGACCATTATCCGAGATGATTGTCTATGGGATCTCAAACCTGCACACAATATTTTTCCATACAAAACTTCGTACCTTTGCTTATGTGATCATGGCTAATGCTTCTGCCTCCACCCATTTTGTAAAGTAGTCAATAGCGACGAGTAAGAACTTTACTTTCTTCTTTCCTTGTGGCAAAGGCCCCATAATGTCAATCCCCCACTGTGCAAATGGCCAAGGGGAAGTGATGGTCGTCATCTTCTCTCCTAGGACTCACTGACATTCCCATATCTTTGGTAGCTGTCACACTTCTTTACGAAATTTGCTGCGTCTTGCTGCATTGTGAGCTAGAAATAGCTTGCCTTCATGATCTTTCTTACGAGGGACTTTGCTCTCATGTGGTCACCACAAATGCCCCCATGAACTTCTTCTAGAACATATTTGGCTTCTTCTTCTTCAACACACCTCAAGTAGGGCTGTAAGAAGCCTCTTTTGTAAAGTTCGTCATTCAGCACCGTGAACCAGGCAACCCGTTTGTTGATCTTCTTGGCTTTGTCAAGATTCAATGGTAATCGTCCATCCTTAAGATAGGATAGGATTGGGCTCGTCCATCTTGCGCGGGTGTGCACTGAGAAGGTCTGAAATTCTTCGACGTTGGGAGAGTTTTGTTCTTCCAATCTCCAATCAGTCACCTTCACCTAATCATCTGATGACACACTCCTTGCAACTTCATCAGCTTTTGCATTTTGATCTCGTGGGATTTGAGCAAACTCTAACCGATCAAACTTGCTTACCAATTGGCTCGTCAACTTGAGGTATCTCTGCATCCTTGTCTCCTTTACTTTGAAATTTCTCTTGACTTACCTTATGACGAGTTGTGAATCACTTCTTAGCAAAGCGTTTTTAGCTCCAAGCGCCTGGGCTATCCTCAGCCTCGTTAGTATAGCCTCGTACTCTACTTCGTTGTTGGTTACGGGGAATTTAAGTTGAACTTCATACTTCAAAATGTCCCCCTCAGGAGAAGTGATGACAACACCTGCTCCGCCTCTCTTTTGCGTGGATGACCTGTCTGTATGGATCGTCCAGAGTTCTTCCTGGTTGTCTTCGTGTTCGAGAGAGGTGAATTCTGCTATGAAATCCGCCAGCGCCTGGGCTTTTATGGCCATTCGGGGTCGAAATTCTATATCGAACTAACTAAGCTCGATGGCCCACTATACCATTCGTCCAGCGGCCTCAAGTTTAGTCATTGCTTTCTTAATGGGCTAGTCTGTCATTACTACGATCGGGTTAGCCTAAAAGTATGGACAAAACTTTCTAGAAGCCACTATTAGGGTGAAGGTGATCTTCTTTATTCGTGGGTATTGGGCTTCAGCTCCTTGAAAGGCCTGGCTGATGTAATACACTGGGCGCTATATCTTATTTTCTTCCCTGATCAAGGCTACACTCACCGCAATTGTAGACACAGCTAAGTATAAGAACAGGTCTTCTCCCTTTTTGGACGGGGTGGGGGGTTGCTCAAGTAACGCTTTAGCTCCTAAAATGCTGCTTCACACTTGTCTGTCTAGAAAAAAGCTTGTTTTAAGGTCTTGAAGAAAGAAAGGCATTTGTCTGTTACTTTGGAGTCGAATCTGTTGAGGGCTACCACCCTTCCCATGAGTGATTGCACTTCTTTGATCATCTTCAGGGAGGACATCTCGAGGATGGCTCTCATCTTTTTTTGGATTTACTTCTTTTCCTCTCTATGATACCATAAAGCCGAGGAATTTTCCAGAGGAGGCCCCAAAGGCGCATTTGGCCGAGTTCAGCTTCATGTTATATTGCCTGAGTGTATTAAACGTCTCCTTGAGATCGTCTAGATGATCCTCCTCTTCTTTACTCTTGACAAGCATGTCATCCACATATATTTCTACGTTCCTCCCAATCTACTTGTTGAACATGTAGTTTACCAATCTCTGGTACGTGGCTCCCACGTTCTTCAAACCGAAAGGCATGACCCTGTAGCAATAGAGCCCCTGGCTAGTGATGAAAGCTTTCTTCTCTTGATCCTCCTCTGCCATCTGTATTTGGTTGTATCCTGAGAAGGCGTCCACAAAGGTAAGAAGCTTGTGTCCGGCCATCGAGTCCACAAGCTAGTCAATCCTGGGTAGAGGGAAGTTGTCCTTCGGGCAAATGCTATTCAAATCCGTGAAATTGACATACATTCTCCATTTCCCGTTTGCCTTTTTGACTATGACGACATTGGCCAACCACTCGGGATAGTAGACTTCCCTGATGAAGTTAGCAACAAGCAATTTGTTCACCTCATCCATGACTGCTTTATTTTGTTCAGGAGCAAAAACTCTTCTTCTCTGCTGGACAAGTTTCTTCTCTGCGAACACGTCCAGGTTATCCTTCAGAAATCTGATGATTTCTTTCTTTGTCTGGAGATTCAGACTCGTCCTTACTTAGGTCATCTTTGTAGGATCTCCCTCGACCAACTCAACCGTCTCCAGTTTCTTATCAATTTTCGATGTCGTTTCTTCAATTATCCATGCATGTTTTTCTTTTAACACCAAGACTTCCCGATAACATTCTCGCGCCAGCACCTAGTCTCCTTTTATTTCCCTAATTCCCTATTCTGTTGGGAACTTCACCTTCAGGCAATACGTGGAAGTAGTTGCTTTCCAACGATTGAGGATAGGCCTTCTTATGATCACATTGTAGGATGAAGGTGAGTCTACTACCAAGAAGTTGGGTTTATTGGTTACTTGGAGGGGGTATGAGCCAGCCGTAACCGTCAGCGTTACTATTCCCCGTGGGTACACTTTGTCTCCACTAAAACTGACGAGAGGGGATTCGAATGGACGAAGTCTCTTCGAGTCTACTTTTAACTGCTAGAAGGTAGAGAGGTAAGTGATATCTGCTGAGCTCCCGTTGTCTACCAAAACCCTTATGGTATTAAATCCTTCAATCATGAGCATAATAACCAATGGGTCATCATGAAGCTGTTTCACTCCTCTGGCATCTTCCTCCGAGAATAGAATATCTTGGTCCGTCCGCCTTTGCTTCAGAGGTGGCATCTTATGAATGTTGTTCACTTGCCTCTGGTATGACTTCCTGAGGGACTTGAATGATCCCCCTGTAGACGATCCTCTTGTGATTGTCTTTATCTCCCCTATGGTACTTGGTGGATGGAGGGGTATGTGATCTTTGTCCCTCTGAAAAGCTTCGCATTGACCCTTGTTATCGTCCCTGGATCTACTGGAACCTCCCTTATTTACGAATTTCTGCAAATTCCCTTTTTGTATGAGTTCTTCTATCTGCTCTTTCAAGTCTCTGTTGTCCTCTATGTAATGTATGTGATCCTTGTGGAAACGGCAGTATTTTCTCTTGTCATGCACGTTGGGTGACGAGTGTAACGGCCTAGGCCATTTAAGGTAGTGTTCATCCTTAATCTGCGCTAAAATTTGGTCAACAAACATAACTAAAGGAGTAAATTTTACCGTCTGAGGGTTTTTGTCATCTTTCCGTCTTTTCCCTTCAATATTTTGACGATCTGCTAGATCCCTTTTTCGTCCTCTTCAATCGTCCTCCTTCTCTTTCCTCTTCTCATTGGGCTTCTCTACCCCTTCTATTGCTGCTAAGGCGTCCTCAGCATTCATGTACTTTTGCGCTTTCAAGAGCATTTCTGCCATCATCTTAGGAGGATTCTTGGCTAAAGAGACCACGAATTCCCTGGACTTCAATCCAGTTTTAAAGGTCGTCAACTGTATTTTATCATCTGCTTCGTCCACCTCCAAAGTTTCTCGAGTGAAACGCATTACATACGACCTCAGGGTCTCTTTTTCTCCTTATCTAATGGTAAGCAAATGGTCTGCTAACCTTTTTGGACGCTGCTCACCTACGAAGTGACAGAGGAAAGAATTGCTCAACTACTTGAAGTTGTCGATGGACAATGTCGGTAGCTTAGTGAACCACTCCCTGGCTACTCCTTTGAGAGTGGTGGGGAAAGAACGGCATAGGATCTCGTCAGGGGGCTGTTGAAGGCCCAAAGTTGTCTTGAAGGTGTTGAGGTGATCTGGGGGATCCTTCAGCCCATCAAACAACTCAAACTGCGGCAAACGAAACTTTAGGGGCACCGGGCACTCTAGGACCGCCGAGGTGAAGGGTGAATCTGTCATCCTAACCATTCTATCCAGACTCCAGTCTGTTTTCTCCTTAGTCGCGTTCATCAGCTCGTCCATCTCTCTTCTCATTTCCCTGAGAAGGTCCGAGCTCGGTCCTTCTAGATTAACTGGTCATTGACGGTCATCCCTCCTCTGGCTGTCTCCATCATTGTCTCAGTTGGTCTCTGAGTGATTGTCTTCTTGTTGCAGTCGTAGCCTTATCTCTTGGTTTTGTCTAGTAAGCTCCTCCACGCTGGCTATAAGCGTCTAAATTTGCAGAGCTAATGCTGCAGGATCTTGGTTAACATTGGATTCCATTTGGACTTGGGAGTTAAATGGAACTACACTCTTGAACCTAGGTGTGAAGAAAGTCGTTCCCCACAGACGACGCCAAACTGATGATGCCAAGATCGTCAGTCGAGATGTCATCCAGTAGGAGAGCTAACCAAGATTGCCTAAGAGCCCTACAAGAACGAACGAAAAGAAAGAACACCGGTGTGATGCCTGCCATAAAGCCTCTGATGGTCAAGTTAGATAACTGAAAGAGAAAGGAGAGCTTCAATACCAAAATATCAGAGTTTCTGTATCAAAATTATGTACCTTCTTAGGTCCTGAGATACTTGTATATATACCTACTTCCTTTTCGTAGTCGTTGGAGGTGTTTTTTAATAGTGTTTTGAATGTGGTATCTGTAACACCTCCTTGATGTGTTAATGAGAGGATCTTCGTCTCTCTAATGGTAAGGAGACTTATTACAATTGTGTAACATATTGCCATTATCTATGAACCAATGGCACTTCCTCCGTCCAATGGATATGGGTAAGGACGAAGATTGATGGGATGATTCCTTTGTCTACTGGCTCCTCTTATGGACGAGGAGGCTGCCCAAGGGAGTTGTGCCAGGTCCATCAAAGGCTATGATATTATTCATTGAAAGGGACATCGTTGTGACAATTAGTATTGATTCGATCATAAACAATTTTGAAATTTTAAAAAAATTCCAAGTTCCCTTTTCATAAATTAATGCATTGTATTGTATTAAGAAACAATAATTTAGTATCTTTTTCTTTGTTGACAATTTGTTAATATTAAATGAATACTTATCTGAAGTTTCATAATGAATTTTATATAGATATATATATATATATATATATATATATATATTTTCGCCCCCTAAGTCCAAGTCCTCTCTTCGTCCCTAATAGTTTTTCCATACTAGACTTTTGCTTGCTAACGTCGGAGTCAAATTTCTATTTTCTATATGGTATCCTAGCAAACTTCTCTATCAATTCAATACTCAATAAAACATAGTTGTTAAGATGAGTAGAGGTTATTAACAAGGGGAGATGAGTCAATTCATAGCAACAGACTCTTTGCATACAAGTTATCAAGACGATCATCAATTGGAACCTCAAATGACCTTATCTTAATGAAAGGAGAGGACATTCTCTTTAAAAAGAAAAGACAAGAGGATAATCAAATCGTGTTTAGTAAGGCGATTATGACTGATTTTAATAGCGACATCTATTGACTCCATAAGTCTTTACAATAAGTATTTTATAAATTTAAAAGAGATAAGACAAATATGAACCTTGAATTTTGACATGCCACCTGCATCCCCTCCCAGTTGACTCGCTTGAAATGTTTACTATATAATACCAACTCCTTGCATCACTGGCTGCAACTTGCAAGACACCTCCAATATTTACAAACTGCTAAATTCTCCACCGCCCTTTTTGATAGGCAAAGCTTCTGCTGCCACCTCCATTGTCACTGCTTTAAAGTGATTAATCCATGCTTAATTTGATAGGCTTATAATTTAATGGTCGTTCCTTGCTATCACAGCAATGCAAGCTTTGTGTCATCGCTGCATCGACATTCAATCTTAACCCCCAGAGATGGGTTATTTTTCTAGGAAATCTGGACCTCAACAATATTAAGCTTGACCCATCAAATTAATAATGACAAAACTTAGATATGGTTACTTATTTGGATGCACTACATTAGATTCTTATACACATAATTTTGCATTGATTAATAAAGTACAAATAATGCATACTAAGATAGTGACTAAGGGCCCGTTTGGTAAGAGATTTTTAATAACGTTGTTTAAGTTTTGTGAAAATACGTGTAAGTGAAAATACATGTTGTGGTGTTTAAACAACAGTTTTCATTTTTTAAACTCCATTACCAAACGGGGCTTAAATATTTGTAATATATAAGTGCATGTTAATAACATGTCATATTGCTCTCATTTAAAAAAGTAAAAGACAAATAGCCCAAAAAAACCCCTGAATATATATGTGTGTGTGTAAATTAGAATTTGTTTAATTGTGTATGAAATTCTTTTTTTTTTAAATAAATATTATGTATGAAATTTTGTGAACTTTTAATTTGTTTAATGAGAGATGTTACCTCTATAACATTTTTACAACATTTTTATAACAAATTACAGGTGGTTAGTTGTTATTGGTTCAAATTTGAAACTAACACTAAGATTACTTTTTTGCCCTAACAATAACAACCAGTAACAACCTGCCACTTAGGATTTGTTATAAAAGTGTTGTAGACATATCATTTATCTTGTTTAATTATGCATAAGATTTTATGAGCATTTAGTTTGTTTAGTTATATATGAGATTTTATAAACCTTTGTATGTCTTTTTAATGTTATATCTTTTATGAATTTATGTTGGTTAATTAGTTAGCATTAATTATAAAATATTGACTTATTTTATAGTTATTGTGTAAATATAATGGTAATCCTACAACAGTTATCCAATTTTGATACACACCATACCGAAATATTTTCTTTCAGTAAACCAATCTAGAACAAAATTCAAAATTTTGTGCTCAACTTGTTGATGTTATAACTTGGATGGAAGAGGCTCTTTCTTTCGTCAAGTCCCAACTTTTGTTTTGTTGCGAATTGTTAGTTTTCTTTGAGATTAATAAAACTAAATATTTTGGCTTTAAAATTTACAAATCTCATGTTTTGTTTCTTCTTTTTTTGGTTAGGGATAATATATAATTACTTTAAGTGATTTTTTGTCTCTCTCTTATTTGGTTTCTTTTCTTTTCTTTTTTTTATTATAATTTTTCCTTCAAATATGACAGCTACGTAGCATCAAGATTCAAAAGTTAATATGGGAAGTAAACCAAAAATATTATTGTTCCGAAAATAAAAATAAAAACATTATTTTAAGAAAAACTTATTACCACCGCACACCCTTAGTGCTTGTGGAGTGTGGGGGGCAAGGGCCAGGGTTCAAGTCTCCAAGAGGGAGTTTCGCACACATATACACTTAGATTAGGTTAGAGTAGAATTCTATCTTGTATCCAAAAAAGAAAAACTTATTAAAGTTAAACTTGACAACTCTCATAGAAAATTTGGAAAATAGTGCTCAATAGTGTTATTAAACCCAGCCCCCCTTAGCTAGTCAGACTGGTAACCCGATGACCTAGCACATAGACCAATCCGGGTTATCAATTGAATTGGATGTACATAAGATAAGACTGGGTCAAAATGGGTAAAACATGACGGGTTTTAAACAAACCATGTAACCTAGCTAGGTTTTAATAACCTAGTTGAGTTTGTGAATTGTGTAAAATTACATTAATAGATCCACCTCATTGACTTCTTTTTCTTTAATTTTTTAATGTGTGATAATATGGTAATTTAAATAATAAAAAATCTATAAAAATGCACTTTTCTCTCACTTCTTTGCCGATTCACACTACTCTACTCATTACTCTATCACTTTTCATTGTTTCAATTCCCCAAACTTGTTACTATGCATCAATTTTTTTGCTTTGAACATATCACTTTTTAGTTTCACATAGCCAGCTAGCACGTGAGTATATCCATATATGTTATTGCTTAAACCTTTTTTTCTCATCTCTTGTTTACGCTTTTTTGTGCTTTATTTGTTTATTCTTTAAGTTTAAGCCTTTAACCTTCTTCTCTTCTTTTTTTTTTCCTTTTTTTGTTTACATAGTTTGAGATTTTCCTTCTTATTTTTATTTGAAGAAACCTTTTTTTTTTTTTTGGTGTTTGCATAGTTTGAGATTTTCCTTTTTTTTATATAGTATACAGAATTTTAAGACATGTAACAAGATTTTATTTAGTTAAAACTTTGTTGCAATCTTATGATATTCGTTTATTTTGCTTGTGAATTTTATAGAATTTCTAATGCTATTACTAATTTACTTGTGAAATCTTGATTTCAAATTATAATGGCAAGTTTAACTTAGGCATATGTCTTTTTATTTACATATTCATGTTATGATTTCTCAAACTTACTTTTATATTTACTTAATTTTTTTATTTGACCCTACATATCAACCGATAACCCACTGGTTGAATCAATGACCCAATAACCTAGCTCATAAACCAAGTCAATGTCCAGTTCAGATTTAATAACTGTGGACTTGATCATACTAAGAAGGAAAAAAATCATGTAATCACATGTTACAAGTATGTTAAGCACCATCCCCTCTCAAGCTCTCGTTTGTGATTTAAAAAAAAAAAAAAAAAAAATGATTGACTGACATTTTTGCCCCTGCCCCCTTCTTTTTTAGAATACTCATTTGGTAATTGATAAGATTTTTTTTTTTTTTTTTAAAGATCTTAATTTTGTTTCAACTAAAGAACTTAATTTCTTTAATTTTATTTTTAACAAGTCAACAACCCGTGAAATACACAAGAAAATTCAATAATATATGATTTTATCTCTCTTTTATTTTGTACATAAATATGAAATTTGATAGTTATTAATAGAAATTTATTTTGATTGTGTTTGTATATGGTATATTAAATATGAAATTTGATAATTATGGTTTATTAATAGGTATTTATTATGACTGTGTTTTTATATTGAACACATTAAATATGAAATTTATTAATAGGTATTTATTATGATTATATTTTTATATGGAACATAAATATGAAACTTGATCATTATGATAGTTATTAATAGAAATTAATTTTGATTGAGTTTCATATGTTATATTAAACATGAAATTTGATAATTATGGTTTATTAATAGGTATTTATTATGATTTTGATTTTATACTAGAAATTATTAGGTATAAGGGGAGGAATGCTGATGTGGTCCTCCCAACCAATGAAATGATGCTATCTATGCAAATGTATGAGTAAACTTCCTAATCAGTATAAGAAATAAAAAATAAAAAATTACCAAGTGATGTCATATTTGCATAAATAACAGTATTTTATTGGTTGGGAGGTCAGAGAAGACCACGTCAACAGTCTTCCTGATTGACCTAATAATTTCTCATTTTATACAGAACATATTAAATATGAAATTTGATAATCATGGTTTTATTAATAGGTATTTATTATGATTATGTTTTTATATGGAACATATTAAATATGAAATTTGATAATTATGGTATTTATTCATAGTTATTTATTATGGTTATATTTTTAGATGGAACATAAATATGAAACTTGATAATTATTAATAGAAATTTATTTTGATTGTGTTTGTATATGGTATATTAGAGTAATGTTACACTTACAAACTATTTTACAATATTTTTATAAACTGTTGATGTGACAAGCTTTTTATTGGTTTTCATCTAGGCCCACCATTAAAATTACGTTTTTATTTACCAATAACCACTAACCACGTCAATAGTTTGTAAAAAAGTTTGTATCTCTAGCATTACTTAGTATATTAAATATAAAATTTGATAATTATGATTTATTAATAGGTATTTATTATGATTGTGTTTTTATATGGAACATATTAAATATGAAAATTGATAATTATGGTTTTATTAATATTTACTTATTATGATTATGTTTTTATATGGAACATATTAAATATGAAATTTGATAATTATGGTATTTATTGATAGGTATTTGTTATGAATATTTTTATATGGAACATATTAAATATGAAATTTGATAATCATGGTATTTATTGATAGGTATTTATAATGATTATGTTTTTATGTAGAACGTATTAAATATATAATTATGACAATTATGTGTAGATATTTATTATTTTTTTATACAAAATAGAAATTCTACTCTATACTTGAACTATCTTTTTTATCATTTAATTGAGGATTAAATATAGAATATAAATTGTGAGGACACAAAAATTTATGTGGCAAAATATTATGAGGTCAATTAAAAATCAAATGTCTTTAATTGTATATATATTATAAATTATAGATACGATGGTTAATTTTTTTTGTGATAAAATGATGGTTAATTTTAAGTTTCAATAAAAAAAATAGCCAAACGGTATAACTCCAACTCTCTCTAAAATTCAATAAATCATAGAACCCCATGTCATTATTAAGTTCACCCAACCAACTTATTTTGATCAAACTTTTTTCTCATCTTACTTGAACGTGGACTCCATATACGGAACCCATGACTAAAATTCATAGCCAAGGAATATGTCCAATAGACTTTGTAAGGACTGAAATTGGATTGGTCCCAAAACCAGATTGGGCTCAAACCCTAACGACCCAAACAATAAATTTGTAAAGCGTGGATAGAAGAACTAGATCTATCCCAGAAGAAAAACGATTAGATTTAACGGTTCAAGACGGTTTGACATAAGTAAGATTAGAAAATCTATCCTCGAAACAGATTAAGTAGTTCATATCATATGGTTTTGTTCAATCATAAAATTGTACAAGAGTTCCAGTCCTTATCCTCGATCCCCTTTTCTCAATACATTTTTCCATGTTATATACTACCATCTTGGTGTCATCCTTACCACACACGTGTAAGTTAGATTCGAGGGACTCTTTCCTGTCCCATCCAGCACCTCCCAGAACCATCAACCAGTAGCTGTAAGGCTGTTTGATCACTGTTCAAGCATCACTTCCACATTAATGCGGCCAGAGAGTTGGTTGAGAGGCATTTAATGTAGAGGTAGCAGCTTTTGAAGATATTTGTTTACCTTTCTTTTCTTATCCCTGGTCCAATGTCCCACCCTTAGTTGTGATGTAACTCCGAAATAAGTCTGTGATGATATGGCACTCAGATCTACCTCGGACACATATTGCCAAGAAGGCTTTTGTCCTCGGACACTTATTGGACCTATCTCATATTGTCTCTACTCCTCTCTTCATTATGTTCTCCTCATAATCTTATTTGGACCTTCTCGGATGGTCTAACGTTCTCGGATAGGGCCATAAGCCCAGTTAATACTGCTTTAACAATACTTCCTAATTAACTGGCCTCCACAGACTTAAATGGACCCAAATTGGATTAAGATTCTCTAAAATTCTTAGAATGATTCTATCCTAAAATATTTATAATTATATTCATTTATTTTGAAATGATGGATTATATTTTACAATATCATCAATATTTAAAATAAAAATAAAAAATTTACTATCACAATTATGATATCTTTTGAAATTATAAATGAAATGACAAAATTCAGTTCGCCCATTTCAAAATAAATAGATAATATTTTAAGAATTCTATGATAGATTTACCATAAGGTCTAGAACCTTAATCCACCTAAATTATCAAATAATTCCCATTTCATTTTTAGTTAATTCAATTCAATAAATGGGAATTTTTTAAAAAAAATCAATAGAAAAGGTCAATAAATCCTTTTGGAACAAGAAAATGGGCAATAAATTCTTAATTTTAACTTCTAGTGACACTTATCAAACATGCGTCCAAAGTAGTTGGTACAGTCTCTTGTACTGGTGATTTCTTGTTTGACTTAATCACCCCTGTCAACTATGTCAAGTAGTGATTGCTATCGATTAACGGTATGATAGGAAAAGTCCTGATGGCATAACCGGTATTTTAGGATATAGAATTGGACTTAGTCGTCAATTGGCTAACGCAAAAAAATCCAAAGAAAAGGAGTGCCGTTTGCATGTGTTAAAGATGCTAAACGACGAAATTTACAACCCAGAAAAAACCTCGGATGCTTAAGGACTAACATATACTGTATATATTTTCTTAAAGAAAATGTTTCATTGATTTCATCCCAAATTACTAGCTAGAAAATAAATCAAATAACCAGAACACTTCTGTGCTTAGCCAAATAAAATAATTATATATAAAAAAAATAAAATAAGATAAAAACCAGAATAATTCATACAGAAAATTTTTGCAGAATTCTGGTAATTTGTGAGATGAAGTGTTTAAACTATCATGTGAAATCAAATTAATGATTGATGGAGTCAAGTTTTAGTGTAACATAACATGGTTGGTAACTTATTAAACTTCATTTATGTTTTAATTAGTTTAACTAATAAAGTTTTTTATTATCAAATAAGAAAAAATTGGGATAAATCTCGTAAAATCTATGAAAATTCTATTGTATATATATATATATATATATATATTTTAAATCTTATTGATTTTCACAACTATATCTACAACCATTAAAAGATATTGTTCCGGCTTTTACCAAAAGAAAAAGGAAAAGAAAGTTTTGAATTTTCCCATCACACAAGCAACCAGAAACCAAAAAGGAGTTACTATGAATCTAAATCTTCTATCCCACTTTTTCTGCTCTACTTTATATTCCACCAATAAAAACTTACCCTGTGTTAACATAATTAATTAAATACTATCATTATTGACTTATTAATATTATTATTATTAATTAATGGTAGTATTTAATTAATTAAGTGAATACGTGACAAGTTATTATTGATAGAGTATAGAGTAGAGTAAGAAAAGTAGAACAGAAGATTTAAATTCAGTTACTATTACTATGTTTGGAAAATTTAATGATGTTTGGAAATAACCAACAAACGGATATAAGTATATTTGAATTTTTTTTTTTTAATTATTCTTAAATGAAAAACAGAAAAAAAAGGAATCTTCATAATTGACAGGACCGCCAAGTGACACTGAAATCAATAAAAACAATCATGTAAACTTGTTACAAAACCCATCTTCATCAGCCACTTCCTTCAAATTGCACTTGTTCTCCAATAATCATCTTCTAATCTTCCTCATGGAAACCCATTCCTTAAAATCTCTCTTGGTCTTTCAAAACAGAATTAACGAAGGTATATAATAACCCAACCACACCTTGCTCATTCCAAGCTCAAGTTTTTGTTGATTTTGTGTTTTCAAAGTAAAAATCCTGACTTTAAAAGTGGGATTTCTTAATATTCAATTTTTAGATACTATTTCTCTCTTTTTGTTTGTTTGCTGATTTATGATATGTTTTCTTTTTTATTGGCTTGCTTTGCAGAGTTGATTAGGAGCTTGCATGTGTACCAAGTGGAGGATGGGAAGCAAAATGAAATTGAGAGAGAGTTTTTGTTCTCAGCCAATGGATCATATATGGAAATGACAACTAATCCAGCTCTCAGATTGCTTAAGTTTCGGGTTTCTGAAGTGTATGAAGGGCTTGTGAACGGTTTGTGGCTTTGCATTCTTGCATTTCATGCCGATCGTCCACCTCATTTTACATGCATTCCTTCTCTACTCTCAATTTCCAGGTACACCATTTTTTGTTAAATTTTATTCACTGTCTCATTTTTTCAGGTGTCCATTTGCTGGATTGATTGAGTTAATTTAATGGTTTACCGTTTGATGATTTTATGACATATATTCTAAGATGATTAATTTTTGACTTGGACATGAAAGGGTAAAACTTAGTTACGGTTGCTTAGGTGTTAGTGTATTACAACCACGTGGTTGAATCTAATTGGAGAACATACGGTACAGCACTTAAGGAATTATAATTAAGTTTTGGCTGGCATAAAAAGACTGGTCTTTCGTTCAAAAAGAACTGCAGTTAATTTTGTGTGGTTATGTTACAGTTACTTAAGTCCATAGAATGGTGCATGGTAATCAAAAAGCCATTTTGATGTTACTATTATAGTTATAATATAGTTTGTTATAGATGACAAATTGATTTTAGCAGCTAAAGGAAGCAGCTTTATATATATATATATATATAATTTTTTTTTTTTTTTTTTTTTTTGATAAGAAGCAGCTTTATAATTGAAAGAAGATTTTTCCTTAGAAAATAAAAATAAAAATTGCAAGAATATTTGCCTCAGAGGTTTCCTTTAAGCGAGTTGGGGAACTTGTAAGTTATAACATTTCTTGAATTGGACCTCCTCTTCTTGGACTTGTCATGCGGACCTGATCTACTTCGAGTAATCACGTTTCTCTTATGAAAGGCTTCAGATAATAGCAGTAATGATTACTATATTGGAAGTCACAATCCCAGCAAAGCAACAGAGTGATCTTCAATTAATATTTCATGATTTTTTTTTTCTTTTTAAAGAATGCCTTATTATTTTACAAATTTTGAAAGTAATTAATGCAGATGCTTAGATAAGAAATTTCTGATCATGGTCACCACATTTCTCCTTGGTGATGCTTGATGTTTTGATGCAATCTCTTTCTATTATATTAGAAGTTCTATTTAATAAGCTAAAGAGATGTTTTGTTTGTGTTTTAAAAATTACGATTGAAAACAGCACAAAATGAGTCCATTTAAACACTTAAATGAAATTGTGATTAATAGGCAATAGCTTCATATAATTTCTGTCAACCCCTCTTCTAATTTTAATAAAAATTAATAAATTTGACCCACATATGGTCTGAACCGAATATCATACACAACTCCAGCCATGCCACTCCTAGGTGGAGAATAAGTTGAACTTTAATGTTATGTTTCCAAGTTTGCTGATAAACTAATTTATAATGCTCCTGACTTTATTTTTGAATTATTCAGAAATCCCAAGCTGAAGTCAGTACCAACAATAGCTGTTGATCTTCAAATTATTTTCCAGTTGGGCTGCATTATGGAAGACAAAGAGCAATCACGATTTCCAAAAGGGGAAACATGCCAACAGAATGATGATTGTTACCGTCAATCAAGAAGAAGTTCTCCCAATCTTCATCTGGATCTTAACCGTCTTCCTTATCCAGTTACCGAGTTAGAATCATCTGAAGATCAAGAAAAGGAACATTGTTCACCAGGTTCAATGCTCATGTTCTGCTCTCCTTGCTCTTCTGTTTTTTTCTTCTTTATTTTTTATAAATTTATAATTCTCTCTCTATCATAGTAGTAACATGGAGCTGAAATTATTAACTTTGTCTTGGCAATTACAATATAGTATTTTTAAAATATATTTTTTTAATATGCTTTATGTCAGCAACAACTTACATTAGAGTGCTAAACTTAGTTGAAATTCAATTGATAAATTCTTTCAATAACAAAAAAGCAAGTTTAATTAAAATGCTACTATCACTTGCAATACTAACCATAATTAACTAGTTATTTTCTTGCCATTGTGCTGTTGAATCTATTCAGTTCCTTCCTTTTGATAAAGCAAACACAACTAGTTTTCTTTTAAGATTTAATTTGCTTCTACAAGGTTATGTTGAAAAACAAAACAAAAGTTCCCTCTGGACAAGAGCTAAAATTTTTTCATGTTATTTGTTTCATTTGACTTCAGAATTTTATTGAATTCTTCAAATTTGATATCTTATAGATAGGATGGAAGATTGCAGGTATTGTACACAATAAGAAAAAGAGAGCAGCAAGTGAACATGTTGCAAGGATTGCTTTATCGGATTTAGCCAAGTATTTTGATCTTCCAATTGTGGAAGCTTCAAGAAATTTGAAAGTCGGGCTTACAGTTCTAAAAAGGAAATGTAGAGAATTTGGTATTCCTCGTTGGCCACATAGGAAGATCAAATCTCTTGACAGTCTCATTCATGATCTACAGGTCCTTTCTCTGCACTAAATACAGTGTTGTACTTATTTTGAAAATAATCTTTTTTAATTCTATATTTATAAGTTTCTACACTAACAAGGACATTTACATTTTCTCATTATACATTTATCATTTCTAGATATAATGAAAGCATTTGTGCCAGATTTAGGATGCATAAACATTAAAATTAGAGTAATTACATTTGATGTTATGGTATTAATTGCAATAATCAACCCTTGAAATTGAATTGGTTTCACTTTTACTTTAATAACTGGCAATGTGAAACTAGCTTTGACATTTTTACATATTAGCATTGATGCATCTTTCTCATGTAAGCACATTCGCAAACATATCTATTCCTATATATTATACATAGAGAACCATTTACAGGAAGAAACAGAACGGCAACAGCAGAAGAACAAGGTTGCAGCCATGGCAGTTGCAAAGAGGCAAAAGATGTTGGAGAGTGAAAAAGAAAATATAGAGAGAAAACCTTTTATGGAGTTGCAATGTGAAACCAAGAAATTCAGGCAAGATGTTTTCAAAAGAAGGCATCGAGCTAGGGCTATTGGAAACCAAGATCCATCCACCTCAAGTAATGAGAGTACTAACAAAATATAGATTATTATATCAAAACTTAGAAAAATTAAAAAGTTAGACTTTCAACTTGTACAGCTTTACTTCTAATTGTGGTATTTCAAAAACTCTTTTGTGGTTTGCCACCAATTAGAATTTGTTAGAATTTACATTAAAATCAAATCCTGTGTTTGTCTTTTTCTTAGTTCATTTAAAAAGTTTTTTACTAGCTGCTTCAATTCTTTTCTTAACCAAATGATTATGAAGTATTTTTTTAAAAAACAAAATTTACAACTATGTGAAGTTTTTTTATTTTCAGGTTGTGCGGTCTATGAAAAACTTTTTGTGGCACTAGCACAATATCACTAATTCGTTATTAGTTTCCTCCAATTTGTCAATAATTTTCCTTGTAACAAATTTGTAATCTTAGTGTTCTATTTTATAGACAAAATAGAAAAACAATAAGAGTGATATAGCAATTTGATCATACTATATATGTTTACAAATTTAAAAACGACATAATATAGTTAATGATATTAATAGACATTTTATGTTTACTTAAGAATGCAAATATCATTTTGATCAAGTGAAAATAAAAATATTTTTATTGTCAATTTCATTTTTATTTTACTTTTTTGCTTTTTCCTCCATATATCCGTCTATATAATGTGCCTTATTTTGAAAACTCATTATTTGCAACTTTGTTTTAGACTAGCATGCCATTTTTTGACAAAAGTTGGAAGAGAATTTTTCATATTATCATAATTATAAAATAGAAACAAGGTTATCGTTTTTTCATATGAAGTTCTTATTGGAAAAAACTACTTTATTAGAGTCTTTTTTTTCATATGAAGTTCTTAATGGGAAAAAAACTGCTTTATTAGAGAAATAAAAACTTCATGAAATCACAAATATACATATATATATATATATAATTATTTTCACTAGGTTAACCTTATAATTGCTTGATTATTTTTCATATTTTTGATTGTGTATAATTAAATATTTTTTTGTATTTTATTTCAATTTTTTGGTGAATAAGAAATTTATTTTAAAGCAAGAATTAGGTATACAACAATCTTAAGCAAATAAATTTAAGCAAGAATGTTATATTCCGAATCAACTATTTTTTAATATAAACCTTATATAAAGGAATGCATGTGCCTCATTAAACATATGACAGTAATTTAATATTTTGTCATAAAGAAAAATAATATTATTTTTTTACTGAACAAAAAGAATACTAAAAATAAACAAATGATTAAAAGTTTTAATAATATGAGTGGCTAAGTTAAAAAAATATTCTATTTTCTCCTCAAGAAATATGCCACATGGTAAAACCTTACTATTCCAGCTTGAAATAAAATATGTAAAACAAAATTATTAGTTGGAAACTTGGAATCACACATACCAACATATATGATAGTTTATATACTTGATATTTACACACATAGACAAGTTATTTATAGTGCCCAATACCATTATTTATTTTAAGATTTTTTTAATTATATATTAAAATTTAAATGATGCATTTGCTTATAAGGAATGTTTGCATTAATGTTGCTTTTGAATACTTGAATTTGAATTTAAATTTGAGTTTAAATTAATGGATTTAAAATACCTTAATTCTAAATCTACAAATATTGAAGTATATCTTTTGGATTTCTGAACTTCTATGGGTTTAGAAGGTTTAGAATTGCTGGTGAATTTGTTGAACCCAAATCCTTGCTTGACCTTTTGCAAACTATCCAAACAAAGTATTTCAATTTTATTCACCTAAATCCAAATCCAAATACATGTACCCAAATCATGCCATGCAAACACACCATTACTTTTGCTTAGGTGAGAAGTTCAATAAATAGTACCTATTCCCCTTTTAAAGAAGAGTTGCACATGTCATTAATTAAAAGATGGAAGAGTTCTCAAAGAGTGCCCTACGTGGTACCACCCATGCTCTTATACGAGGTTGTTACTTTTATTTTATGCATGTATAATTGTATATGTATACGTATGATGTGTGCTGGGCTTAAATTGGGTTGAGCCTGATCAATTAATCAAAGCATACACAACCTGACCTTTTTTATAGGTAACCCGACCTGAACAATTGAATCCAACCCAATAAACCATATCAGTGGACTGTGAACACTGGAATATCTGCCAATAAACGTAAATTCGATTTCATAAGTAAAAAAGATACCAGATAAGTCGATCAATGTTCTACGCACTCTGCATAACCTTTTTTTCTTAAATGTAAAGTTTTAGCACCAAGATACACCTAGGAATTGAAAAGAACATGCACATATCATTGGAACACCAAAAATAAATCCAAGTCAGCATTAAAGTCCGCTGGCCATAGTTCCTGACGATCACTGCCTTGATCTGGACTCAGCCCGTCTTGCTTCATCTGGTGTGGAAGGAAACAGCTCCACATACCTAGACCCAATTGTCATCTTGTCCTTGCACATCGCTCTCTTAGCCTCATCTACAGTCACAAACTCTACATATGCCTCGCCGGTAGCTTTCCCATCTGGGCGACATGCAATATGTACTCTTTCTTCTATCAGCTTAAAATCCCGGAAAAATTCAACAATTTCAGTTTTTTTCACAGAGAAAGGGAGACCACGCATCTTCAATATTTCAGTGTATTCCAGTTGGTCCTTATCATTGAACCTCTTTGATCGGGCCGGAGGAGGGCTTCCATGGTAATCATTATCATAGATTCCTTCATAGTTTACCTCTCCAGCAACAGCATTGTAATAATCCTGTCTCTTGCATCTGAAAACTTCCACATACCTCCTTCCCATGCTCTGCCGATCTCTCTGTAAAGCAAACTCAACCTGCATGGATCCCGCGAAGACAACAAAGGCTTCTCCTGAGAACCGTCCGCTCTTGTTAACCAGCAAAACATCCACAATGTCCAGTCCAGCAAAAAACTTGAAAATGTCAATATCAGTACAGTTGAAGGGAAGCCCCCTGAGACGAACTACTGGAAAAGGAGGGGGCTGAAAGCCACCAGCATAGCCATAAGGTTGAAAGCCACTTGGGCCGCTGCTCACTGCGAAGTAGGGATTGGATTCCATCATTCTTTGTCTCTTTGAGCCGACCTCGTACCCGTCCGAAACCCCCCCGCTTCCCAACATTGCCCTTCAATTATAAATACCCAAAAAAAAAATCCCCCACTCAACCTGTTAATAAAACCAAACCCAACCCACGATTCCCTGACACCTAAATCTTTAACACTAAAATTTTCATCCTAAAAAAATGACCATATTTACAAGCCCTCTTAAAAACAGCCAACATATGAACCCCAAACACACATCAAACATAACTTTACATAAGCAACAAAACATCAAATTGCATATCAAGACTGCATAACATATGGAATCCAACATGTTGACAAGAATTATATATGAAACAAAAATGTTATTATAAGTTAAGTAGATAAGTTAAAAAAAATAAAAAATAAAATAAGTTCATCTTCTAAGCTAATGCCTAATCAGCTCCAATAATTATAATTCGATAATAGGGCATTTTAACATCTAACACCATGGAAAATAAGAGGGGGAAACATGACATTACCAAAATTTATAAGAAGATCCTAATCCTCTCTTAGTGCCACTAACTCAATAAATAAAAAAATTAAGTACACAAAACTCTGTTGTTCCTCCATAAAATATGAAACCACCCAAAAGTTTTAAGTGTAACACTTAGCCCCCCTATGGTATTGTTTTGTGTGTAAACCGTTCATTGTGTCACACTTAACCCTCCCAAGGCCCCCCCTGTAGTTTTGTTTTATGTGAAAATTTAGAGTTACATTTTCACATAAAACAATATCATTGGAGTTTTGTGTCACACTTAAAAACATCAAAGGGTTATGTGTAACACAATTAATGGTTTACACATAAAACACACCACCACAAAGGGGTTAAGTGTCACACTCAACACCTTAAGGGGGTTTCGTGTTTTATGGGAAAACCAAATGGTTTTTTTTTTTTCTTTTATGTATTTTTCCCAAAAATAAAAACAGAAATCCAACCACCACCACCACCAAACCTTAGCCCCAAAAGTTTGGGATCAGCTATGGATCCCAATCCTTGACAGACTAATCAGCAAGTTATCAAAACAGATTGAAATTTACACTGCTTTCGCTGATTTACATAACTTTTCTGGGAAATTAAATGCATATTGAATGTCCTTTTTTACATGTAACCCACAAATTTCTCTACTAAAAATCAATCTTTTTTTATTGAAACAACAGCAAACAATCAAGAACCACACAAAATACACTTCTCTCAGTTATACCAAGCCAATCAAACTCAAATTCAAAGTTCTTATACACACACACATACATACATACATATATAGCATGAGGAAAAAGCAATGAAGAAGCATCAAAAGCCCTAAAAACAATTGAAACCAAACCCTGTCTATCTACGTCATGGCAAAACTACAAGAAGGAAATCGCGAGAAACAAACAGAAATTAAAGTACGCAGGAAAAGAAACTTACCCTCTTGGTCCGTACATGGCTACGAGAAAATTCGGAGTCCTAGGAAGCTGCTTCGATTCTCCGAAGAGAGAAAAGATTGAATCTTTGAAAGAGAATTAGCGAGTATAAGCCGAACAGAACGACGTCGTTGTCGGGGGTGAAGAAACCCTAACTAGCCTAGGGTTAAAATTTTCAGAGCGTTGAAACTTTTTCTGAATTCTGATTTTTTTTTTTTTTTCTTCTTCGTTTGCGTTTTTATTCTCTTTCTGATTTGGGGGTTTGGGAAATTGCAATTTATTAGTCATTATTAATTGAGCTTATGTGTAATTACGGTAATATCCTTATGAGTAGGTCTGTTGGGCTTCCCAATTTGGAGGGTGGTTTTGGAAAATCCTAAGCTTACCGACTCCCTGGGACCTGGGTTATATTTCAGAAAACAAAATAAATAAATAAATAACGTTTTTAAAAAATCAAAAATCAAAAATCAAAATGTATCATTCATCTCAATTTGCAATTTATACTTTTGTGACCAATAAAACTATAAGATTTAATTTTAAAGTTTTAAAATTATATGGTTTAATCTATTACAATTAAAATGTCATTATAACAAAAAAAAAAATTTAAATGTCATTAAAAGGATGAAACATTTAGGTCTTAAAGTTTATAATATTCACGAGCTCATAAGCATTTTGTATTATTTAAATTTTGATGTAAAAGTTCAAGTCTTAAAAATCTAAACTATTAACATAGAGGAAGCTCTAGATGAAATAACATTAATGAATGATGAATAGGAATAAAAATAAGATATATCAAACTAACAAATAATTATGATATTTTTTTAGCAAAAATAAAATGGTTTTTGTCTTGTTGTGGGAGAGGCAATATTCATGCTAATAAGAGACTTTAAACTAAAAAGGGTAGTGGGATATGAATGCGATTCTTGATGATCCATTCAAACTACAAGAAGAAGTTAGTCCTTCGAGATTATATAAAGTCAACAATAATTTTTTAAAATTTAATGAAACCACAATTTTTTTTTTCTTTAATTAAAAGATAGAAGAAGATGAGACCACAATTTAGGAAGGGTTTGGATACAGCATTTTAAAGTCAGCGTTTTCAAGCCATGCGTTTCAGCCTTCTTTTTTTTTTTTTTTTTTTCCTGGACGCGCATTTGTCATTGTTCATTGTCCATGAACAGTAATTTTAGGTTTATGAACAGTAAAAAAAAGTGAACAGTAATTTTCACACATTAAAAAATTATTTTATTACAGTGTTTTCAGTTTTTAATTTTCAGTTTCAACAAAAATAAATTGTATCTAAACAGACCCTTATAATATGAATATTTCAATTTTCGAATTTCAATAAAGGAATATAGAAAAGGCAGCAAAGTTTATCACAATTGCCGTGCATAGCTGTATGAAAAAGATTGCTCACTTGATTTTTTTTTTTTTTTTAGGAATAATTGCTTGATTGTTTATCTGTAAGTGTAACACAGTATCAATAAATATCAACAATATAGTACAAAATTTATGAGTGATGAAACATCACAGAGGCCCATTGGAAGCAAATGATGTGCTTGTAATGGGTCTCCCTGTCTTTTATAGATTATCCTTTATCGTCCTCTTAGAATTTTCAAAAACAATGCCTGGGCCCTAGTATTGAACCACCACTCGACCTCTTCTCCAATGCTTCACCAACATCTTCATTTAATCAACATAGCCCCCTGATTACACTCTTGGCTGTGGCCTATCTGGTCATTCTTTACAAGCTCATATTTTGCAAAGGGTGCTGTTTAGGGGTGCTAATGTGATAAAATTTAAAATAAAGTATTTACGTTTTTTTGGAATGTGGAAAAAACTAAACATGTATTAAATGTATGTCAATTTAAATGGAGAAAGTCAAATCATTTTGTGATAAACCACAGCTGAAAAGTAAAATTTTGTCAATTTCCTATGCATTGGGATTTGTGATAGATCATAAATAAACCACAACTGGTTTATTAACAGGTGTTGTCCGACACCTGTTGACAAAGTCCTTTTGCAAATTGATTTGCTTCTTGCTAGTGATTCTACTTTACAGATCAAGTTTAGGTCTAGTGTCTAGTAATACTAGACCCATTAAGATGATGACATGTGTCTACTTTTGGACATGTGTCACCATCTGATCAGGTCCAATGCATTTATGTGACACCATCTGATCAGGTCCAGTGCACTAAATGCAGTGCACCAGACCTAAACTAAGTCCCTAGGTTACAACCAAAACTTAGTGCACTGGACCTAAACTAAGTCCCTAGGTTACAACCAAAACTGCACTAATTAGTGCACTGGACCTAAACCAAGTCCCTGATTTACAACCAAAACTGCACTGGTACGACTTTTACATGGACTATTAAATGGAAGCTACTGCACATGCTCATTCCAACCTTCCGTTAACCAATGCAGTTTCTGATTGAATGTTTTATAAGTACTCGAAAACTGAACCAAGCACTCAATTGGCTTTCGTTCTCAAGCTATTGAGAATGTTTTTGACATCTCTTTTTCATTTATTATGCTTATGTTTTGCACAAAGCTAGTGGGCGTGTTAAAATCAAGAGTGTTGTCTGAAGAGCTCAACACGCGTCAGAAATGAGCATAAATGGTCTTTGTAAACAACGTAGCAAACCATAAAAATGCTAATATTTCTAGAACAAATATCTGTCACTCCAAGAGCACATCAAAATTTGGTACTTGAATATCTTTTACTAATATGAGAAATGCGTTTTACAAGAGGCTAATTTTTCTAACCAAAATCTTCGGACTAAGGCTTCTTGTTGTACCACTCCATAATCTAAACTTACACGCAGGCCAAATAAATAAAAACAAAATAATGTAGATTGTTACAGGAATTGATTGCAAAAGTGTTTTTCTTCCTTGAAATTCAGAAAACAGAAATCACACATTTTCAGATGAGAAGAGAATAAGCACCATGATCTTTTTTCTACTTGAGGAGTCGACAAACAAATTGCTCACCCTGGAAGATAATATTAACCAAGGTATTATCCCAACCTGCAGTTACACATTAAGAGACCAGTTAAGAACTTAGAAGTAACATTGAGAAACCTGTATGCATCACAATACATGCTTTAAGAAAATGGCTCTCTCTCTCTCTCTCTCTCTCTCTCTCTCTCTCTAACACACACACACCATTTTTCAACTTTCAGGATGCGTATTATACAAATTTAACTGAGTGACACAATTGCACTCATGGCCCTACACTTCTATGTAGGATGATCTTTTTGAGCGAAAACGGTAGCTATGTAGGATGATCTAATGAGCTGAGAAACTTGTCAAACATTTAATTTATATACACCATACAAGCAAAAGAATCTTAAATTCTTAATATAGGATAGTTCTGAAAATTGTGAATTTCCAGAGGTAAAAAGAATTCCTGATTTACTTTTTCCCCATTAAAAGAATACGATAACAGTCAGCAGCAGATTTAAAGAAGAGGGTTCTTAAATCTTATGTGTAGAATCTGGACATCACATTGCTCCAGGAAGTACATAATTTCAAGCGCAAAGAAGTATTCATCCCTGTATATCTGTCAACAGTAATCATGATAATACCAACTACATTGCTTCCCCCACCCCCACCCCCTTAAATATCGGGTTGCACTAAATGTTCTTATCTTGATCAATAAATTTCCTCGTTATCTTTCTGAAAGTTTGTCAGCAATTTAAAATACAGAACAGCAGGTATAGGAAGTGAGGCTCAGCCCAGCCATCCTCAAGGGGGAACTAGCCTAACAACTTTTCCATTCTTCACAAAGGGTTTCTCTCATATAGGATATATGAAAATAACAAAAATAGAAAACAAGTTAAAGGCTGTTTACCATAACATTGTTGTTTAAAGTGCCTCCTGCCCTCCAAGATAGCAACTTCCCTGCCAAAAAAAAGAGAGAAAATTTTTCATTATGCGGAAGCAGGCCAGGAATATTCTCAATTAGTTTGCATTTTTTCCTTGATGAATATCCTGAGGCAGAGACAGGAATCTTTTACTTGGGCACCATTGGATATTAGAAAGTACAGCATAATTTTATTAGCCTAATAAGTATTGACTTGGTGAGGCCAAATATATACCAAAGAAGACCTCAAATGTCTTCTTTTTTTTTTATTGGTTGGGAAGGTACCTAAGACCTGCTTCTGCTCCTACCACCTATCATTTGCCTACTTAGTCTATAATCAGGTTAGTTTGCAGAAGCATCATAAGCTGATCAATCAAACCACAAGTCCATAGAGTAAAAGAGCAGGGGTGTAAGCAAACATAGCAAATTGACCACAAAATATAGCTAGTTTATAAATTCTTAAGATAATTTTGAAAATTCTGCCAGACAATTATCCAAAAAGAAAATTACTAAATGATGCAGTGATCATGAAAATCAACATTCAAAAAACAAGTTGAAGAAGGTACGTTTAAAAATCCTCAGTTTGAACACAGCCAATTAATAAAAATGCTATGGGCTATGGAAAACAACATTCAAAACCAAGTGGAAGGTGTTTAACAATCCTCAGTTTGAATACAGTCAATTAATAAAAATGAAGTGGGCTTTCAGCATTTTCTTTAAAAAATTTTAAAAAAATAAAATAAAATAAAAAAAAGAATCCTTTCCTGGATTCAAGAAAACTAAAAAGCCCTGAACATGAAACCACCTTTCCCTCCCCTAAACTTGGGAGTTGTACTTATTAAATATTCCAATGCACCAATCAATAAGCTTCCTTGAGCAAAAAAGAGGTACAACAGAAAAAGGGGGGAATAAATCACATCAACAAAATGACCACTCAGGAAGGTGAATATACTGCCTCAACGCCAAAAGATGTATTCTGATTTCTGAGCAACTCCGCCAATACCAAAGTCATTGTAGCACCACACTATTCCACAACCGTTTCATCCATTTATTGTCATGGTTTAAGAAAAAAACGTGTTTCGCACTTGCAAGACATCGATAAAATGCACTGAAAGAAAGACTAGACACATTCTTTTTATGCCCAGAAAATATTCAATTCATAAGCCAAAATCAGACCTTCCAGGTCACTGTTGCAATATATAGAGACACTTATTGCATTTTTCAGATTAATTCCAACAAAATGTAGCAACCAACACATCTCCATGACTTTTCACCAATAAAGATTAACTTATTCTACTTCTAGTTTAATAACTCAAGCCCAACTATGGTTGCAGTAGCTTTATGCGTCCTAGAGTCATTTGTTGCAAGGTAATGTGTACACAGCACATCATTCTATCAAGAGGTATAAAATGTCTTGTTGACCTCCTTGCCCCCATTTTCATCCATAAAATTCAATTCTACAATTACAGTTTAAAACACAACATTTCCCTACTTCTTACTTAAACTACATAAGAAAATACAGACTTCAACAGAGAACAGAGGAAAATTTTTCACTTGGAGAGGTGTCAATCAATCTTCCACAACAACAACAATGACAAAGCCTTAGTCCCAAAATTCAACCATGGATCCTCAACAGATTAGATTGGGTTAGTCACAGGTATTCTTTTTCTCCGTTCTATCCTATCTAAAGACATGCTCTCTGTTACTCCCCTAATTGACACGTCTTTTTTTTATTACTTCTTTTTCTCCAATCTTCCAAAAAAAAAAAAAAAAAAAAAAAAAAAACAAGAATATACAAAGATGTTTTGTAAAATATAAGCACAAAGAGCCTCACAAACTGTCAGAGGCAATCACAGTCCATGAGAGAAATGACCATAGAAGGTTAGAATATAGATATACACATACATACATAAATGGTTAAACAAACACACAGCAAAAAGTTCACAACAGCGAGTAAAAAATCCATCACCTATCCATTATCCAGTACACATTATAAAGAGCCATAAGAATCTTCTTAGAAACACTACCTATATCTTTTACCACATCACACGCTACTCCATTAATAAAACATAAATTTTTTAACTCAACTTGTTAACTTGTACCATCACAACATGATAATGACAATCTCACTAAATTTTTCTAAATATCACCAGTTTCAACTTTCAAAGCAGGGCCTACTATAGGATGGTATAAAGCCATTGAAGCCCGGCAATGAAGGCATGCCAGTTAAAAGGGATGGCATGTTGGTTCATGATTGAGCAATGATCACATAAAACTCAGAGAAATTCAGGCAGTAAATAAAACAACTTCAACAGAAGTTTGGTTCATGTCTGATGGCATAATTTGGGACTTTCTAAAAAAGTGAAAGATAAATCGTGTATGTTTTGAACACACACAGCACAATATCATTATATTGCATGACTGATCAAGAATTTACTAATACTAACATTAGAGCGTGTGCGAATTTGTTCGTTACCTAAATATTCTTTCAGGTAAAATAATAAGTTAGTCAAATTCTAATTCTCATATCCAAGAAAACAAAAGGAAAGACTAAGTCTAATTCTCATTTAAGTTATGTAAGATCAAGAACCATTACCCTTCAAGCCTGTGCAACCACCTCCTTCTCCTCCACATCATTTGTAGCAGCATTTGGCTCTGCACTCTCAGCATCCTCCGTGGGTGGCTGAACCTGCTCATCCTCCGGCAGTGGCTCCTCCACATAATCATTCTCGAATGCATCCGCAGGCACCTCATAGATCCTAACTTGTGGTTTGGCTGGGTCCTTGACAAGCACATACTTCCCCTCGTTCAACTTCATACACAAGTCCACAATGGACTTCACAATCCCCCACATATTTGAAGTATTCAAATTAATCTGTGAAGCGAACTCCCTTGGCTTGTACCCAACAACTGCCAATATCACATGGTTAAAATGATCACGAGGATGAACCCTAGAGACATACCCCAGTTTCATCATATCGGCACTAGCTAGCAAAGCCTGAGCCGTCCATTTGGCCATCTTATTCGCATTGTTCTTTAGCTCAGTGGCCAACACAGCACCTCTCTGAGTCTCGAGCTTCTGCCTCCAATCAACACCCGAGTATTTGGAGTCGAATTCGTTGAGTGCATTCAGAGTTAAGAAAGACCTCTGATTGTTAATCTCAACAACACTCTGTACCTCACACCGAGCCACCAAGTACATATCGTTATCGAGCTTCCAGCGCCTATAGCGATATGCCACAGAGGCAACCTCTTCTCCTTCACTGGCGAAGGGATTAGGCTCTTCGAATGCGACCTTTTTCCCATCCCTAATGAGAACCTGCTGGGAGAAATTCTGGTTGATGTAAGCAGCCTCCACGCCGAGGGAATAGGAGGAATTGATATCGTCCTTGGCCTCAGGCAAGGGCTCCTGAGAGGTCTCGTGGACAGAAAGCAAATCGAGCTGAGAGCCATCACGCTTATCGAAGAACAACTTGTTCCCGACCCTCTGGACCACAATGTCCCACGAGTAAACCGACCTGGGCGCACACATGAGGGTGGCGAGGATCGTGTCGGTGGCGAAGACGGTGGCTTTGTCCTCGCTGGCGAGGCGGCGGATGACAGGGTCATCAGTGGTGGTAACCTTGAAGAAATTGCGGTTTTTGAAGCGCTCAAGGCGGCGCTCGTTCTTGGGAGTGATGCGGTCAAAGGATCGATCGTAGAACTCGAGTCCGCCGCAGAGGAGGAGGTCCTCTGGTTCGGGGACTGAGAAGGAGAGCTTGGAGAAGGTGGAGAAGGGGATCTGATCGAGCATGTTCCATTCGGGCTGGATATCGACGGAGGATTTCAAAGGCTCTCGGCGCATCATGTTGTTGGCGTTGGAGCGGTTATTGTTGTAGTGACGGTCGCGGCGAGCACGTTCCTTCTCTGCCTCGCGCTTTTTGGCTTCGACTTCCTCGTCGCGGCGTTGAGGGAGCTGGCGCTGTTGCTGGAACCTCCACTTGGGGCCGAACTTGGGCTTAGGTGGAGGCTTGCCGTCGACGAGACGGAAGGAGGAGTCGTCATCGGCGGCGCCGGAGGAAGGGAAGGAGTCGTCGTTGGAGAAGTCGAAGACGGAATCGGAAGGGTTCTTGTTGCGGTTCTGGTTCTGGTTGTTGTAGTTGGTGCGGGTCCAGTCGGCGATACGGCCAAGCTTATCGGAGCGGGAGAAAGGGGCGAAGGGGACGTTGACAGGGAGATTTAGGTTGAGATTGGAAGAATCGGGAGGGCCCCATCCGTCAGGATTGAATGGGACTTCTCCAACTTCGAACTCTCCTCCTCCTCCTCCTCCTCCTACCATTTTGTGAAGGTGAAACTGAAGCAAATCTGAAGGAGTAGATACAGGGCAGCGGCTTGGCTTTTGAGTTTTTGAAAGAAAGGGTTTTTCTTTTTTTTTGAGAAAGGGTTTTTCTTCGTTTGCGGGTTTATGCTCTTTCGGATTTGGGGAGTTTGGAAATTTGCAATTTATTGCTCTTTATTATTATTATTATTTTTTTTTTTTTAGAAACCACTGTTCTTTATTTATTTATTTATTTATTTTTAAGATTGCTCTTTACTCTTTACTAACTGAGCTTGTGTTTTCTTCTCAAAAAAAAAAAAAAAAAACTGAGCTTGTGTGTAATTACAGTTATATCCTTGTGCTATAAGGATGAGTTTTCTCAATTTAGGGAATGTTTAGTTGGAGGTAGAATAGAGGGGGTAGAAAATAAATGGGAAAAAATATGATTGAGTGTTCTTAGAGAACCTCACCCATTACACCCTTTACTGGCTTATATTTCAGAAAACAAATAAATAAAGTTAAAGAAAAAAAAGTCAAAATGTATCATTCATCTCAATTTGCAATTTATACTTATTGTCCAATAAAACTATAGGATTTAATTTGTAAGTGTTTAAAATGTCGTTAAAAATATGAAACATTTCGATATAAAAGTTCCAGTCTTAAAAATCTAAAATATTAACATAGAGGATGCTTTAGAAGAAGTAGCTTTAATCAATGAATAGGAATAAAATTAAGATATATCAAATAAACAAATAGTTATGATATTTTTTAGCAAAAATAAAATGGCTTTTGACTTTTTGTGGGAGAGGCAACATTCACGTTAAGAGACTTTTTAACTACAAGAAGATTTCAAAAAGTGAACAATAATTTTTTAAAATTTGATGAAACCACAAATTAATAATATGTATATTTTACGTTATCAAATGTCAATATAGGAATATAGAAAAGGCAGCAAAGTTTATCACAATTGCATTGCATAGCTGTTGAAAAAGCTCATCACTCAATGACACTCATATATATTATATACTACAAGATATGTGAGTAATGAAACATCACATAGGCCCATTGGAAGCAAATGATGTGCTTGTTGTAATGGGTCACCCAGTCTTTCATAGTCTATCGTCCTCTTCGAATTTTCAATAATAATGCCTAGGCCCTTGTTTTGAAACACCACCAATTTTGTAGCAGATGTACACTCGGTGGTATTGCACTTTTGGCTATGGCCTAGCTGGTTATTCTTTACAAGCTCATATTTTGTACAAACTAGAAACTTTTTTTTTTTTTTTTGATGTACACTCGGTTGTACAAACTAGAAACTAGTTTAGAAGCAAAACTGAACTGGTACGACTTTTACTTGGACTATTAAACGGAAGCAGCTATGATGTGGAAAGTGGAAAGTGGAAACCAAAGGCAATACGATACATATGCTCATTCCTACTTTTCGATAACCAATGTAATTTCTGATTGAATGTTTAAAAGTACTAGAAAACTGAAGAAAACACTTACATATTTGAGAATGTTTTTTCATTTTTTTATGCTTATATTTTGAGCAAAGCTAGTGGGCGTGTTAAAGTCAAGAGTGTTGTCTGAACTTTGAAGAGCTCAATACTTGCCAGAGTCAGGAATGAGCATGTATGGTCTTTGTAAACAACGTAGCAAACTATAGAAATGCTAATATTTCTAGAACAAAAATCTGTCACGCCAAGAGCACATCAAAATCTGGTACTTCGAATTTCTTTTACTAATATAAGAATTGTGTTTTAAAATAGGCAAATTTTCTAACCAAAAACTTCAGACTAAGGCTTGTTGTTGTTGTTGTACTCCATTATCTAAACTTACATGCAGGCCAAATAAATAAAAACAAAATAATGTAGATCGTTACAGGAATTGATTGCAAAAGTTTTTTTCTTCCTTGAAATTCAGAAAACAGAAACCACACATTTTCTGATGAGAAGTTAATAAGCACCATAATCTTTTTTCTACTTGAGGAGTCGACAAACAAATTTGCTCACCCTGGTAGATAATATTAACCAGGGTATTATCCCAACCTGCAGTTACACATTAGGAGACCAGTTAAGAACTTAGAAGTAAAATTCAGAAACCTGTATGCATCACAATACATGCTTTAAGAAAATGGCTCTCTCTCTCTCTCTCTCTCTAACACACACACACACACACACCATTTTTCAACTTTCAGTACGCGTATTATACAAATTTAACTGAGTTAAACAATTGCACTCATGGCCCTACACTTCTATGTACGATGATCTAATGAGCTGAGAACCTTGTCAAACATTTAATTTATATACATCATACATGCAAAAGAATATTAAATTCTTAAAATAGGTTAGTTCTGAATATTGTAAATTTCCAGAGGTAAAAAGAATTCCTGATATCCTTTTTACCCATTAAAAGAATAAGATAACAATCAGCACCAGATTCAAAGAAGAGGGTTCTTAAATCTTATGAGTGTAGAATCTGGAGATCACATTGCTCCAGGAATTACACAATTTGAAGCACTAAGAGGCATTCATCCCTGTATATCTGTCAACAGTCATCATGATAATATATATTTTTTTATAAGTACAGTAATCAGGTTGCACTAAATGTTCTTATCTTGATCAATAAATCTCCCCATTAACTTTCTGAAAGTTTGTCAGCAATTTAAAATACAGAACAGCAGGTATAGGACATGAGACTCAGCCCAGCCATCCTCAACAGGGAACTAGCCTAACAATTTTCCCATTCTTCACAAAGGGTTTCTCTCATACAGGATATATGAAAATAATAAAAGTAGAAAACTTAAAGGCTATTTACCATAACATGGTTGTTTAAAGTGCCTCCTGTCCTCCAAGATAGCAATTTCCCTGCCAAAAAAAAAAAGGAAATCTTTCAATATGAGGCAGCACACCAAGAATATTCTCAATTAGTTTGCATTTTTTCCTTAATGAATATGGCAGAGACAGGAATCTTTTACTTGGTCACGTTGGATATTTAGAAAGTACAGCATAATTTTGTTAGCCCAATAAGTACTGACTTGGTGAGGCCAAATATATACCAAAGAAGACCTCAAATGTCGTCTTCTTCTTTCTTTCTTTTTGTGTGTGTGTGTGTGTGTGTGTGTGTGTGTGGGGGGGGGGGGGGGGTGTGGTTTGTACCTAAAACCTGCTTCTGACCCTACCACCTGTTGTTTTCCTACTTAGTCTATTATCAGGTTAGTTTGCAGAAGCATCATAAGCTGATCAATCAAACCAGAAGTCCCTAGAGTGAAATTGCAGGGGTGTAAGCAAACATATCAAATTGACCAATGGCAAGAAGCATTACCAAAGGGTTGCACAAGTCGCTGAGATATGGTGGCAACAGGAACCCTCCAAAACCAGCAAATGAGCACAAAATATGTCAAAACCTGCATGAACAACCAAATCAATACAAATCTTTGGGGCTCAACAAGGAAGCAAGTTAACTTGTCAAAATCTCAAAGTATTCCAGAGGCACCTTGAAAAGAAACAGAACTTTCAGATACAAATCATATGACATTTTCATTTCCTTGCTATGTGATTCTTGATCTGCAAATCAAAAAGAAGTGTTAGAAGCTTCATTTTATATAGAAAAACAAATTAACAGAAGCCACATAATTTCTAACTTTGAATACATGAAAGATGGGAAAGAAACAACAGGAATTAATAATTTTAAAAGGAATAAACAAATAAAGCACCAAATCCTCCACGAACACAGCACAAGGATACTTAGGGTCATTTTTAAGGGTAAAACTTAGATACAATACCTTAGGTACCCCTTTTATAATTTAGCCACCTAATTAGTTAAATAACTCACCTCAAAGGTGTTGACACTGTCTCCTTCTCCATTTCTTTCTTTTCACCATTTTTTTTTCCTGTTTCCTCTGTTAGAAAACCTACAAGAAGACCCCAAAACCCATTCTAGCTCCTCACACTCTCTCAGACTTCTAACTTTTTTAAGAAATCGAGATTTCAGAAGGATGAAGGGGCCTGCTATTCTGCTTGATTCGGTTCGTGAAATTGATAGTACAAGCTGATTCCAAATCTTCCTGATGCATTATCGACCCAGATTACTGCCAGGCTTCCTGGAATTTGCTACTTCAATGTGCAGTTGGTGCCATGGATGTGGGTGGCAACTGTTATGAGTCCTGAACTATTTAATTTAAGAAAGGAGCTTGGAACAACAGAACAGTGGCTATATCTATTGACGAAGGTTGAATAGGATAAACTTTTGTGGCATGCTTTGGACCCTTCATCAAGAAAATGGCAGAAATTTCCTATGATGCCCAATGTTGTTCATGAAGATGAATCTAGGAAGGGTTCTGCTGGGCTTTGGATGTGGAACATGGTGGGTCCAAGCATTAAAATTGCTGAAGTTATTTGAGGCTGGCTTGGGTGGTACCGTGGAAGGACTCATGGGACTGCGGAAGAATGATTTTCCCATCGTCCTTTTGAAATCTTAATTTCTTCAACAATTTAGAAATCTGAGAGAGTGCAAGAAGCCAAAGAGGTTGGGATTCAGGGGTTTTCTCGCTGGTTATCTAACACATCCATGGCAAACAAAAATAAAATAAAATAAAAAGAAAGAAACAGAGAAAGAGACTGTGTTAACACTGTTAGGTGAGTTATTTAACTAGACAGGTGGCTGCATTTTAGGAGTACCTAAGGTATTGTATTTAAGTTTTGCCCTATGTTTTATATGTTTGTTTATTTTATGGTTCACATGATGGGGGAATGATGGGCAGCCAGTTGCATTAGGATTTACACTTTACATTACATAAGTGTATTAAAAGATAAACAGTTTGTATAATAAATCTAAAGAAATCTTTTTTTTTTGATAAGTAATAAATCTAAAGAAATCTAGTAGGCAGAGTCCCCAAGATAATGAACTGCATAATCATTAAACACCAAGCAATGGCCATAACAACTAGCATGTCCATTTCAGGTCCAAAGGAAAGAGAAGAGAAGATGGTTTGTTCCTTATTTATTTTCTAACAAAATCTCTCATCCATGCAAACCAAAGCAGACAACCACCAAAAATAATAAAAGCAGATGTTGACTAAAATTCATACCAGTTATAAATCAATTTATGCCATGAAAATACTTTAAGCTTTTATTTTAAGCAATTAACCACTCACTAGATACACATAATCCTTAAAATATCCCACATGAAAGTATATTCTACTAAATTTATAACTTGATCTAAAGGCTGTCTCATACTCATAGTCATAGGACCATGACAAGGCCAAATATATTCAGACTTGAACTGGGATGTAGGCCACATATGATGAGCTTACCGTCTTGAGCTCTTGAGCCAAATGTCAGCCACATCAAAATAAATAAACATTGTATACAATATTTTTAAGATAGTTAACACATTGTGACGAACAAAGTGCTCAAAGTGGCAGGGCCATGAAAGTCACATTCTCTAATGCCATTAAGTGCACATGCATAACTAGTATTCCTTGTGATGATAGTACCAGAGTCAAGGCTTTCTTCATCAGAGATCTTTAGAACAAAATAGACAAAAAGTGAAGTCCAAAAGACATGGATTCTTCTAAATAAAAGACTTTGCTTTCTTTTCTCTACTTTGAACTGCAACAGCACAAATGACATCAATTCAAGCCAGCTCTTCAACTCTTATACTTCATTTAAATTGTTTATCCAGCACCTAAAAATAAATGACCTAGTTCATTCCAACAATTAATCTCTATTCTCTTTGCCAATCAACTTCACCCTTGAATAGCCTATATGGATCAACAATACAGGTTCTAGAACCTAACCATCCTGAAAACCAATATCGTGCTAAGTTCCACAATTGTAGACAAATTTATTAATCATTGATTGGTCAAATAGGTCTTCACAATACCTGAAAAGCCCAATTTATCATTCAAGAAATTAGATTCAAGATTATTTTAAAAATGTTGACACATCTCTAAATGAGTAAATATAAAGCAGATGAGTGGAGTTGCAAATAGTCTCACAGTTTGCAAGTTCCTTCTCCTTGGCAGCTGCTAACCTCCTAAGTTTCGCAGCTTGTGCAAATGTGGATGGCCTGCAATTAACAAAGAAGCAAATCATATTGTATTCATATTTAATACACACTCATTGAAACTGTCAATTTGAAACCAATATAACCCAAAAGGAAAGAATATATGCTCAAGTTTTTCCAAAAAAAAATGAAACTAAACAGAAGTTAATCATATCAAACGAGAAGCTATAAACATCAGAACAACTCAATTCTAAATGCCCGTGGCATTGACAACAAACTGCGATATGATGGATTTCGACGGTGAGGTTGGAGAAAGACTTTTCATAAACCTCTAGAACCACTCACTGTGACAAGGAGCTCGCCTCTTTCAAGAGTTGCTTTATCTCTCCACGAAACTGGATTACTGTAGCATTAGTGGATCCTCTCTGCAAAGAAACCACATGACCAAAAAAGAGTATTTTAATAACAGACAAATTAAGTATAAATCAACTTCATGTGCCTCACTGCCAATATTTATTAACAACATCAAATAAATTGACAACCTTAAAAGATTTTTATCCCAAATATCCACACTATAATTACTTGATTCCTGTACAACGGATAAATACAGTTTGGCAGCGTTTTTATGAGAATCTGAACTGTGTCAATAACTAAGTTAATTTTTTCTTAGATTTTTGTTTGATTGGCAAAGAACATTGGGAACTTTGCTTGCTCCTCCTCTTTTTTTTTTTTTTTTTTTTTACTCTAGACTTCTTCTTTTTTGTGTGTTGCTTAGCTCATCTGGGGCGAATGCCCCTAGATCACCAAGCAACTGGTTTTGGCGGGTGGGATCAGTTGCCCATAGGTTTAACTAGCCAGAGGCGAGTCTAAATGGCTAGTGTGCCCTTGTAAAAGGGCTTCCCCAGTTCCCCCTTGCTTTTCGACAATAGAATCATTATAACCAGGCAAAACCTAGGTACAATTCTATAGGTGTGCATGATCTTAGGTTCTCCAATTAAATTCAACCACGTGGGGGTGCATTGAACAAGGAAGCACAATCAGTGTTATCTTAACCTATTGACAATTAAATTCAACCACGTATACCATTGTTTGAAACCAACAAATTGCAAGCTAAACTCATAATCTTGGCATTTCAGAATTGTGAATAAAATCAGCAAATTTCAGAAAAAAAAAAATCTATCGGAATCTATCAACGAATATCGTAAATCGTAAGCAACACGCAACGCGGTGTCACGTGAGAATAATTGAAAGTTGTATAGATTCTGACCTTCTTCTTTAAGCGTTCGAGCCACCCGGAGAGGAGCTGAAAGGTGATGACAATCGTGAAGGTTAAAGGAGCTGCAGCCGATACTCGATGCCCCACGGATTCTACCTCTTCTCCCATCTCTCTCTCTCTCTCTCTCTGTGCAAATTGAATTGGTTAATTTGGTTATTGATCGGGGCGGGAGGGATTAGACTGGACTACTGGACTCGTGGGTTCTTGATTTAGATTTTAGAGCCCGGTCCAAGATCAAGTTTTTTTTTTTTTTTACTCGTTAAACAAATAAAAAATCAATAATAATATATGAGAACTTTTTATATTGAATTTTTATTTTAAAAATCCAATTGAGAATAATAGTCGATGGTGGAAGAGCATGATTAAAATTAATAGTTAAGTACAAAATTAAAATCATAATGTTAATTAATACTAACCTTTAAATATATGCATGTGCTCACGTGCGTGTATAGCCTTTTTTTTTTTTTTAGTTAATCATTTTCATTCATCATAATTAGGGGTTGTTGTATTCCTCAATTACAAAATATATAAGGGCGTGATGATATTTATATACAAACAAATTATTTTACCTGTAAAAAATTAACTAGAGAGCAAGTTTTTCTTTCATAAAAAATTTAGAAATAGCATGAGATTAGGAGTAAGGAAACCGCAATTAAAAAATATATATATATTGTTAAGACCTTTTTTTTTTTTTATGTGAAACAATTAAGACTTATTAAAGGTTAAAAAAAAAAGTTTTTGAATTTTTTTTTTTTTTTTTTGAAAACGTGAGTTTAAGTAGTTGGAGCATTTTAAATACTTGAATAAAGAGTATTCTTATTTTGTAGACAATGTTTTAGTACAAGTTAGACTTGTATTTTTGGGTTTAGCTTACATCCAGTATTTTTTTAACTGGACATCTTCTTTTGTTTTAAATAACAATAGTAAGTAGTAGTGGGTTTTAATCTCCACATTTTATTTAGTTAGTGGGTGATGTGGTAGTTTCTCATCAAAATAAAAGGAAATTCCAGTTAAAAAAGTATTGAAGGTAAGCCAAACCCTATATTTTTATTCAACTATCTTTTAATTTTGTCTCTACTTAAATTTAGGAGTGTTGGGGTATTTTTGAACAAACAAAATGTTCAATCCAAGTAAGAAAAGCTCATTAAATAGTAGTATAGATAGTGATTGTTCATATTTTATAAATAATGTTTTAGTGCAAGTTAGACATGTATTTTGATTTAAGGCAAAAATGCAAAACTAACTTTCTAACTTTCAGTCATTTTCATTTCAGCCCTCTAACTTTCAGTTTTGTCATTGCAGTCCCCTAACTTTCAATTTTGTCAATGCAGGACTCCGTTAGAACTCAGTTAGGGGCTGTCATTAATTGAGCCAAAACGACGTCGTATTGGTTTTTTTTTTTTTTTAATTTCAGAATTTAAAAAAAAAAAAATTTGTAAAAAAAAAAAGAAACCAATTCAGAACTCCATCACCAAACTCCATCAGAAATCCATCACCGAACTCCAAACCACATTGCTACCGGTGTTCAGGATCATGTATGCGTACTTAGGTGGGGTTCCAATGCCGATGCGTGTGAAGTACTCACCGCTGCCTGAGGTTAGATCGGAGATGATTGAGTAGCTAAAACTTAGGCCCAGACCTCTGCCTCTGCCACGCTTGGCTGCTGCGAGGGAGAGAAGAGAGTCCACTTGCAGCGCATTGCGTTGGAGCTTGAGGTTGAAGAGCTGGTCTAGGGTTTTGTTGAAGGAGAGGGAGTCTATGTGGTGGAGTTGGAGAGTGGCGGTGGAGGTGGAGGTGGAAATGGAATCTGGGTTGGCTTCGGTGACGGTGGAGAGAGATTAAGATTTGGGTTCGGGCCATGAGAGGGTGGTTTATGGAGCAATGATGGAGTTTTGATGGAGTTCTGAATCAGTTTCTTCTTCTTCTTATTTATTTTATTTTATTTTATTTGTTTTTATTTTTTATAATACAGATTTGTATCTTTTTCTTTAAATTCCGAAATTTACTTTAAAAGAAAAAATCAAAACGCCATCGTTTTGGCTCAATTAACGGCAACCCCTAACTGAGTTATAACGGAGTTCTGCATTGACAAAAATTAAAAGTTAAATGACTGAAATGACAAAACTGAAAGTTAGATAATTGAAATGAAAAAGACTGAAAGTTAGAGGGTCAATTTTGCATTTTTGCCTTGATTTAACTATTCTTTAGCTTTGTCTCTACTTAAACTTATGAGTGTTAGGGACTTAAGGGTATTTATGAACTAACAAAATGTTCAATCCAAATAAGGGAAGCCCCTTAAAAAGTAGGTCAGATAAGTAAGAAATTCTTAAATAATTGAAAAAAGATTCTAATTGGTTTATCTAATGTAATCATTTATATCTATTCTATTTAAGGGGCTTCTAAGCTGTTTTCTTCTTCTTCTTCTTCTTCTTCTTTTATTTTTGTAAAAAACTAGCACATTTTTATTTTTCTATATTTTATACTATTATTTAAGGGGTTTTCAAGCCGTAAACTCTAAGTGTTCCAAGCCACAGAGTCATGGACTATTCATGATTTTTCTTTTCTTTTTATTTTTTTTAATTTTAAATTTTATTCCACTTAAACAATATTAATGCATAAGGGCATGAAGATTGCACATATAAAAAATAAAAATATATATAGATGAAGATGTGAAATTTGATATGTTTTGGGGATTTTTTATTTTTCTTTCCTTCATCTCTATATTCTATACTACTTGAAAACGTGAATTTGATATGTTTTAGATTTTTTTTTTCCTTTTTTTTTTTGGTTTAATAAATCATATAAAAAAAATGATAGATGAAGTTGTAGAATTTGATATGTTTTGGACTTTTTTTCTCTTCCTTTTATATATATCACTTGAAAACATGAATCTCATATGTTTTGGGTTTTTTTTTTTATTTTTGTTGGTTCCCTTTCTTTTATGGGTTTAATAAATCATATTTTTAAAGACCAGATTTGAAATTCTAGCCCAACGGATAGAAGGACTGAGGTCCAAAAAACTCAAAACAATGAATTTGTAGAGAATGGGTTGGAAAACTAGGCTCTAACGAATCAAACAGACACAAACGTAGATTTAAATGACAAGAAGAAGTAAATGGACAGGTTTATAATGAAGAAAAATGTCCTCGGCAAAATCCGAGGAGATCTGTTCTTATATTTTCTTCCATATTTGATTACAAAGTCAATTCTTGATGCTACAGTAATTTTCTCTATTTTTCCCTCCTCCTTAATCCATGGAGGATCTCTTCTATTATATAGTTCCTCTTGGACTATCTTGATCCTACACTTGTTGATCATTTGAGCCACTACTTGAGTGCTTGTCCCATCAAACACCTTCTTTGGCTTTCTGTGAGTTGTGGTAGCCAAGATAGCACTGTTCAGGGGTCTTCTCCACATAAATGCGGCCAGAAAGTTAGCTGCAGGGCATTTAATGTGGTGGTAGTAACTTTTCCTTAGATATTTCCTAACTTCCATTCTTCCAGTACGTTCATAATGCATGTCCTTCTTAGTGGAATTTCCTGGAATGTCATTTTGAGTGATAGAATACGCATTTGATCTGTGTTTTGTTCATCCAAGGGGATGCTTCTCCTTAGACCACCTTCCACAGCCTTTCTGTTTGAATTTTACTCATGGGATTTTGAGATCGACACCCTCACTACCAGTGGCGACGCCACGTTGGCCCTAGGGTGTTCCCAGGAACACCTTGAACTGAAAATATATATATATATAATAATTAAAATTTTTTGTTTGTTTAAAATCGTAACTAAGCAAGCCCACCAGGAAAAAAAAAAACCAACATCAATCGGTAAAGCAAACCCACGGATTCTCAAAAAAAAAAAAAAAAAAAAAAAAAAAACCAAACAAACCAAATCCTAATATACTGAAATCAAATTCTCAGAAACCAACGGACGGCACTTGAAAGAAAGAAAGAAACCTAACCTAAAGTCTAAAGAAAAAAACCTAACCCATAAACCTAATTAACTGAGCTCCAGAACGGCAGAATGCAGCCAGAACCAACGGATTGCCGGATTGGAGAAGGAGATCGGAGATCAGATCGATCTTCCTTGCCTCAACATGCTGCCAGAGTCCCGACAACGCCGCCTCTCAACCTCAGGCCTCCCTGCTCCCTCAATCTCAAGGTATTTCATGATTTCATCTCTGTCTCGGTCTCTCTCTCTTCATCTTAGTTTCTCTTTATTAATATTTACCCTGTTTTTGGCTTTATCCGGTGTCGGTGTCGGTGTTGGTGTAAGGTGTTGGTGAGATTATTAATTGTCTTTTAGTGTTGGTCTTGGTGTCTTTTGGTGAGATACAATAAATTGGCTTTATCTGATTGGCTCTAGTCTTGTGATTGGGGCCATGGGGTATTGGGGTAGGGTAGTGCAAATGTGTTGTGTGCTAGTGCTAGTGCAAGTGTGCAACTAATAATTAATAAATATGGTTGTGCGCTATGTGCTAGTTGATTGGTTCAATTAATGGTCATAAAATATGTATTGAATCACTCTTTTTTAGACTTGGACTTAAGCTATATGGCTTATATATTTTTGTGTTGCACAATTTATTGACTTTTTTTTTTTTTGTTAAGTAATAGTGTGATATTTCAAGTATCAAACAATCATAGTAATTAGTTGAACTAATTAATTTTGTTTGTTTAGGATATTAATTAACCAATAATTAATTGGGGAAAGCAACTAATAAACAATAATTAATAATTTAATTAACCAATACATTATAGACAAATAAATTATATTATAGTAGGCTAAACAACAATTAATAATTTTATAATTAATAAAACAACAATATAACAAATTATGGTTTATAAAAGACAAACAAATTAATGAAACAACTAAACAACAATACATTTTGAAAAAATTCCTGGAGCCCTTATTGGAAAAAATTATGCTTCTTAAGGAACACCCTGGAAAAAATTCCTGAAGTCGCCACTGCTCACTACTGTTTATCAGATCTCGGACCAACTAACATCCTCAGCTAAGGCCCAAGGCCCAATATACGGATTTGGGCCCTCACCCCTACAATATTAAAGAAAAAAAAATGATAGATGAAGATATGGAATTTGATATTTATTTTTTTTTTTTTCTCTCTCTATACCACTTGTAAACTAATCGGTAAATGGAACTAATATTTTGTTTACAGAAGCCGTGTTCATTTGTTCTACTCTATAAAATTTACTTCTTTCTATTGGGATTTGGTAATGTGAGGACTAAGGTAATTGTACAGGACACTCCACTCAAGTTTGAAAATGTGAATCTAATATGCTTGGTTTCTAGTGCATTAGGGGTCCCTTCCCATGCGTGTGCCCACACTATAATGAACAAATATTGATGTTGATGCGCAGAAACTCTTCTATTTTTTTGAAAAAAGTTAATAGTTTTCATTCATCGTAATTTGAAGTTGCTATATTTCCTAATCACAAAAATATCTAGAGGGGTACTAACAAATTTTCAAATGTTATGTGCAAGACATGTTTTTTAAGAGATTGTAAGACTTTTTAAAATCAACTCAAAAGTAACAATTTCTATTCTTACTATATTGGATTGTGTTTATTGCAAAATATCTTAAGGAGTATGTAGCATTATAGATTAATTAAAAAAAAGTATAACAGCATATAAAATTCGGTACATTCGTTAAGGATGTTGCAATAATATACCATCTTATATATATTGTACAATATTCTTGTAATTGTAATTTTTAATGACTTATGAATATATACCATACGAGATTACAATACTCAAAATTAATGGTTAATATTTGAGTGGTACCATACCCAAAAAAAAGAGTGTGAATTTATGCCTTTTATTTCTCTTAGGTTCTCCGGCCCCATTATGTTCTTTATTTTGGTTTTTGAACTAAAAAAACTTCCGACTAGTGTCATCTCTCTGCTCCTCTTTTCTTCTTTCTTCTTATATAACATCTCCCAACTGCTTCCATAGCCATCATTCCTTCTCTCCAAACTAATTTCTTAGCTTATATAACAATACAAACAAACAACAAAATACACAAATTTCATAATATCGCATAAGCTTATCTGCCTATTTTCGAACATAAAATAAAGTTTATTTTTAGAGAGTTTCAACTTATGGCGTCCGTTCTTGATGATAACTTTTTATCATCAGATCAAAACACCAATTAATTTTTTGATGTAGGCGGAGATTAAATCTCAGATCTCTTATAAAATTGAATGTCTTATGCTGTGACATGTCAACCAATAACTTACAATCAAAATGGTCATTAAAAGTCCATTATACCAATGCAGTTACTCTTTCCTATGCAGTGGTAAATGGTAATGGTGTGGTGAAGTTTCTTTGTATCACTTTTAACACCAAATGCCCTAAGTTTTGAGATTGTAGAGGCCAACTCCACTGGCAACGACATTTTTCTTGAGATGGAATGAAGAAAGGAGTTAGGAAAATTGAGAAGAAAGTGCAATTTTCAAAATATTTAACAAGTCGAAATGTAATACTTGGAGATATGGGTTGTGTGCTTCAAATTCAAGTGCAACGTTTTTTAAAAATTTAAGGGATTGGTGAATTTTTTTTGGAATATTAGAGGGGTAAAAGTATAATTAATTAAGAGTGGAGATGCGCTTCATTACTGTGAGGGAGTGATTTGACAGAATTGACATAGACCATTATAAGTGTGTTTTGATTTTGATTTATATATATATATATATATATATATATTTTATAAAGAAAAGCATCCAAACTTTTTTTAGTATCCGACTATTTTCTCGAGTATATGTAACCCCTCGTCCCATACACACACCACATTATTACAAGGAGGAATTCTTTGGGAGTGACCCCAAGATACTGGTAAGAGATTTTAAACCCAATATCTCATGGATATCATGAGGTTTTAACAACCACTTAGTCAATCCCTTGAGATTAAACATATTTTAATCTTATTCCTTATGTTTTATGTTTTTTGTTCATTAATGTTAAACTAGCTAGTTCTAATTACTTCTGTGTTTTTTTGTTTTTTGTTTTAGGCCAAATAAGAATTAGAGAACTAAAATTTTTAAATGAATTGAGATGAAGAAGCTAGAGTAAAGATTAGTAATGGAGATTAAAAATCTTTGCAGTTGTGATTTTGTTGTCTCTATCTTTGTTATGTGTATTTAGCTATATAGACATGCTGGATTAGGAATTTAGGCATCTTTTGTATTGGTTTAGTGTCCGTGTTGTTTGGCCTTGAAAATGGGTATTGTTTGGTTCATCTATCCAAATCAAAGAATATTCATTTTCTTTTAGAAACGTTCTATAACATAACCAAGGTCAATCTGATCCATCCACCATGTACCTTTCCTCCCTGAGCCCACCTCCTTCTATGGTCATCACCACTTGCCATCGCCATCGTTGGCGACAACAGTGGCCCGACCTTAAAGTTACCCCTCAACTCTTAGGCCTTGTTTGGATTTAGTGTTTTCAATCACTCATCACTCTATTTTCATCGCTCATCACTCAAAAACTATGGGTCCCATACACCTCTTATTTGGATCAGTTTCCACTTTTTGTTTCCATCACTCATATCTCAACAAATTAAGTTATGAGTGAAAAAAAAAAAAAAAAAAACTTGTTTTTGAGTTATAAAAACAGAGTTATGGTAGCAAAATGGTAATTTCCCTCACAGAATGGGACCCACAGTTATAGTGTTATCACGTCACAGTTCAAGCTTTGCTCCCCACCAACGGTCATAATTTATTTTCAAACCAACCAACATTTTTTCTATACATCACACTTCATTTTCTTTTTCTTTAGCTCCCAAACCCACTGCTCTACTCCCTCCCATTCTAGTCTAAGACTCCATCTGAATGAGAAGTTTGGTATTGGTCGATTTCTTCATTTGGCGTCCTCTATTCTTCGACATAGATAAATTAAGTATGCTTCAAACGTATAACAACAAAAATGAAGAGTTCAATCAAATGCTTGAAGGTTCAAAGAAATGCTTAAAAGTTGGAACCAATACCAAATTGAAGAACATAGTCAAGAGCTTCCATGGTAAATTTACAAACTAGAATCTACAGTGCAATTAACTCATCAAACTACAAACCTGATTGACACAAAACAAGTAGTGAAATTCAACTCAATAATCAACTTAATTCCTTTGCCATAGTCTCACCCTTTTATTTCCTCAGCAACAACACCCACATGGCAAATTCCAATCTCCACCCAATACTCAACATGAAATCCCAATCGAATCATTACAATTTGAAACCAATACCACATAAAAAAAAAACAAAAAAAAAAACCATGTATACTAGTATCCATTCCTCATTTCACCTATCAACATAGACATAGAAACAACAACGACAATAAAGAAATAAACTCTATTGAATACCATGACATCCCCAGAAAAATACACTCATTTTTTGCCTAAAATTTCAGAAAAGATGAGGGAAAAATTCATACACTACTCTTGGTAATTTTCCTTCGAGCTAAACACCTCGTAAACGAAGGGGTAAGAGTGACGGTGATCGGAACTCTATGAGCGATGAAGGGGTAAAAGCAACGGTGAATGTGAAACCTCCAGTGGTCAATGCAGCGAGCTATGCTGTCTGATTCCTCATATTATCGACCACCATCGATCTGATTGAGGAGCAGAGCACGTAATGAAGTTTTCTGGGTTTAGTGTCAAGGCTGAGGATTACAGAAGGAGGTCTATAACTACTTTCTGGGTTCAGTATCAGGGATAAGGATGGAGGACGGAGGAAAACTATCTGTAACGACCCCACCCCACTTATGTAGATATTTTTCGCTTTGGGGTCTCATATCCCCACGGTTTTGTTCTCCCCCAAAGCACATAGTAGTGGGGGAAAAGAGCGCTAACCACATTTGCGCTATACTTCAAAAGGACTAGTCACAATTGAGGCTCATTGTAGTTGTTAATAAAGCCTAGATCTACCTAGTAATTACCCGATGTGGGACTCATTACACACCCATATACATCACACAATCAATCAAATTGGGGCATTACAGTATCCCCTACTTAAATCCCTAACGTCCTCTTTAGGGCCCACTTTGTGAGGTAATATCTTTGAACCCACACGGGATTACCGGGTCAGCTCTGATACCATATTTAACGACCCCACCCCACTGCTGTGTGCTTTGGGGGAGAACAAAACCGTAAAGGGTATGAGGCCCCAAAGCGGGCAATATCTACACATGTCGGGTGGGGTCGTTACAGATGGTATTAGAGCCATGCCCTAGCTGGAAGTGTGGGCCCCACACACGAGGTCGTGTGTGCCCGTAAGGGGGGTGGATTGTAGTGACCAAAAAATGAGGTCTTGCATTCCATGGAATCACACATCGTTTAGGGAAGCACATGAGAATGTGTTTATAAGAAATAACCTCCCTTCAATGTGTAGAGGCCTTTTCCCCCATTGCTATGTGCTTTGGGGGAGAACAAAACCATGAGGGGTATGGGTCCCAAAGCGGACAATATCTATACAGTTAGGGTGGAGTCGTTACACTATCAAATTTACCAAAAAAACATTCCACTGTCTCAAGTAACATATAGAAATGCAAAATCACAGTGTTTTGGAGTGTCGCAGAGAATTTGAGAGAATTTGGTGTCTAGGGTTTTAAATTGGGGATTCCTTATGAAGAAAGCGATAATTCATTATTTCGATTTAATGTATTATAGTCTAACTTAGACCGCATCACTTTTGGTGCACGTGCTTAGATTTGTTGTCAGAATTTAATAACAAAATACTGAAAATAAATGATAGGAGAAATTAAAATAGAGTTATCGGCACTATTTATAAGAGGATTCTTTTTTTTGGATTGAATTTTTATGTGGTTTAGAAATACCCCTAAATCTTATGTTTAAGAAGAAAAAACACTTAAGAACAATCTAATAAAAATATATCTCTAACTCTACTTAAAATACCTACAAAATAGTATACTTTCCTATTATCCCATGTCTTTGAAACAAAATTATCAACAGAAAAAAAAAAATCCGTGTCTTTGAAGGGTAATAGGCATTTCAAAAGCTCATTAGTGTAATCCGTTGGATTTTGAGAAGAAAGTGTCAAAAAAGTGTGATTTGCCCTGTAACATGCATCATCAACAGCCTGGTCTAAAATATCAAGACTACGGTTTTACATATATACCCTTCAAGGAAATAATATCCGCAAAATCGACATCAGTAGCTAGCGTGAATCGTGAGACGCATATTTTTATATTGGACCTTTTGATAAAGCTCCAACTACCCAGCCTTGAAGGCTATATTGGTCATTTCACCTAAACAACCCAGCACGCACCAAATAATTTGTGTACATTTTTATCCCTCCCCGAGCGTGTGCCACCGAATACTGGGCCACGTGTCCACTCCGCAGCAAGTTTACGAAGAAACACACAAGGAAACACAAATGAGAAGAGCCTGAGAGCGAATAGTGTAAGATCACACGGATCGATGACGTGGCGAAACATTTTTGAAATCCCGCCTAAACCCGGACTTCAATTTTTTCGCGATTCAATTTTAATTTTCGTTAGCGTTTATTTTTAATTTTTGGGCATAGCATACCCTTTCACAAAGGCCTTCTTATCCCTCACCACTCCAACAAAGCAAAAGCACATATCTCTCTCTATTATCTCTATCTCCAAAACTCTCTCTCTCTCTCGCTTTCTCTCTGCGCCGAAAACCCTAACCCTAGAGGTAAACTTCTTTGACTCGGACCGAGTCGCGCCGATTCTCATCGTTCCGCTACCGATTCTCATCGTTTTTCGTCGTTTTTTTGCAGAGTTTCGCCATGAAAGGTGGTAAGGCAAAGGCTGATACCAGAAGAACTGACAGCAGGTGAGTTTTTCTCCGTCTTTGATGGTACCGAGTTAGATCTCAGATCTGTTGTAGTTTAACTCACTGGTGTATGTACGGTTTTTTTGGTTGATTTCAGGCTGAAGAGTAAAGGTGCTGCAGCGGCGGGAAAGAAACAATCGAAGAAAGCTGCGAAGGATCCAAACAAGCCAAAGAGGCCTGCTAGTGCTTTCTTCGTTTTCATGTATGAATTTTCAATCTCGTACAAAATTTTTTCGCAGATCCATAATTTTCTCAGTTTTATTTTTTGTTTTTTTTATTTTGTTGACTTTTTTGAGTTTTTTAATTGAAAATCATTGTTGCTTTTTGTTATAAAATGAATAAATAAAGGGAGGAGTTTAGGAAGCAGTACGCGAAAGAGCATCCAAATAACAAGGCCGTGTCTGCGGTAAATAATCGAACACCTTCAGATCTAAAAGTGTTTCTTTCGCTTTCGTTTTCGTTTTTACATGCTTATTCGATTTCTGCGAGTACTTATAATTTTTGTAAATTTTTGTGAATGATTTAGGTCGGTAAAGCTGGTGGTGAGAAATGGAAATCGATGTCTGAATCTGTGAGTATTTTCATAATCAGTGATTATTTTCTGGTTCAAATTCGTAGAAATAATCGAATATTTGTTATTCTATTTGAAAATATTTTGAATGTTTATTCGTCGAATTTTAGGACAAAGCTCCCTATGTGGCTAAGGCAGAGAAGAGGAAGACTGAGTACAATAAGACCATGCAGGCTTACAATAAGAAATTGGTAATTATAGCTTGTGATTTTGTTAATTAATCATTGGAATTAGTTCATTTTTATTGTGAAATAATTATTCAATTGTGATTTAATAGGCTGAGGGTGGAAATGGAAACGATGAGGAAGAGTCCGACAAGTCCAAGTCTGAAGTGCACGATGATGAGGATGAAGAGGACGAGAGCGGCGAGGTTGATTTCGATATTTGAATTTCATTCTTCAAAGTTCAATTTTGACAGTTTATGTATATTTTTTGAAACTGACTGTGTTTGTTTGTTTGTTTGTGTATGTAGGATGAAGATGATGATGAGTAGATTGACTTGCATGGAGGGAAGAGAGCCATTGGTGTAGTAGTTATTGTTGCTTAGGACTTTGCATTTCAAATTTGACTCTCTTTTGTCTTCGATAAATAGCTGCCTTTTTATTTTGCTTTAATGGTAGGAAGGAATTAGAATTAGAGGAAAAAAAAATGGGGATTGTTTTCAGGCTCTGCCTGAATTCCAATATGGTTCTGTACCTAATATTTTCAATGCTCAATCATTTAGTTTGACATTTGCCTGATGCTTCTTTGTTCATTGCTTTTCATTTCTCGCTTTTAATTTGTCTTATAGAGTAGTGTGCAATTTTGGTTCACTGAATTACCTTGAGGAATTAAAGTCTTGAGGGGGGGGGGGGGTTGGCCTCGATTGGAAACTTTTCTGGTGCGGTAAAACTTTGGGGCATTATTATTGCTCTATGGGAATGTTTATACTTTTGAGATGTTGACTTTTGGATATGGACCTTTTTTTAGCTGAATTCGTTTTGTATGGAGTAGTTATAACTTTTTGATACTGCTCAACGTCCCTTTTGTTGTGGCTGATGTTGATTGGTTTGACTTGTGCTCTCTTCTCCCTGCCCCAGGAGGGCCCTCTCTCGTTAGAATTATCATGGTGGATCTCTGTTGGTAAACTTTTGCCCAATGATTTCGTATGAATTTAGCCCTGAAAGTATTGGTTTATCGTTTCTTCCATCTTCAGTATATAAAATCTTTCGTCTCGTTTCCTGTGGTAATTGGTTCATCTAATATTTTGTTCAGTTTGTTAGGAAATGTCAAATGGTTCCTCCCCCAACTCCTTTTGGCTTTAGTGAATAGTAATGAGTAAGGATGGATTAATCTATTCGGAACTTGATTCGGTCAACGTACTGGAACGTAACGATATTTGTTAAATTCGGTCTGGCAATGTGTTTTTTGATTTTAACTTTCAATTGGCATAAATTCCATTTCCACCTCTTTTTGGGGGGAAAGGGTGCATTACATACAAAAACTATAAATCAAGTGGAAGTGCAACGAAGGATTGAGGTTAGATACAAATGTAAATTAGAAGTTAAGAAATACCATTGCACACTCTACAAATATAAGTGTTTATGGGATGTAGAGAGAAAAGTTGTGGTTCAAGTCTTCTGAACGTTTATATACATTTTGATTAAGCTAAAATTTCTATCTTTTATAAATAATAATAAAAAGTTGGCTTTTATCGTTTTTATGGGTAGACTAAAACGTGATAGTGAAAATAATATTGTGGTTCGGCATTTTAATAATTTATTCGTTGAAAGGTTAGGTGTCTTATATAATTTGCTAGGGGATGAATGATGATAATATATATGGAGGAAAGTTTGAGCGAGGATAAGAATAGTCGGAATATTTTTGAAATCCCTTCTATTTTTAGTATTGTTTTCACTTTTCACTAATGAAGTCATAACATGAAGGATGGTGTTACTCTCAAGGGTCATCGAAGATGAATCATGCAGTCCAAATAATGTATAATATCCTATCGTGAAACAAACATTATTTTTTGAGGATGGAATAAAGTACATGCATCATGCTACGGTGTGATCTTTATTTTTTATTTTTTTTATTTACTTAACTGAGACGAATCAAAAAAACCTGAGAGGCTGAGACGAATCATGAATATATATATATATATATATATATAAATATATATTAATTTTTTATGGCGAAAACCCACTAAACATACGCGTACCACGTCTAGCATATTTGATTCCGAAACCCACTATCCCATTACCACACTACCCCCACCATTCTCGCGTGCATGGCTACACAAAACCCCCGGTCCCCAAGCCGGTCATCATCACCAAATATCAACTAAACCTGTCCAATACTCCGCAGCCCATACATCAATGCTGCCAAAGTTGTGCCGAACTAATCCATACATAAAGATTGTCGAGTTTGTCGTGTAGCCAAAATGACCATGCAAGTTTATATTTTTATCTTTTATGGTTATAACTTATACGTGACTATACGCATTTAATTTTTTTTTTTCAAAAACATGTTATAGAAGAATCCCTATTTCTATAAGTCTTCCACCGATAGTGAATTGAACTCTAAATCTCTCTTTTAAATTAGGCAATAAGCATTACTAAATTATGAATTAATTTAGTGACAATTTTTACATGCTGACATTATTTGTTACGATTAGTGTATAATAAAGGGTAAGACTTTTTTTTTTTTTTTTATAGAATAAATGGCAAAATAAAGGGCAAGACTTAAATATAGTATTTAGGTACTATTTTTTAGGTTCCTCTCTTAAAATTCTGCTATGTGAATTTTTTGTTATGGGATAGAAGTGTATTTTTTAGTTAAGTAGACATATGGTTGAATTTTAAAAGTGAACCTAAAGACCAACACTTAAAGTACTGTATCTAAGTTTTGTCCTATAATAAAAATAGTGTCTATAGTAGGTTCATGTAAAAAATTATATTATTCTAATTATTATTTATCTGCTTAACAAGTTGTAAAAATGGTTTTTATTTTTATTTTTATGTTTTGTTTTTGTTTGGTATAACATTATTCACAAGCTCATTGGAAAGAGAAGTAAATACTTAAGAGTAAAGTAAAACAAAACATTATCCGCAGTTTTCAACCTTAAGTTATTATTTTCTAATTAGATATGTAGTATTGGCATGGTTTTAAAATTGAGATCTTATGTAGGATTGATAAGATAGTATTTCAAATTGGATTGTAAGTTAAATAAAAAAAACCATAAGATTCTTTTTATAAAAAAATAATAATAATAATAAAGTGAAAAATCATCAGCAGTAATGATGTGTTCCAACATATAACAATGATAATTTATGATATCATGTAAATTTCAAAAACTTACAAAAAAGAAAAGTAAATTTCAAAAAGATAAAGTATAAATCATTAAATTTAGATCCTACCCCAAACGCACTACTTAAAGATTCTAGTGCAAGTTGAATTGTTTGACAATCTACAATCGCATCCTGTTTGGGATTTTATTAATTATTGGTACTATTAATGCATTTGAGTTAACTTTGTTCCATTAGTTCATCAGTTGATGTATAGTTTTTTAAAGCGATTTTCTTTACGTAATTATGATACATGCTTCATGTTGATTGCTTTTTATCATTAAAACAAAACACTAATTTGTTTTTGATGTAGCTAAGATTCAAATATAAGTTTCTTATTTGATGACAAAAAACTTTACAAGTTTAACTCCAGTATTATATACTGTACTTTTGTTTGTCGACTTTTAACTTATACACATATAGATTCTAAAAATTAAAAAAAAAAAAAAATTATACACATAAATTACAACACATGTGATATAAATAAATATTTATAAATAATGTAAGGAGTAGATTTATGGCTCAGTTCAGGATGAATGGACTTAGGTTCAAAAAGCCCAAAACAATGAATTTGTAAAGAGTGGGTCAAAGAACTAGGCCCTAATGAATTGAATAACGGCTAATATGGAATTGGATGACAATCATGCACAAATAAGAAGTATTGATATGAATGAACTTTTTGTCCGAGGAGGCAAGTGTTCATATAAATCAACTAAACAGAGTACAAGTGCAATTTTGATTGCTATGGTGTTCTTTCTCTCTCTTTTTTCCATCACCTTCCTCTGGGATCTCTACTCTCATTTATACTACATCTCTCCCTTCATCTTTACCCTACACGTGGACAATTGATGGTTTATACTGATACTTGTCCCATTAGCCTCCTCTAGAATTCTTTGGGGGATGGTTATAAGGCTGAAAAAGTACTGTTCAACGTCTATGGGAAGAACTTGTGTAATAGTGAATGCAACGCTTAACTATGGTAGGATCAAATCCACACCAGACAGAGTCTTTGGATCCCAACATGGCAATCATTTTGTTAACCTTGGGTAGAGAGGTAACCGTGAGGGACTTGTGCATACCACACATACTGATAGGAGTCAACCTCAATTGCACGGGGAGGATTGCTAAATGGAGCACAATTCTAGGGGCTTTTGACATTAAGTACATGCCTCGTACCTCTGTCAAGGGCTAGGTCATTGCGGATCTGGTTCGCTGTGCCTCCATTAGAGGAAGTGGCAGTGACACAGAGCATAGATTGAAAATCAGTTGGCACAATCTCCCTGCAAGAACCTTTATTTTGGAAGGTGTATGTTGACGGTGCAGCAAATTAAAGGGGCTCCGGAGTGGGGCTAGTTCTGGTTTCTCCTGAACAAATCACTGTTGAAAAGTCACTAAGACTGGGCTTCTCAGTTACAAATAATGAGGCTGAATATGAAACTTTGCTGGAAGGAATGTCCATGGTTCAAAGAATGGGGAAAAAGCAGTAAAGATGTTCTCGGACTCAAGATTAGTTGTTGGCTAAGTGAAGGACGAGCTAGAAGCAAGAGATGAGAGAACTCAAGGGCATCTTTATAAGTGGTTGAACAAAACCTCAGACATGCCTGACTCCTCGGACCACATGCTTTGAGGAAATTAACACACCGTGACATCTTTATAAGTAGTTGAACAGAACTTTAGACATGTCTGGCTCCTTGGATTACATGCTTTGGGGAAATTAACACATTGTGACATCTTTCTAAGTGGTTAAATTGAACCTTAGACATACCTGGCTCCTTGGACCATATGCTTTGGTTTTTCACTAAGTGTCAAAACAGATTCAAGATTATATCCAGCCCCTTGGATGGCTAGCTTTGAGCAAGTTAAAGTCCTCAAATTATTTAAGTTTTGGGTAGAATAAATGATTTTAGTTCTTGTGAGATTAAAACCCCACCTTTTCTCATCGGATAAGAGGGAAAAAACTGGAGTTTTGAGGGACTATTGTAGGGGTAAAGGCCCAAATTTATATATTGGGCATTGGTTGAGAGCGTGAGTAGTCTGAGGACGAACGAATGGTAATGAATGGTTTAGACTCAGGACTTATTGAGTAAGATACAAATGGGAAAGTAGTGCGGGGAGGAATATCTCCTTAGACAAACTAAACATAGATTAGATATAGATTCTCATGATCAAAGTGACTTTCCAGGAAGTTTTAGTGATAGGGATGTGTACCATAAACGTATAAGAAGGAGGGGAACCCCAAAATATCTAAGGGAAAGCTGCTACCACCGCATTGAATGCTCTGTAGCTAACTCCCTAGCCGTATTAATGAGGAAGTGATCTCTGAACAGTACTTTTTCAGCCTTATAATCATCTCCCAAAGACTTCTAGAGAAGGTTGATGGGACAAGTATCAGTATAAACCATTAACTGTCCACGTGTAGGGTAAAGATGAAGGGAGAGATGTAGTATAAATGAGAGTAGAGATCCCAGAGGAAAGAGATGGAAAAAAGAAAGAGAAAGAATACTGTAGTAATCAAAATTGCACTTGTACTCTATTTAGTTGATTTATATGAACACTTGCATTCTCGGACAAGAAGTTCATTCATATCAGTACTTCTTATTTATGCATGATTGTCATTTAATTCCATATTAGCCGTTGTCCAATTCATTAGGGTCTAGTTTTTTGACCAACTCTCTACAAATTCATGATTTTGGACTTTTTTGAGCCTAAGTCCATTCATCATGAACTGAACAACAAATCTGGCCCTTACAAATAACTTTCTATAAAACAATTTTATTTTAATAATGATTTCAAATCGACACTGTTTTGAAACCATTTGAGAATTTATCATTTTTTTCTAAGATCTTGTTTTGGAAATATGTACGTGTTGAAAACTTGAAATCATGTTGTACTTAAAATTCAACTAAATTAACTTGAATTGTGTTCCTAAAACACGATTTTATGTGTTGAAGCATGATTTTAAAGAAAAGATTATATCCCCCAAATAACTTCAAAATTGTACCAAACTCATGTAAAAAAACAAAGAAGTATCATCAATTAAAATAATTAATATTAAAAAAAAAAGTATTTTGCAAATTTTGTCAAAAACTTCAAAGTTCAAACAAAACCCGGTGGTCTTTTGCTAAACATAAACAAAGCAGAGAAATGGCAGGGCCCGGCAAATGCTTCCTCGTCACCGGTCCTCCTGTAAGAATTTCCATTCTTCTTCTTCTTTAATATTGGAAGTTTCAATTTGTTTAGCTCAGCCCCATATGTGGTTTTTATGTTTATTCTTGCAGGGTGTGGGTAAAACCACACTGATCATGAGAGTTTTTGAAACCCTCAAAGCCTCTAACCCCAACTTAAAGGTTCAAGGATTTTACACTCGTATGCTCTCTATCCCATTCTCTCTATTAAAGTTATATGAACTTTATGTATAATGATGATGATAGCAACGGTGATTTTGTAGGTGAAATCAGACAAGGAAGCGAGAGAGTCGGGTTTGAGGTTGTCACTTTAGACGGTCGCAGAGGTCCACTTGCCTCCACCACTATTTCAAGGCACGTAAAAAAACCTCTCTCCTTTTTGCTTCTAAATTATGTTTTTGGGTCTGAATGTGATAAAATGTAATTGGGTCTTTGCTTATTTCTATGAATTCAGTATGAATTGGGTTTATTGCTTTGTTACTAGATTTGAGATTTATATGGACTTTATAGCTGGTATTAGCATGAAATTCATTTATGGTATGAATTGGTTGGACTAAATATTTGTTATACACTATACTCTACCTAAGGTTACTATTGTGTTAAATGCTATATAAAAAGACCCATATGTTAAATTTTTGTTGGGGGAGTTGGGGGAGGGAAGTGAAGACCATTATTCTAATTTGGGATCTTTAGTATTGTCATTTTGTATATTACCGATTTCAGTTCGCATACCAGTACAGCTTCAGTTTGAGAGGTGTGGAGTATTGCTCACACGATTACATTATTCTAGTTTCTAAATGGTGTTTATGCTTTGCAGAAGTAAATGAAAACTGTTGGGAAGGTGAATGTTTTCTTTTGAGATTGGTCAGTGTTAAAGGGAGAGAATGTGCTGTTTTTAACCAATGAGTGCAGACTCTATCTACTGATTCAACTTCTTTTACATGAAAGGATGGTCAGATATCTATTTTCACATCTGTCTCAAGAGTTGAACATTTTTGCTTTCATTTAAGAACTTAGGTTTTTTGACATGCACCTAATGTGTTTTGATTTTGAACCCATGATCTTATTGTTTACCCTTTCTTATGGGAGGAGGTGTTGTTTGAGATAGAGCTTATTGGTTAAATATTGAACCTTGAAAAATAACAAAGACTTGAGAAGAATTTTAGGATTTTTTGTTGAATTAATCACACTCCTTTTATCTCTTACCTCTCTAGAAATTCCACTAACGGTCAGGACATTTTCTTCTTGAGTAACTCTGACTATTGAATGCATTGCTGATGAACTATATCATGCTTCTCTTAGTTGGACATACATGTGAATCTTTCTTAGTTATTGTGTTTAGTTGATTTCTAGAATTGTTTTTATTTTTGTTACAAAATTTCATGTCCAGCTAATGGATCCTTTGAAATGGCAGCCCTGAGTCTCTTAGATGGCCTAATGTTGGGAAGTACAGAGTAGATATTGCGTCATTTGAGTCACTAGCACTACCTGAGTTGCAGGTTAGCTGATTTGTCAAAGATGGTTATTTATTTTTTATCATATGTGAGGTTATTTATCTTTTCGTGATTTCAAGAGGTGGTACTCTAAAAGCTGAAAGACTTGTTAATTGTTATTAGGTCAGAGAGGATACTGATCTCTTCATCATTGATGAAGTTGGTAAGATGGAGATGTACAGTTCATCTTTCTTCCCCGCAGTTCTAAAAGTTCTAGAATCAAACATCCCAGTTTTGGCTTCTGTCCCTATTCCAAAATTTGGCCGTGATATACCTGGAGGTACATTTGACTGACACATAAATCCATTATTTTCGGTGCTTGTGATAATTCTTTTCTAAATATTGAACCAAGAATCTTAAGGAAATGCAAAACATTATTGTATATTTTGAAAAACCTTTTTGACTCTCTACAATGACATCCCTCTTCTTTTTATAAACTGAAACACAAGGATTAGTCAGACATTGTATGACAAAGAAAGTTGCTATTTTTTTTTCTAGCAATATAGCTGTCTCTCCTCTTGCGTTTGTGCTGGTTTTATACATGACTAGGGGTCTGAATTTCTGCAGTTGCAAGGTTGAAGAATCATCCAGGGGCAACTATGTCTACATTGAGCACAAGTAACAGGGATGCTGTTAAAGATCAGATATATTCCATACTGGTAGACTTGATGAGAAAACAGTAGAAGTTGACCAATTCTTTGGTTCCTATTACCCAGATCAGATGAGCAGACTTCCTGTATTTTTGAGGTGTATGCAGTGCATCTGGAATAAGACTTGGTGTTGGTGTTACCATAATGTACTTTGTAGGTTTCCAAATTGCAGTATTGAGACTTAGATATAAGGCTAAGAGCCTAAGAAGGTATTTCCTTTCCAAATTTTTGTGTTTACAATTTTTGTAATCTTACAGTGCCACAAGCTTAGGTTCAAGACTCCCCCTAGGGGGAGAAATTATACTGTTATCTGGTGGACCATGTCACTTGTCCACCATTTCATTAAGAAACTCCCACTTGTTTAAAATTGCTGAGTCAGTAATCAGTTTCTGTTAAAATTTTTTTTTTTTAACTCAGCAATTTTAAACAAGTGTGAGTATTTTAGTGGAATGGTGGACCACGTTACTTGTCCATCATGTGGACCTTATAATTTCTCCCCTAGGGGCTCAATTTCATTAATTACATACGTTGTCCTTATCTTAACAATTATATCTATCTAAGGTGATAAAGGTGTTTTATAGTTTGTCACCTCTTTCTTCTTTGAGCTTAGTCTCAACTCTCAATTGAATCTAAGCTGTGCAAGACTAAGCAATTGAATGAAGGCCATTGATAACTTTTTTTTTTCTTTTTGAGAATGAGTCCATTGATAACTTGTGTCTAAAACTAGACTGATATATTTGCTAGTCATGGTTTCAAGGATCATATTCATATATGAAGAAAATCAAAACCTAAAGTGTGACACGATGTTAGCTGCACCTAGAAGGCTTACAAGATATAACACTTAGTTATTGGTCACTAAAATCGGGGGTATCCATGGGTTCTTAAGGCAAAACAACTTACCATTTTAAACTAAACGCATGCTGTGCTGCGCTGAAGAGTTATACATAAAAGGTGGAGGTGGGTAACAAAAACCCCATATGGTTTTGCGGGCACAATATTTTGTATATAGGTAGGACATGATGGCAAACTGTTTATCAATGAGAAAGGACTAGGCTTTACAAATGATCTGAACCATTGGCTGTTGCTGAAAAGTTTCTATTTAGGGCCGAACAACACACCATTTTCAATTGAAAGCTTCAGAATTCATTTCGGGTTTATCATGTTGCTTTTAGCCTTTGTAAATATAAAAGAAAACGTGAAAGAATACATATCTCCATCTATTAGATATGAACATAGCTAAGAAAAGATTTCTTTACATGTATGATGTATCTGTCCAAATGCCATCCACTACACACCGCAACACACAAATGCCATCCACTACACACCGCAACACACAAATGCCCTCACATGGATAATGAATATACAAGCCAACGAATTGAATGAAGGTAAAAATAAAAAATTAAAACTTTTCATAAATTCACAGTGGTGTAATCCAGTTGAATATCGATAAAGCCCATACGACTTATTAGCTTTGTCTATGTTGTTCAGTTCGTAGCACTTGTTCTGCCATAGATGAGAATGACTTTGCTGTGTCTTGCATCTCTGTAGCTCTCGAGTTGATGCCCTGCTCAATGGAGCAAAAAACTTCCATTAATAATACTTTACAACACTGAGATTTGAGACCCTTCTCTTCCTTAGAGTATAGTTGCACAAAAAGAATGCAATTGCAGGTAAATCAATTGCAAAATAAATAAGACCGAAAATGCCCGTGAATCATCTCAAATCTAAGTGGAGCCAGCATCCACAAATCTCCCTTTTTTCAATCGTTGGAATTTTTTCTTAATGGGAAAGAACCTAACATTGCTGTCTTGTCTTAGTATTAAGCAACATCTAGAAAAGTCACTACCTGACATTGCAGTGTTTTAACTAAAGCCAAATTTGTCTACAAAAGGAATTTGCTTCTGAGATTTATACAATAAACAGAAAACATGAACTCTTAGTTCCTGCAACTTGATTAGAGAGGTACCTGCAACTTTCTCAAATTGTCATGGAGTTTGCTTTCTGCCATTTTAGCAGCACTAGATTCCTGCAATCAAAGACAATGAAATGATGCATTTCATCCAACATTTTCGAAAGATGCTGATATTGCTAGATAGAATCAGTTTTAAAGCATCCCAAATAGATTACAAATTAAATATTAGTGAAAATAATAGAGAATGCCTTAGCTAGATGGTGACTTACACCAGAGAAAGAAAATCCATATTTCTTCTTAATTTGATCGACTGCACCACCTTTCTCATCTTGTTGCTCTTCCTTTGTGGAACCTTTTGGGTTCTTGACCTTCATCTGTTTGAACTTTCCTGTAAGTCCTGTCAATTGAAACATTTTTTTTCTTCTCAGTCAACCAGTGTGACTCTAGACATTCTTCTAGTCACTGTCTTCAAACAATTTAGGTAGTGCCTTTAGGAATAGACTGCTGCAATCTTTTTAATTTCAAATTCACTTTATCATGCAGTTATAAACTTTTGCCTCAAGTACCATATTATTGCCAACAAGGTTCAAAATATTAGCGTAGTTCAAACCAAAGTCATATATAAGTTAAAAAAACCAATGCAGCTTTGCGATTTTAAATTTATGGTTTACTGCCTCAAATTTATGAAATTGTTAAGGCTAATCTGACGGATAAGATCTACTGTTATCCAATATAGTACTTAATTTTTACATTTCTCACATAAGTTGAGCCTAAATAGAAATAGAATTGCATTCGCATGCAAATGCTGATACATTCAATGTACTGTAATTAGACACATACTGCTTAATGCCAAAAGAAGCCACGTATGAAAATGATATGACCAACAAGAAAGTGTAAAAATGAAGTTTAATTGCTTGCACATACAGGGATTTATCTTTGTACCAACCTTTTATAGCCTGAATGCTTGCCAATTTCTGCTTATTAAGAGCTGCCAACATGTTTTGTTCTTTAGGCCTTTCTCCCAGATCTCCAAGGTCGATGTCATCTTCACAAACAAAAGATAATGTAGTTGGCTATCTCAAAGATCCTTTTGGGATTACAAGAAATTATAATATAATATGCGAGGGAGAGTTTGCGTTCAAAAGCATATGGGGAGACTAGAAATGGAGTCATATTTCATGATTTTTAGGCTCTTAAGAACTTGAGACACCCATATTTGGTCATAAATGAACAACATAAGCACAAACTTCCTTTATTTGCCGTGGACATCAAGGATCAATCTTATTAATTGAAATCCAGTAAACAAATATGTTATGAACATGAAAATCATACCTATATCTAAGTCAATATCATCTTCATCCTTGACCAGGTTATCTCTAATCTCAGTGTCACTTGGAAAGTTAGCAGTCAAAAAGATCGTGTAAAGTTCTTTGATACTTTCTGTAGCATCTTCTGTTTCCACTTCAGGCAAAGGCTTAGCTTTACTGCCTGTAAAATCTTTAATAACCGAGCTAAATATTCCCTGACATGCCAAATGATGCACAAAACCATTATTTCAGAACAAGGTCATAGATATAGGTCAAAATTTATCAATGTACTATCTACCTTCTTTCTTTCCTTGTGGACAACAGCCCCTTCTTGTGAAACAATCAAATCCTTCCTGTAGATGTGGCCGACAGTGTCCAAAAGCCTTAAATGAAGTCGAGCAAAGTGTATCAATAGTGGCCTTGAAGGCTTGAATGCACATTTTCATTACAAATCTAGTTATTAAAATAGCTCTCTTCTCCCCTCCACCCCCCAAACAGGTTCTTAAACAGAAAATGGATAATAATAAAAAATCCAACCCACTTGGGAATTTCTTCTACAAACCATGACAGAAATTTCACATTTGAGAGGGAATGAGTAATTCAAATAAATAACCAAAGTTATTCTAAAGAACATGTTTATACCTAAAGTTTTCCTTTTGGAACAAAACTGAGATGACAAAAATTTCTTGATCACTGTTCACCTGTACAGGAAGGAAGTTAAGCAATTGATCTGAACATCTTCAAAATTATTTTCCCAGCAACTTATTGAAAATAGCAAGTCTGATCTTTCATACCATAACAAGTTCTCCTTCCCATGAAGTGCATATTGAAATGTCGGATAATGAATTTGGTTTTAAAGTAGAATTAGTGAAACCTCTTATTGAAGTCTCCTTTATTAAGGATAGCTCTGGCAAGGACCTAACATTTCACACATTTAGTTAGGGAAAAATAATTTGAATCACTTATATCATACCTGTAAAAGATGCACAAATGACGAACTAAAGTAATTAATTGGTTTAAATCCCTTTCAATGCACGTGTTGTTTGTTTTCACCGTGAATAATAGAACTACCTTATACAAGACAAAAGTAGCTCAAAATACTAGTTTTTTGCTAAACGAGCCTAAAACCATGTACTCTGCCACATTCCTTTCTATGTAAAAGAAAATTTTCTTACTAATAATCATTAGTCTTTATCCCTTTCTTATTATAAAACATAGTTCTCATTTATAATATAGGCATCCAGTATAAGATTAATGTTACATGATAGAAGCTAACTACGTGCATAGAGCATTAAATGGCTAACAATGTATCGTCTTATGTATAATGGGACCTGACATAGTTGAGAATCTCTTTCGTTTCTTAAAAATAGCTACTATATCCATATGGAGGTGGAGTTAAATATTTTGTCCATTGACAAATGGGCACAAGTGGTATGACAACAATGACTCCTCACTCATCTGAAATTTATTCATGAAACTTGGAAAATACAGGTTAAGAAAACCCTTCACCTTATCTGAATTTTTCCACTAGCGAAAAGGAGAATAAGCCCGTTAACATCAGAGGAACTGTAAAATGTTGATGCCCAGCAACAAGAAGAGGTTTGAAACTTCTTCTTGTAGTGCACCTTCTTAACTCCCTGAAACAAAGGAGAAGGGAAGGTTAGGTATAATCTTATGTAGTTTCCCAGCTCATTGCCTACATAAATAAAGCACTGGTTACCTGAAAGATGTGTGTTAAAGAATAGACATACACAGCTTTCTCAGAACATAGCAAAACTAACTGCTTTGGTATGGCATCCTCCAATGAATTCCGTTTGCTCAGATCTGGAGCATTTGAATCCTGCCCATCTGTGAAGCATTCAAATATAATTATTTCGGTCAAATTCTTCAATGTTCTCAAGAGTATATTAACTAACCATCAAAGAGGTAATACTTAAGGATATCAACATGTATGACAGATTTTTTATTGCTGCCAAAAATGAAACCTGAAGCCAATAGCACTTACCCAAGCTCTGCATCAATAGAGCTTTCGAAGGTTTCTTGGGTTGAACTCTGCTAGTGGTTAGCATGTTTCCAGTCTCACTATCCAGAGTCAAGACAGATGAATCCTTTGTACCAACCACTAAAACATTCTTCTCAAAACCATGTAAAATGCAGGTTTGGAATTGAACAGAGATGACACCAGTACAAATTTCACTTGCAATGTGGTTTTGATATAATAGAGTAGGTCCTTCTATATCAATTACTGAAACCTGTAAGAAAAATGAGTTGGTGTGAGCTAGATTTATGTAACAATTACATAAAACCTGATAATAAACAAAACTTAATTGAAAAACAATGAAACTAAACTCTATAGTCTGAACAGTATAGTATTATTAATGTATAAAGTTGAATACAACAAACACTACAACAGAAAAGTATCACAATCCAGTTAAAGTAAATATAGAATGCGAGTGTCAGTTGTTAACTTTACAATGTCACACACCCTACTTATTTGCTCCTAACTCAAGAGAAGAGGCAGGAGTTTTTTTACTCATGTTTTTCAGTATTTTATTATTATTTATTTATTAAAGGTGGTGCATTTAGTAATTAGTTGAAGCTTGTTAATATTATCAATGCCATGTCTATTAATAACATAATAGTTTTAAAGTCGTCCATAAAAAATAATTTTTTTTTTTTTTTTAAGTCCAATCTTAACCCTGCTACTTTCTATCAAAATTTGTCTTGAAATACTATCTATTATCATTAAATACCATATCAAGGCTCTCTAATGTTTGTCAAATTAGTTTAATTGGAAAGATTTGAACTTAGGATCTTCCCTGACCCCACTGCACATCTTTACCATCTTAGTCAGGGCCCAGGGACTTTTCCCCTATTCAATTAATTGATACTTAATATCATTACCAATGTCTCTCTTCTTAAAGTAACTCCAAACCCAGATCACCTTTTTGATCTGTAAATTTGCACATACCTAATGTGGCAACCTAAACTAGATAAAATGAAACTTGCTGGGTAGATGAGTCAATGACATAAATCTGAGTTGAGTATGCAATCAACAACGCATTGATAATAAAAATAAAAAGTGAGAGAAAAAAGAAAGTAAACTTACATATCCTTGCTCAGATCCAACAGCAAGATGTCTTGAACTGCAGCTGATGTTCATAGAAAGCACAGAGCCATTAATCTTTATAAGTTTAACACTATGGATGATGTGATTGTTTCCTTTCTTTATACTGCCTGTAAAGGAAGGATGAAGTTGTGATTGTCACCAGTGGACACAGATGTGAAGCATAAGAACTTGAGAATTAAGGCAACACTAAACACTTAATAGTTATAAATCATGCACTTAATGATACCTGGGAGTGACATGAAACTGCCTGTGGCATATGGCTCGGGTTTAAATTTAAAGATGCGAACCTGTGAATCATATATATAGTAAAAACCCAAACAATTTCCTAACATTAAATAATTGATCATATACTCAAAATCCATCAACAGCAGCAATTCACCATTCCACTCCGATCTCCAGAAACAAGAAGCTGAGACTTGCCATCAAAGTACAATGCTGTCAATGCTATACCACTTAAAGAAAAGTCATCCTCACTCTGCATTAAAAAAGAAAAAAAAGAGAAAGAAAAAAGAAGTACAATAAGCACAACAGAAAAACATATATCCATTACTTAGCAACATTCTAGTAGAAAAGTTTAGAAATTTACAGCTTAAAAATCCATCTATGACTAGCTTGCATTTTAAAATCCCATTAGAGAAACAAGGACAATCCCAAGAAGTAGCTAGTCAAAAGATGCAGAATTGACTAGAAATAAAAATTGTTAATTCTTTACTCATTTTTGAGAGCCCCTTTTAGTAGCTCTGTCCTCCAAGCATACTCTTTATAGAAGTTAATTATAGTGAAAAGTCAGAGCAATAGTCAACTAGGCAGCCATGGGCAAAAAGCTTGGACTGATAAAATCGAAGCTAAAAAAAAAGTAGTCACTCATTTCTGTTCAGGTAAACAACGTAAAAAATGACTTAAAAATTACCTGCTGCTTTAACGAGAAAACTGGGATAAGAAAGGGACATGATAAATCCCAAAAATTTATGGCTCCATCACTATGTCCAGTTATGTACAAGTTTTTAATCTTCAAAAATCCACTGAAGTGGGCTGAATTTGATTGGATTCCATCCTTCTGTTTTGTCTCAGAGGGCAGAAGTGGTGGAATATTTCTTCCCATCACAATGTAATCCTAAATGACAAGAAAATATAAGGCCACACCACTCAAGTATTTTATAGTCACATAAATGTATGAAAAGAAAGAATAGAATAATTACATAATGCTAAGGATAAGAACAGATTTGAGCCTGTAAAGGAAAATTAGAAATTGCATTACCTCATCTGCAGGACTAATCATGCATTGATTGTCTGTGATAAATTTTGCTATAGTTATGCTTGAATCCACAAATGGCATCTTCAACATGAACTCCTTTGGGAGTGTGGGTGGGGACCTAGATTGGCATTGTAGAAGATACTTTTCAATCAAGCAATCATCATAAGCATAAACATGTCCTGATATTCCAAGCAAAAGGAGACAATCTTGCTTATGCTTGCTTTGCTCACTGCTTGAAATGATCTCCATGTCAATACAAGCCTCAGGCAAATGAAGTCCCAGCTTAATTGTGCGGGATTCAGTATGCTCATTCAACAAGACCACCTGCCTCATCAAAATATAATTTTTACAATTTAATCTCAAATTGTGACTATAATCCAAAAGCTGTATGTATATATTGCAGAATTAGCATCAAAATGTAATCTTGATCCAAAAAAACCCCAGAAGGGGAAGTTAAGGTGATGTTTTCACACAGAATGTTAATCTGTTCACTGTGATACACTTGTGTCGATGACTTGGTCTGAAAAATACTAATCCTATCAGACCTTGTGGTGGCACCGAAGGTTTCAAACTACCTCATTCAACTGAAAATATTTATTACAAAACCAAGAAACTTCTAAAAAATTATTCAGCATACTTCTTGAATATAATTCATGAATAGGTTTTTCAGAAAGACAGACTCCCAAGTCAAAAAAGTAAGCATACTTGCTTCATTGACACAATGATATTGCAAGAGTAATTGCCAAATACCTGCAACAAGTTCACAGACACAGAGTTGGAGGCACCCATAACATATAGTCGACTTGCTTTCCCATCTGCATAAGCCCATTTTAATGATGCTATAGGATTTTTCTCTGTCTTGTACCCAAGATTGAGTTTGCATATAGGAACATTTTGAGAACCACGGTTTGATGCTTCAGTACTTGGATTTGCAGTAGAGGGAATACTCCAGATGAAAATCTCTCCATTGCTGTACCCAACAACAACTTTACTTCCAAAAGGGCATGCCCAGCATGCAGAAGTCACTTTCTTTGCTTCATGATATTGTAATTGCAACATATTTCCACCTGTTGTGAAAATGGATTTGCTTTCTCTAATATCCCATAATGAAATTAAGCCATCTCTAAATATTATAACAACTCTGCATTGAAACAGATAATATAAGAGAAAAATGAGGATTTCATAGATTAATCAAGATGAGGAAAAAGCCAGAAAGGTTGGTGAAACTACCTTTTACTTTCAGCTGTTGGTTGAGGTAGTATATGCAGCACAGCATTATCATCAGAAACTTCAGTTACATTCCCTAAACAAGATGATTGAGCAGGTCAGATATTACAATAAAAAAAATGCTTTGCAAAAATGTAAAGAAAGAAATAAAAAATTATCAGACAATTTCGACAATGTCAAATACAAATTAGCCTGTAGTTTACAGCTGTTAGGTTACTATTCTGATTGATCAGATTCTTTTTCTTTACAAGTCTTAGGGACAAATTACTTGAACAAGACCAAATTTACATATTAACAGGTACAGTATGCATAGCAGTGTATGCTAATCTAACACACACCAACACATAGTAGCAAAAAACTCAAGAGGAATACAGAATCATCAATTCATTAGAAAAAGATAGATAAACAGATTAACACAAAGATTGGACTAAAACGTATCTCACCATGAGAAGCTGAGAGAGGTATGGTGTACTTCATTTGTACTATATGAAATGGTTCTTCATCAAGCTTCAAAACTGATATATTACCATCAGAATATCCAATATATCTGCCAAAAAAGATTAGTTGCTGACTCAACTTAGTTTGAAATAGTGTAGAATCCCAATTTGAAAGCAATAAACACTTACATAAAGAGACTATGTTGCATGACTGTAAAGGAGGTAATTTCTCCCTTAAAAACGTGCACATGAGATAACAACTTCTTGTCTATGTCCCAAACCTAGTAATAATATGGTTTGCAAATCAATTCCCAAAAATAGTATTCCAAAGGCAATGCATAAAACATAGACTGACAGCAGATTTTGATCTTTGAAAGCATAACAAAATTGACACGCCCTCTCATCAAACAGAGAAAACTAGAAGGATTATAAAAAATCAGCAACTAGTCTAGTGAAATAACTTGCCTCAAGGTGATTCTTGGAAGTTGCATTTAGAAGGATGCCGCGGTTCTTCATGAACTGAAGATAAAGATCATGAATGATGTTAGATTACCAATATTCTGAACAACCTGATGGAAATCAATTTTTCAAGACATCAAGAAGAATTAGTACACATGACAGGCAAAACAGTAAATGAAAGGAAAGGAACACAAGACCTGTAAAAATTTGCTTGGTGATATCTCGTTAGATTCAAGTAAAGCTTGAGTGTTATCTTTTCCAAATAATTTAATTTGGCCATCCCTGAGTGGAAGAAATCAAATTTCATGTCAATTATACTTCAACATTTTGATGAGATAAATATCCATCTATTCAAAATTCATGCAGTGCATAGTGACTAGTTAAAATGATTTAGAATTAAGATTTTAGAGTCAAAGCTATAAAACTACTATGGACGCTAATCATTTCATTTTTATAAAATGTTTAAAATAACACCAAATGTTCACATAATTTAGTTATAAAGGCTCATACTATAGAAAGTCTTCATTCTACAACATATTTAAAATGTTGAATTCAATAAAATAAAATAAAAACATGATGAGGAAACTTAGTTTTTTTCCCATTAAAGGTTAATAATCTACTGTCGAAAGAAAGGTTACAATAATCAGCTACAAAGAACTCTAGCCAAGGTTGCAGTGTAAACTTCTCTAGTGCCCATTTCACCAATTTAAACATGTTAGAAATACTAGTGTTTTAGGCTAGGTAAAAATAACATAGAGCTATTGAAATACATAAGGGCACAACTTTTGTAGCTGAGGCAAGATGAAAAATGAAGACCAAAGAAATGAACAAAAGAATTTAGGATTAGAAGGATCGGAAATGACAACTTACTTTGTAGAAATTGCAAGTATCTTTTGAATGGAGTCATAAGCAAACATGGTAGACCCAGAAGGGATCCCATAATGGAATACCACTCGTGGGTCTACCTCACTTGATTTCAAACCATCTTCATTCCCTCCAGGCTGCAACAAAAGCAGCAAAAATGTCAAGCTCAAGAGAGAAACTTAAATAAAATTTTCTGGCTGCCTTGTTAATTCTGATTGTCATATTTGATGAATAGGCATTGAGTTTTCAGTTTTAGCAGTTTTAAGCTTTTAGCACTTAGCAATCACCTGGCGAATTATCAGGAAAGTACACAACCTTAAGGTAAAGGTTTTATGTTAAATTTCATAAACAACAAATATACACCAAACTAATTCTTTCAGGCATTTTACACAAAGGACAAAGCTTAGGTATTCTTAAAATATAGTTAATGTGTAACTCCACACCAATAAAACTAAGTCACCTTATATAAAAATTAAATTTTCACTCGAGTTATGAGCTTATGTCATTTTATTTTTATGAGAAAAAATAAATTGGTTTTTGGAGATAATGGGTCTTTCAGGTTTTAGAGAAGCTCCCAGAAATTCTGATTCAGCTTTTGTTAGCATAGTAATGTTACTAATGAATTGCGAAGACATAATTTAGCGGCCTGCAAATAAATTGTGCCCCCCACCATAGGAGCAGAGCTAAACCCAGCAATACAGCATGGCAGCATTGGCAGAACTCATATTAACTACATCATTCAAATTTCACCTAAACAGAGAAAAGTTATAATTTTTTTTTTTTTTTTTAAAGCTTTATATTTTAATTGAAGATTCTGACATTTGGTAAAAATAATTGACCATCAAACTCATTGAGTCTATCCTTTAGATAAAAAGGACATAGCGGTAAGTATCACTCATTCATTAACCACCGCCCATCACGTGGACATGTTGACGGTTTCATTATTTGGATCAACCCGTTGACTGGTAATCCATCATATATACCAAGCTCTTATCACCAATTGACACCTCATGAAGTTTTTATTATTTAATGTCCCCATCAAAAAAATTCTTCAAATTAGGTTCTTCAAATCTCTCTCTCTCTCAAACTGAGTTCAAATTCAAAGAAATATTTATTTATTTATTTTTATATATGTTATATCAATAAGAGTTATTGACATGTTTATTTGTAAATATTTTATAACAATTGATAGTAACTTTAATATTTTTATATAAACATTTACTAACAACATATATATATATATTACTTTTTCTTTTATTTTATGATAGTTTGATAACAACATATATTTATATATATATATATATATAAATGATTTTGTCATTTTTGATCAGCCTCCTACTGTAGAATTTCTTCCTATTTTGTATGCAGATATGTATGGTGTGTCATGTTGTAGGCTGACAAGCCCATCTTTTGTGGCTGTAAACATTTAGTTGTTTATAATATAACCCTTTTAACCAAAAAAAAAAAATATATATATATATATATATATATAAAACTTTTTATTTTATTTTATGATAATTCGATAGTTACTATGGAGAATTAAAATCCTGAATGTTTTAATTGAACTCCAAAAAATATCAGCTAGTTGACTAAAACTTATATACTACTGCTACTAATAATAATATATCAACATCAACAACAACAATTATTTTGCACCATTTCTCTTTCATCCCAAAAGTCCTTTGACCCTTGGTTTGATTTGCGTTATTGTCTTTTCAAGATTTTTTTTTTTTGAAAACATTGTCTTTTCAAGATTAGAAGCAGCTTCTTCTTTCTTTCCTTTTCCCCTCTATAACAGATATGTAGTTACTTAACAAAAAAAAAAAAAATATATATATATATATAGCAGACATAGTTATATGAATACACATAGTACAGATATACCATTGTATTTGTGGCCCCATTAATGTAAAATGTGAATGTTTAAAGTTTAAACTGAAAAACATATATATATTCATAAAAATTTTGATTTTTTTTTTTTTTTGAGAAAAAAAAAAAATTTTGAACTTAAGATTTAATTTGTTGCCTATCACTTATCAGGAAAAAAAAAAGATTAAAAATTATGAAGCAAGATCAGCGGATCATATATGGTATTTATGTATTAAAGAAAGAAAGCTTGATTTGCAGAGCTGACAGCTATTATTTAAAATGCAGGTTGTCTTTTGAAAAAAAAAATTCAGTAGTAAAGCACAGATGGAACTAAATCTATGGACAACAAATTAAAACAGTGAACTCCAAAAGTTCCAGACAGAGAAATCAGTGATCAATCAAACCCACAAAGGTGAAACATTTCACGTCAATATTCATGTTGATCTTTGATTCCAGAATGAACAAATATAAGAGATCAAGCAAAGAACAGAGAAAGAAAAAAAAAATCACTCACTAACCTTCTTTGCAGCCTTCTCAACAAGCTTTTTGACAAACATTGGATGATCTTAGAATAAATTCTCGGACAAAATGGAAAAAAGGAATCCAAGAACTTGTTAGTAACCGATGAAGAAAGAGCAGTGAAGCCAAACTGTGCTTTGAGATAACCGACAAGAGTTGGAGCAGTTGATTTCAGTTTCTTGTTTTTGATACTAGACTTTGAGAAGTGAGACAAATCGACCGGTTTTTATGGGGACAAATACGTGAGTTAGGCTCACAAGGTGTGTACACGTGGAGGTTGATTAGGTGACATAATCCAAACCTTGCTAATATGGAAAAATATTCAATTTCACCCCCTTTTTTTTTTATATGCAAAAAGAAAAAATTAGCTAGAAGCCTAGAAATAATAGTTTTATATGAATGTGATTTATTCCAATCACGGTTTACCATTATGAAAGATATTCTGCCTACCTGGTAATGCTTTTTGAAAGGGTTAAAAAGGTACTCCATGGGGATTGAAAATATTTTGGCTGAAATTGCCAGTCTTTTTTAGTAGTAGGAGTTTTAAGGAATTTTTTACAGCTAAGAGTTTAATATGGTTTGGTTTGACAGCTTAAATCCACAATAAAATAATATTAATTATTGCTACATCTTGTGTATTCTTATTTGAGTTTATAATGAATCTAATATAAGGTTTGTATACTAGCTAGAGAACTCTAGCTACTCAGTTGAGTTTATAATAAATCTAATATAAAGTTTATATACTAGTTATAGAACTCTAGCTAATCATAGACAAAGCTTAGAATTAATGAATTTGTTTTACAATTATATGAACCTGTAATATGTTTTAACCTCTTAAACTATAATATTTCTAACATCAAAATGGTACAATTCACACCATTCATGTATTATAAATCCACATTTTAAAAAAAACTATATTAAAGCTTTACTTCTTACCATGATACTAAATATGCACCTTTTGAACAAAAAAACTGTCCTAAACTGTTTGACCATCAAACTTCTTATCCATTAACTCGTTAAGCCAAAAAGGCAAAGATATTAATGGGCCAAAAAAGAGCTAGTGAGGGAGTGACACATAAAAGCAAGCAAAGTTATATATTATTTGGGCCAAGTGACCAACCAAACCAGCAGGTGGCCTTCCTAGGACAAGTCGGACAACAACACGTGTCACAATAAATGTCGGTGTGGGACCTATATCTGGTCGTTGGTTGTTAGCAAGGCACGTGGCATAACCGAAAGGGCCTTGCTTGCTTGATTGTATTTCAATCTTTTGGCTTTTTAGAATTCAATAATTTGTACTCATTCCATTGGTCTTCGCTTTTAAACGGTTCTTTCTTCTCTAGCTCTCTCACCAGATAATAATCTTTCTTCCTGTTCTTTAATTTATTGATTTTGCAGAATCATCCAATGATATACACCTCTTTAGTAAGGATTTGATGGATCAAAGTTTTATGATTTGTGTAAAAAAAGTTTATCTGGTGCGATCAATATCATATCTTTTGCTTCTTTTTCCTTTTTTCTGCATAGGCGTCAATAATATTGGACCAGTATAAATTGCAGAGTGTGCATTAAGTTATATAGAACCTACTAGTAGTGGACACGTCCTATTGATGTTTTACATTTTAAATCGCACAGGTCCTACCTGGAATTTTGATCTGCTAGTCAATATTATCAATCAAGAAAGTTGTTTATAGTAATTAAAAATTCTTCCTAGGATTCTTCTTGTGGGTGGCTCAACTGCTGAACTGTATTGGTAATTGACATTTACACTATATTTGGTTGTAAATCGGAGAGAGAAGGGGAAAAAAGGACAATGGAATAGAAAGGATATGGAACCAAATAACAAAAACATGTTTTTCTCTTGGACATAGTAAGAAAAAATAAAGAAAGAAAAAGGAAAACACATCAATTTGGTTTTCAAAAAGAATATGAAGGAAAATTAAATGTTTTTTTTAAAAATCTGTATACCTTTATATAAATAATTTTCTAATATTTTCTATCACTGAGAGCTTTGTAGTCTAATTGCGTAGAAACAATGAATATATATATTTATAGTTAGATCATTTTAGATATACATCACTGTCAGATTCTTTAAAACATTCTTTCTTCTTTTTATGTGTGTTAAAATATTTAATATTCTAAAAAAAAATATATATATATATATATACACCCAAATTTGGACAGACAAAAAACATCCAAGTATGGTAGAAAACTCTCCCTCCATAGAAGTAAAAAATTATTTTCCCTCCATTTTATTTATAGAAACAAACACACACATAGAAGAGAGAATGAAGTCCTAGCACAAAGTGACAAAGGTGCACCAAATGTCAACCAAACACATGAAACTTATTCCTTTCCCTCTTCTTTCTTTCTATCCAAACAAAGCGTAGGATTACAAAATTGGTTGATTTTTTAAAAAAAATAAAATTAGAACAGAATTAGTTAAGATTTTCTAACAATAGATCAAATGCAATACGTTTTTCATCATAATTTGTGTATTTTCAATGACTGAATTTGAAGCGTGATAGAAACAGAAGTAAAAAAATATTGTTGCAACTTGCACACTTAAAGGATTCTTATAGTAGAACCAAAAGAATATGAGAAGAACAAATCAAGATGGCATCCGAATCAAACAACAGATAGTGCCTAATATAATTGCAAAGATGTTGTGGCCGTTTCCTACTCTCTAGTGTCTCCCACATCATCATCTCCTGCTGTTTTCTTTCTTGGGCTGGGCTATAGGCCCAACTATTGATTATACACTGATGTAGTCTTGGTTCTGGGCCTCTACAAATGTGAAACATTTTTATCAAACCCAATTCACAATTAACAGCCCTTTGAAGTTGCTAGTGTCTACCACATCATCTACCCCTGTTTTCTTTCTTGGGCTGGGCTATAGGCCCAACTATTAGTTTTACACTGATGTAGTCTTGATCCTGGCCTATACAAATTTGAAATTTTTTATCAAACCCAAATCCCAAATAATAGCCCTTTGAAGTTTCTTGTTACAATACATGGCCCACTTCAATCCAAGCTCACTGATCAATGGCCAGGCTATAATGGGTCCAAGTTGAAGTTTTCAACCATCATTTCATTTGATGGGCCACACAAGTTATTAATAGCCATTAGAATTAGAATAAAAAAAACCCAAGTCCACGTGCAGCACAGCCGCCCCCTAATTATGCTGAAAGGTGACCCCCACAAGGTTCCCTAAAGTCAGTGAGGGCCGCCTCAACAAGATAATAATAATAGAGTGCAACTTTTAGCAACAAAGACTTGTCCAGTTGGGATTGTGCCACGTGGTATCTAATCTAAAAGCTTCTGGTTAGGCCTAGGCCTAGGTGCTAGGCCCCCATTGGAGGACCTAATTAACCAAACAGAGCTATCATGCAGTCACGTATGTATCTCACTTGCACAGAGGCTTTTGAGTTTTGAAGCACATGACGAACGCTCTTGACATCATTAGTTAAAGGGTCACTTTACAACCTAAGCCCTACAATAAACATCATCTTCATGAGTTGTCGTAAGATAAAAAGAGATATATATGGGTTTCTTTCTCTTTTTCTTTTTTTGGGGAACCACGCTTTAAAATATCAAAACTTTTTTGAGAATTCCCTGTTTATTTAATTTTGAAGTCTATTTTAGTGTTTCAAAGGGAGCTCTACATGTTGCTTCTCTATTCCATGCTTTGATGCTTGTCTCCTTTGCCTTTCTGCGCAGAGGACCTCAAAAATTTTAAACTCATGAGTAGCCAACTCTCCTCTTACATCAACTCCCTAATATATATACTTTTTTCTTTTGATTGGCCTAATATATATACTTGTATCTTAGGCAATGGTGGTTGTGAATTAAGTAATTAAATTGATAGTAAAATAATTGTATATCTATTTTTTTTTTTGATTTCTCACGGTGTTTCTTCAAAACTTTCAACCAGAGATTAATCACTGTTTGTGACGGGTAGGTCCATAGCGGGGTAAATCACTAGCCCATAGAGTTTTTTCAAAGTGTTGGTACCCGGACTTGAACTAGGAAGCTCCTAAACCCAAGACAGCCACTTTGAGATCGAGTGCCCAACTATTGAGATCGAGTGCCCAACTACTCGGCCAACTGGCCCAACCCCACTAGGTTAAATGTATCTATAGTACAATATGTAAAATACAAATTTGCTCTACATACTTTTTAACGAACACATTAAAAGAACTTGATTATACTAATTTGTGCTTCTTGTGCATGTTTTTGTCTAAACTGATAATAAAATAATTGTATATCTAGCTCAATATGTAAAATACAAATTAGCTTAATTTACATACTTCCCAACTAACAAAATAAAATAACTTGACTATATAAATTTGGGAAAAGATTCTATCTAATTGAAATAGATCCACTTAGTTATAATATATTAAAAATTTTAATTATGTATCTAGTATTACATAATTTAAAATTACCAGGTGCTGTATACACAATTTATATAATAAATAATAAATTTATCCTTGTTATTTCATTTATTTCTACAAAGTTGTGCTTCTTGTACATGTTTTGAAGAAATAAAGACATTTACAATTCCGTTTGTTAAAAAAAAACACTTATTTTGATTTAAGCTTAGTAGTTATTATGCAAAATCATAATGAAATAATGAAATATAAGAACGAAATATATTATCAAACATCTACTATCTCAAAGGAGAAAAAAAAAAAAAAAAACTATTAACATTCTCCTTTCTTCAATAGGAACAAAAACTATAATCCAATAATGACATTTTTTAAAGTATTTTGGTTTCAAACCATAATACTATACGGCCCATTCAGACAGCAAGGCGCAAAGAAAAAATCAAATAAGCGGCTCTATCATTCTGGACACAATTTTTAAATGTAATTCAAAGCCACCAAGCGCTCCCTCCAAGCGTGTATTTCAAGCTCAAAGTACATCATCGTTTAATAGTCAACTAGCCAAATATTTTAAAAATTGAGCTTATTTATTTAATTTTATTTTGAATAAGAGGCAAGTTCAAGTTTATCATCAAATAAAATTGCATGTTTAAGTTTAGTTTATATTTTTATTGAACAAATTCAAATTTACTCACGAGTTATTTAATTAACTTAAAGGTGAGTTTGGCTATAACTTTTTTGTTTTTTATGTCAAGCTTAAATTTAGACTTGAAATTATGGTCTATTTGGTTAGATATTTTAAAGCATAAAAGTGCATTTTTAAACCCAAATTATAAGTATAATTTTTAACAAATATACATATAAAAATATAACTGTAGGGACACGATTTTTAACGGCCTAGGGACGACATTGGGCTCGTATGTAAAGGGCCCAAACAATATGATTTGTAGAGAGTGAGATAGAAAGGCTGGACCTTGGTCGTTGGGCAACGGTTTAGTCAGGATTTTCATGGAAGCCCATACGAAGGTGGATTTGGCCTGTAGGGCTAAGCCTTACACGGATGGGGTTTGAAAGGTTTATCTCCTCGGACTTAGTCCGAGGAGCGTCTCATCCTCGCCATCCTCTCCCCTCTTATGGGTTCCCCCCCTCCCCCTTTTATACTAGTATTTCCTTCCCGTTCTTCACATACGTGTCCGTTTTTCCTTGTTCGGGGTGGTTACTCGTCTTATCAATCCATACGTCAGAGTGGTTGGGAAAAGCTGGATAGCATGGTATGAGTATGGGTTTGTCAGGCGCTGGGCTCCACATGAAGGTGTTGGCAACTTTCTCCCTTGTGCTGCTCTTGTACTGAATCTGTCCTTTTCTTCAGGCGTTTTTGTGAGATGTTGGACGTGAAGTCGTCCTCGGCCACATCCTTGGGCCTTCAAGGAGCTTTCATTGCACGTCCTTGGCAGTAGGGCTCCTCGGCCTGGGCTTTGGGCCCTTAATACAAAGTGGGCTGGGACCTCAGATTTCGGGCCCCACAATAGCCCCTCAAAATCCTGCTGCCCGACTTTTTAGTTGGGGAGGAGGGTTTTGGTGACGTTAGGCCCACATTATGGCTCGCTCAAATCCTGTACTCTATTATTATTTGTGTTTTTCCATTTACATGGGAGGCGTGTCAAAATAAGGGACACTCCTTTATTTTTCACTCACGCGAAGTCCTTTGACATTTCGGTACTCGAGGCACGCCTTCACGAGGATCTTCAGATCCTACGGCTGCGGATGAGGTTGGAAATTGAGCCAAGTCTGCCTTGTCCGTAGCATTCCTTGGAAATTTGCATGAATTAAATGCCACCGGTTTGCTATGTGTATAAATAGGGTAGGGGGTCACTCCCCTTACATATGAACTCTCCTGTTCCCTTCAGAATCATACTCCTTCTGCCATATCCACGATCTCCATTTCTAGTGCCATTCTGCCTCAAAGCAAGATGTTTGAGGCGTGGATGGGGATGAGAGGTCTTCGCACGCTTCATAGGCACCGAATCCTCATGATACTCAAGGTGATGTGGTACAGACAAGGATGACACAGATTCAAACCAGTCCCCCGTTTTGACAAGGGGAAGATGGCATTTCTCCCTCTTTCAGTCAAAATCCGAAGCAGGTTCTGGTCATGCCAGATTTTTGGTATGTCAGAAGAAAGAATTTCCGCCATCAGCGCCGTCTGCTATATCGCAGGCGTGGTTCCGTGGAGGCCCATCAACTTCCGGCTGCCTGCATCTTTTCTTCGACGGTGCGGGCCTCAAGTTGGGTTCCTAGCACCTTTTCTTCAGCGGCGCTAGCCCGGAGCCAGGCGCTCTCTGCACCTTTTCTTCAACGGTGCAGGCCCCACGTTGGGTTCTTTGGCTACCTGAGTTATGGGTATGTAAAAGTGTTGAGGAATGGTTTCCTTAATCAACATTTTGGAACAGCAGCCAACTTCTCCTCTGTACTTCTTCTTCGGCTTTATCTTCATTCTCTTGTATCTTTTCTTTTCATTTACGTAGTTAGTTTTAGTATAAGCTTATTCCAGCTTTTCATTGTACACTGTACTATTTCTTTGTCTTAATAAAAGATGAGTTTATTTCTTTCTAAATACTTTTCCTTTCGGCAGCAATTACTTTGTGAACGGGTGTGTTATGTATGTATTCTCCTTTAGTGATGAGTAGAGCAGGAAATTTTGAAACAGAACCTTACCAATCTGAATTTATTGGCATTATCAAGTATTGTGAAGCATAATAACGATAATTCCCAGTAAGTTAAACTCAGAAAACTAACTGAGATAACGGCTTAATGCCCCATAACACAGGCGCAGCGATCGTCCGAGAACGATAAACTCTGAATAATTCATCCGAGACGATAGCCGAGCAGTGAGGGACTTCGATTGTGTTTTTGGTAACATATTACTCTATATTGCATCAATCCCTTTGGTACTGAGGATCCGAGAGTGGACTGGGGAATCCATGTAGTTTAGGGATTGACCCAACTGTTAATGGGAAGTTCTCCTCGGATAGATTCTAAGGTCCATGTAATGTAGTTTTTCTTTTAAGTAACTGGTTTTCCCATAGGCTTGAGTCCGAGGACCATGCAAGGCCTTGGTTCTGTCCAAAACTTGTAATTTTTCTTTTAAGTACTTGGTTTCCCCATAGGCTTGAGTTCGAGGACCATGCAAGGCCTTGGTTCTGTCCAAAACTTGTAATTTTTCTTTTAAGTACTTGGTTTCCCCATAGGCTTGAGTCCGAGGACCATGCAAGGCTTTGGTTCTGTCCAAAACTTGTAAGTTTTTCTTCTGTACTTGGTTTCCCCATAGGCTTGAGTCCGAGGACCATGCAAGGCCTTGGTTCTGTCCAAAACTTGTAATTTTTCTTCTGTATTTGGTTTCCCTATAGGCTTGAGTTCGAGGACCATGCAAGGCCTTGGTTCTGTCCAAAACTTGTAAGTTTTTCTTTTAAGTACTTGGTTTCCCCATAGGCTTGAGTCCGAGGACCATGCAAGGCCTTGGTTCTGTCCAAAACTTGTAAGTTTTTCTTTTAAGTACTTGGTTTCCCCATAGGCTTGAGTCCGAGGACCATGCAAGGCCTTGGTTCTGTCCAAAACTTGTAAGTTTTTCTTTTAAGTACTTGGTTTCCCCATAGGCTTGAGTCCGAGGACCATGCAAGGCCTTGGTTCTGTCCAAAACTTGTAAGTTTTTCTTTTAAGTACTTGGTTTCCCCATAGGCTTGAGTCCGAGGACCATGCAAGGCCTTGGTTCTGTCCAAAACTTGTAAGTTTTTCTTTTAGTACTTGGTTTCCCCATAGGCTTGAGTCCGAGGACCATGCAAGGCCTTGGTTATGTCCAAAACTTGTAAGTTTTTCTTCTGTACTTGGTTTCCCAATAGGCTTGAGTCCGAGGACCATGCAAGGCCTTGGTTCTGTCCAAAACTTGTAAGTTTTTCTTCTGTACTTGGTTTCCCCATAGGCTTGAGTCCGAGGACCATGCAAGGCCTTGGTTCTGTCCAAAACTTGTAAGTTTTTCTTCTGTACTTGGTTTCCCCATAGGCTTGAGTCCGAGGACCATGCAAGGCCTTGGTTCTGTCAAAAACTTGTAATTTTTCTTTTAAGTACTTGGTTTCCCCATAGGCTTGAGTCCGAGGACCATGCAAAGCCTTGGTTCTGTCCAAAACTTGTAATTTTTCTTTTGTACTTGGTTTCCCCATAGGCTTGAGTCCGAGGACCATGCAAGGCCTTGGTTCTGTTCAAAACTTGTAATTTTTCTTTTAAGTACTTGGTTTCCCCATAGGCTTGAGTCCGAGGACCATGCAAGGCCTTGATTCTGTCCAAAACTTGTAAGTTTTTCTTCTGTACTTGGTTTCCCTATAGGCTTGAGTCCGAGGATCATGCAAGGCCTTGGTTCTGTCCAAAACTTGTAATTTTTCTTTTAAGTACTTGGTTTCCCCATAGGCTTGAGTCCGAGGACCATGCAAGGCCTTGGTTCTGTCCAAAACTTATAAGTTTTTCTTCTGTACTTGGTTTCCCCATATGCTTGAGTCCGAGGACCATGCAAGGCCTTGGTTCTGTCCAAAACTTGTAAGTTTTTCTTCTGTACTTGGTTTCCCCATAGGCTTGAGTCCGAGGACCATGCAAGGCCTTGGTTCTGTCCAAAACTTGTAATTTTTATTTTAAGTACTTGGTTTCCCCATAGACTTGAGTCCGAGGACCATGCAAGACCTTGGTTCTGTCCAAAACTTGTAAGTTTTTCTTCTGTACTTGGTTTCCCCATAGGCTTGAGTCCGAGGACCATGCAAGGCCTTGGTTCTGTCCAAAACTTGTAAGTTTTTCTTCTGTACTTGGTTTCCCCATAGGCTTGAGTCCGAGGACCATGCAAGGCCTTGGTTCTGTCCAAAACTTGTAATTTTTCTTCTGTATTTATTTATTTTTCGAACGTAAGCCCCTATACCAGGGCGGGGAAAGTTGGCTTGAGGCCAGAAGCCCCTAGAGATGCCCGCGCCCTTGGCACTACAAGGCGTAGCCCTTAACAGAAGTTTATGTCGGAGCAACAACTGTATGTCGCCGGAGATGGAGGAAACCCCACGAACCTCTGCTTGCTAGAGAGTTGACTCCACCGCCACCTGCGCCAACGCGCAAGCCTCCCCACAGACGGCGCCAATTGTAGGGACACGATTTTTAACGGCCCAGGGACGACACTGGGCTCGTATGTAAAGGGTCCAAACAATATGATTTGTAGAGAGTGGGATAGAAAGGCTGGATCTTGGTCGTTGGGCAACGGTTTAGTCAGGATTTTCATGGAAGCCCATACGAAGGTGGATTTGGCCTGTAGGGCTAAGCCTTACACGGATGGGGTTTGAAAGGTTTATCTCAAGTCCGAGGAGCGTCTCATCCTCGCCATCCTCTCCCCTCTTATGGGTTCCCCCCCTCCCCCTTTTATACTAGTATTTCCTTCCCGTTCTTCACATACGTGTCCGTTTCTCCTTGTTCGGGGTGGTTACTCGTCTTATCAATCCATACGTCAGAGTGGTTGGGAAAAGCTGGATAGCATGGTATGAGTATGGGTTTGTCAGGCGCTGGGCTCCACATGAAGGTGTTGGTAGTTTTCTCCCTTGTGCTGCTCTTGTACTGAATCTGTCCTTTTCTTCAGGCGTTTTTGTGAGATGTTGGACGTGAAGTCGTCCTCAGCCACATCCTTGGGCCTTCAAGGAGTTTTCATTGCGCGTCATTGGCAGTAGGGCTTCTCGGCCTGGGCTTTGAACCCTTAATACAAAGTGGGCTGGGACCTCAGATTTCGGGCCCCACTATAACATTAATCAAATATCATGTTTTCAAGTTTTTCACAAATATATTAATATATTTAAATTTGAATCATTTAATAATCAAAACTAAATTTTAGTTTGAACTTGACTTAATTATTAAAAAAAAAAAATCATAAATAAGTGCTTGAATATGCAGTTGGGAGCGTACTCCGCACGAGAAAGGCGTATTGGTGCGGAAGGAACAAACAAAAAAAAAAAAAAAGAGAGAGAGAAAAATAAGAATAAAAAAAGAAAAGAAATTGGTGGCGCCAAATGGAGCTGTCGTGGGCAATATCAATTGTCGCTGAGCTGTTGGGTACGTGTTACAACAAATCAAATCCGTTCTTAAATAATGAGATGCGACACTTTTTTTTTTCTTTTAATTGTCACCATAATGTTATATCTCATTCATTCTAGAGGCTTTGAATAGCTATCAAAAGTTAATATTCTTTTTGCTGGTTTTATTTGAATTCTAATCAAGAAGAGTAGTTAATGTTTTTTTCAAAACATAACATTTTAAATGTACAAATTTACATCTTTTAAATATGACTAGTAAATCATCACGCACTTTTGGTATAGTAGTCATTTTACAAATATAAGTGCTTGTAGGGTATGAGGGACAATGACTGATGTTCAAGTTTTCAGAAAGGAGATTCACATACATATACATTTAGATTAGTCCAAAGTAAAATTTATTTCTTGTATAAAAAAAAATCAAAGGAAAAAAGTATTTACTAATAATTAAAGTTGAAAAACTCTTATATTTGTTTTCTTATATATTTTTTGGGTGATACTTCAATCACTACAAATAATTTTTTAAAATAGAATAAAAAATAATTCAAAATTTTATTTATATTATGTTGTTTATGTGGCATTAATAATATTTATTGTCACATTAATTAGTAATACAATTAGTAACAACTTTAATATTTTTCTTTATCTATTAATAATTTTAAATGATCTCATTTTGTTTGATTCTCAAGCTTTCTTCAATATGAAAGTTGAAATAATCATTATAGTTTTTTTTTTTTCCTTTTTTGATGATACATTACATGATTATTTGAATCTAGATCAAATAATGATTGATTTAAATAGCTTTAAAAGGAACCCTAAATGTAAATTGCAATGCATAATTTTGCAGGATTCACTGTACATACACGTGAAATTGTAAAAGCAATCGAGCATTTCTGGCTTCAAAATTTTGTAATAATTTGTCCAATAAATTCAGACATAATATACTCGATTCCCTTTTTAAGTGCCTAACCACTACTTACAATTAAAAATCTGTTTGGAATTTCTTTGACCAGACCTACATGTTTTTCTAATCCTCGGAATCATTTTTACCCTGGTCAGTCAAAATCTTACTTTTATAGTTTTCTATGGTCTAACTAACTTATAGACTTTAGGGCTTTTTTGTTTTTTCCACACCTAAATGATTCCTAATCTTCAATGTTTACGACACAAACTATCTGATTATGAAGCCTTTCACATTTTGAGAATATTATATTATTCTTTCTTCTTAAAGTAAAAATTTAAAAAAAAAATCTGAAAGTTGTTTCAAATTCAATTAGCTCTATTAATAAACATCATCATTTAATATGGTACCTAGATTTTTTTTAAAAAAAAAAAATCCACTTATAGTAAAAATAAATTAATTAGTGTCTTGATATTAAAAGATAATAAACATAAAACAGATAACACAAGTTGAAATCTGCTTGAATTGGGAAAAAAATAAGTAAGAAGAATATTTAGGACACTCTTAACTTTCTTATTATTAACCCGTTCATGTTTCAAAAAATACTATCTTGTTTATTTCTTATCATAGCAAAAACAAATGTTTGAGAATTTGTTTATATTAAAAAGAAACTTACTAGTGGTGGCTAAGGTTTAACCTGGTCCAGTGGATGCTATCATGTATTCAGAAATTGCCACATAGTATCCTATTGTATCTAATGTACAGAAAGCACCGGACCTAAGTCTCTATTACGGTTTAATATAATGACAATAAATAATCATTATAGAACGAACACTGCATGTAAAAGCTTATAAGTGTCTTGATCATAAATATTAATCATAATAGAAAGAATGTCATAGGTACAAATTCATTAATATTTTGGCATCATGGGAAAAAATAATGGTGCTGATGGCACTGCTTCTAAGTTATACTGCAATTCTATTTATATTATAAAAATAAAAATATTTTAGAAAGAATAAGAAGGAGAATAAAGAAACCAAAAGCACAAAAAAGGAAGATGTAGAAAAGTTTGCAGCAACGGACTCTTGCTTCTACTAACCAAAAAGCGTTTGCTTTTCCTGTAACATTATTATTTTACTATAATTACTATTACATTTTTTCTTCATTGTCTTTGGGGGGGCTCCAAAGAGTGTACAAATCCAAGCTTTGAATTTCCACTTTTCATTCACTGAACAAAGACTCTCTCTGTGTGTGTCAAACTGTCAATCATGGCTTCTCTGATTTCTATGAACTTTTTGTAGTTTTACACACAAATCCATTTCTGGGTCTCTAAGACGCCGAGGTTGTTTCACTCTGAAACCCGACAATTCCGTTGCTGATGCGTTGTTACTTTGGACCCTCACCACCTCTTTGTTCTCTCAACGGTACGTTTTCGAATTATCGCTTTTTCAGTGACGCTGAGAAAGTTTAGCAAATGGGGTAAGAAAATAATGTGTAAAAATCTATGCTTTGAATTGTTTTGGTTTTGGAACAAAATGAAAGTGTCTCAAGTCTCAACCAAGTCAATCTTTTGTAGTAGGCCTAGTTGACTTGATGTTTTGTAGTTTCAAAGATTCAAAATTTGTATGAATTCGGCTCATAGATTTTTTTTTGTTACTTTTTGGATTTTTATTGTTCTCTTTATGTTGGGATTGGAAAGAACTTTCATTGCTGTATTATCATTTACAAAAAGATGAATCATATAAACTTTGAATCTAAGGCATTTTTAGTGTTGAAACTTGAAACTGGTAAATTGTTTAGTTTTATTTTCATTGGGGTGTATGAGCACTTATGCTCAGTTTTTTCTGGATTCGGATTTGAGGAAATAAATTCCTTGTCATTTTAAATTCACATGTAATTTAGGCTCCAATCCATCCACACACGCATATGTACTATATTATACACACTTAATTTAAGCAGTTTGAACTTAATTTTGATATCAAATTCCATGGCCGAATATCCGCCTGCAATCCTAAAGATATCTGGGTATTTTGTGCTGTTGCAGGGTATGAGGTGAACAAAATGAAAGTGTCTCAACCAAGTCAATCTTTTGTAGTAGGCCTAGTTGACTTGATGTTTTGTAGTTTCAAAGATTCAAAATTTGTATGAATTCGGCTCATAGATTTTTTTTGTTACTTTTTGGATTTTTATTGTTCTCTTTATGTTGGGATTGGAAAGAACTTTCATTGCTGTATTATCATTTACAAAAAGATTAATCATATAAACTTTGAATCTAAGGCATTTTTAGTGTTGAAACTTGAAACTGGTAAAAAGTTTAGTTTTTATTTTCATTGGGGTGTATGAGCACTTATGCTCAGTTTTTTCTGGATTTGGATTTGAGGAAATAAATTCCTTGTCATTTTAAATTCACATGTACTATATTGTACACACTTAATTTAAGCAGTTTGAACTTAATTTTGATATCAAATTCCATGGCCGAATATCCGCCTGCAATCCTAAAGATATCTGGGTATTTTGTGCTGTTGCAGGGTATGAGGTGAATACAAGACAGTTACTTTTGGTTCTAATGGGGATAATACATATATAGAAGCAGTGATTAAGCGGTAAGGGGATGACAGCCTTTTGGTAGCCACTGGCTGCATGGGAGGCTTCTTGCAGTTTTTTTACTTCAATCAGGGTAACATGGCCAAGAAAGTTCATAAACAGAAAAGAAATTTAGGCGGTAAGTATCTTTGCCTTGTCTATGCGTCAGCAGAACAATGTTTATGCTAGGAAGGAACTCTTGGCTTTAGAATGAAACACATTATCTAAGGGGCCTTGGACCATTTTTTTTTTTTTTTTTTTATTGAGTTCTGCAATTATACTTTGACTATGTTTTCATTCCAAATTTGATAAAAATCTAGTCAAAATAGCTCCATAATTTTCTTGCTAATGGTGTAATTGTATTGCGATGCAATAAACATGGCTAAACAGTTAAGATTGGAAAGTTCGGGATTTTAATATCTTGCGTGAAAAGGAAATTCACCTGATTTATATATTAAATAAATATTGGAGTCTTTTGTGGTGTTAGCTGGAGGTTGTGGAAATGTAGTCCTTGCATCACACCAACATTGTCCCTCCCAAAATTATTGAGACAATAATTTAAACTGTTTCATTCTGATCTTATTTCCTTAATCAGCTCAGCATAGAAAAGTGATGCGGTTATTTTGATTCCTTTGCAGGCCTTGAAGCTCCTCGGAATAGTCTGGAGTTGCAATTAGAAACTTCTCAAAGTTATTGTGCTGTAGGGGATATACCGGTAACTTTCATCTCATGCCTTGTTATAGCTTTAATTTGACAAGGTGGTTGTATTTGTGTAGAGACTGCAATCTTGGGTAGTGACCATGTGGGTTTCACAAGTGTGTATTAATGGTTCTTGTTGAGTCATAGGGACTTGGTAGCCACTACTTGTGGGAGAGTTATATGCTTGAATCTTTACTTAGTATTGCAATAGAAGAGTTCTGTTTTCGACTTGGGGTACTTTGTGTTAGCTTTTTCAAAATCTTCTGCTATTTTAATCTCATTTTTAGTGAAAATTCTTATCTTATAAATGATGTGTTCCTATGAGAGTTGAACCTCATAGATCTGTGTTATGGAATCAGGAGTCCTGTAATCATTTTTTATTATTTATTTATTTTTAAGACTTTGCTATGTTCTACCAGTTTAGCTAAATGTACTGCTATTAATTATCAGTACTCTTATCAAGTGGAAGAAGACTGGTCTGAAAAGAATTGTTATCCAATTGAGGCTTCGATGAAGAAATTGATAAATGAGGAAGTATCTAAACGATCAAGCACAAGACAAAATGCCCCAAGCATCGTTGCCCGGCTTATGGGAATGGACATGCTGCCATTAAATACAAATTCTGTAGTTCAGCCAATTGATAAAAAGAATGAAAATGCAGGAACAAAGTTCTCAAAGAAGGAAAGGAATGGAAAGGGCTCAGTTGGTCACACATCATCTGACTCAAATGCTTCCACACTGATGGAACTTGACTCATCTTACCATAATAAAGGCAAAAGTACTGATAGATGGAGCTGTGAGCAAAGGTTAGGAAAACCAAGGCGTCGAGAACATCCTCAAGAGGAGGAACTACAGAAATTTAAGAAAGAATTTGAAGCATGGCAGGCGGCAAGGTTTAAGGAATGTTCAAGGGTTATTGAACTTGATGACATCTCTGGACAGTTGCTTGCTCAAGAGGACCTCAACAAAGAAAAGATGGCACGTCACGCAACTTCTGGGAGAATAGCATATGAGAAGCCCATAGAACCTAAGAGTCATACATTAAAGGCAAGGTCACATGAGAGAGGCGGTTTACATCAACGTGGAGATAAAACAGAACTATTCCCATCTGAGCAAAGGGAATCTTTTCCTTTAAGAAGCAGGACCATGAGTAGAGACTTTGATGAGTCCACCCTTATGATTTCTAGCCAGAAACTAGATAACTCTTCTGCTCCCACAAAGATAGTGATCTTGAAGCCTGGTCCTGATAGGATTTGTAACCAAGAAGAGTCTTGGACAAGTTCCTCGGGAATTGTAGAGGAGAGGGGTAGTATAGAAGATTTTCTTGAGGAGGTTAAGGAACGGCTGAAATGTGAACTGCAAGGGAAAAATCTTAAGAGGAGTTCTGTGGGCCGTGGAAGTGGAATCGAGACCCCTTTCAGTGAAAAGCCATCAGATCCAAAAAGAATTGCTAAGCATATAGCAAAACAAGTCCGAGAAAGTGTGACTAGGGACCTCGGAAGAAATTTGCTCCGATCAGAATCAACAAGATCATATAAAAGTGAAATTCAGTTCAATGGACCAGGTTCCCCGGATTTCATTAGCAGAGATACTAGGAAATTCTTGTCAGAGAGACTAAGAAATGTTCTCAAGAGAGAATCACATCTTGACGTTCCCATAGTGGTCAATGGCAGCTCTACTTCATCTGCATTTGATGATGAAAAGGTCAAACTAAAACAAGTTAGAGATTCATTGAAGGCAAGGAATGAAGTGAGCCGCTGGGAAATTGTGAAAGATGAACCAGAAGTGAAAACCAGATCTTTCAGACATGGGTCAGATGATGGGGGAGTACTCCAAAGTGAGTTATCCCCTAGAAATCTCATTAGGTCTTTGTCAGCTCCTGTATCAGGAACATCATTTGGGAAGCTTCTTCTGGAAGACCGTCACGTTTTAACTGGTGCTCATATCCGGAGAAAGCATGAAGCCACTGATAATGGGTCAGTGGATATTAAAAAGCAGAAGAAAGAAAGGTTTAATTTTAAAGAGAAAGTTTCCAATTTCAGATACAGTTTCGCTCTAAGACGGAGATTGTTTGGCAAGAAGATAGAATCAATGGTGGAATCACATAGCTGTGAACTCGATCTTATGAAAGACATGATGAGCGGACCAACAGTTATTATGAACTATGGCGAGAGGCATGTAAGAGTATAGTATGTTTCTTATGTATTATTATTATTTTTCAATGAATAAAAGGATAGGATAGGCTCAATTGTTTTTCATATCTGCTTGTTCTCAAATTGAAATATCTTCTATCATGTGTTCTTAGGAGAATTCCACTGAGGTTCCCCCTAGTCCTGCATCAATATGTAGCAGTGGTCAAGAAGAGTTCTGGAGGTCTGCTGATCATATCAGCCCAATGTCTACACCAGATTTAACTTCAAGAGAAGATAATGTTGTACCACTGCTTTTTAGAGAAATCAGCTCCGATCTGAGTGGTATGGAAACAACTGATTTCTAGCTTTGACATATAAAACCCTGCACTGATGTTCTAAATGTGGTGTATGTATGAATGCAGAGTGTAGAAAACTTGTGCTTTATGTGCCTCATTGAATGTTTAGGTCTCAAGAAGATTGGAAACACCAAACTCTTAACTCAACAAAATGTGTGTGGACTGTGTTGCAGTAATAATTAATAAACTGTATCAAGCAATTTGTTGATTTTTGGTATATAATTGTGACTGAGTTTAATGGTTCACTGATTTACTCTCTATTTGACCTTCCAATTTGGCTGTCTGCACTTCTGTTTCTGAACATGAAAAAAGAGCAGTAGAAATGAGAATTGTGAAGATCAGTGTACTTATCTGATGTCTTTCAACATGAATATATCAGCTATTTAATGTATGGAATAATAAATGATCATGTCTTTATGTAATGTGTGTGTGTTATTAAGAAATGTATGGATTATGGGCATTAGTCTCTACCCCCTGGACTATCTGATAAACCATGCATTCCTTTCCATTGTAAAAATTTAATTGTCAACAAAAATTGATAGACAATTCTGCAAATTTTTGTTCGGATACTCAGCTAACCTAGAAGTGTCTGATATGTTTTCTTCTGGAATACAACCAGCCATGTGAATATCTAATGGTGTTCTCTGTTTGTTCATTTTACAGAGCTGCGGAAGCAACTAAATCAACTTAAGTCTCATGAGCCTGAAGAGACAACTGAAATGGAGTCTGATGAGTGTGAGATGGTTGAGCTAGAAGACCCAACAGAAGCTTACATAAGAGATCTGCTTGTTTCTTCTGGCTTGTATGATGGATCATCTGATGGGTCTTTATTCAGGTGGGACACATTTGCTAAGCCTATTAGCAACTCCGTCTTTGAAGAAGTGGAAGAATCATATAGAAAATTGGCCAGGGAGGATGAAAGTACGATAAAGGATCACAATGCAAAGTTAGATCACAAGTTGCTACTTGATTTATTAAATGAAACACTTTCAACGATTCTTGCACCACTTTCAACCACGTCTACATTCAAAAGAAAGATTATTAATTCCACTATGGTGCCACCTTTACGTGGAAGGAGGTTATTGGATCATGTGTGGGAGATTATCCGTGTGTATTTACACCCTTCAGCTGACAAATCCCATTACTCACTTGATAGTATGGTTGCCCTGGATCTAGGATCAGTCCCATGGTCTTTATTGATGGATGATGAGGTTAATGTTTTGGCAAGAGGGGTGGAATATCTGATAATTGGAGATTTGGTTGAGGAAATTGTAAAGGACATACAACTATGATCATGTGAGTATTAAACTTCTTTGGTTTGACCATTCTCAGGTCAGCAGGTCATGTCTTAGTAGACAGGCAGAGGTTTTCAAGAGATCGGCGGTGTATATCTGGAATTGAAGTATATACATGCTTACATAGATATTCAAACTAAGGTTACCATGTTTGCTTGATATAGTTAGGTGTTAAAATGGAAGATTGCATGTCCATGTATATATGTTCTGTGTTCATGATTTAGGAATTTGATTGAGTCAGGGCTAGACATAATGTACTAGTCGTGCGTGTATTATTAGGTTATCTACCCCCCCCCCCCCCAAAACCAAAAAAAGAAAAAAAAAAGAAGAAGAAATTTTGATTTATTATTTATTTGGGGATTTGTTGGATGTAATTCTTCTAGTATTGTTTAATAAGAGAATGTCAATATTCTATGTCCTAACAGTTTAACATACAACTGTCAGAAATCTAGTTGCTTGCTTGAGAACTTGGGTTGAGTGAGATGCTGGTATCAGCAGCTATATTTAGGCACATTTCATGTTGTTAATTCATCCATGCTCATCTTTTTTAAAAGAGCAACTTAAGCTTATTCCACAGCTGTTGCTCCTCTTTTCCTGATGGCCTTTGGGCTAATAGCTAATAGTTATCTCATGCATAAGATATATTCATTATCTTTCTTATATTGTGTGGACTCCATTGTCGTTTGGAACTTATAAGCTGTGAGAGGAAGGATGCATATATAGTATGAATGAGATACCTTCTCATAAGATAACTTGGTCGTATTAGAAGGTTTTAGTGGGAAATGTGGGATGTAGATGGGGAGGGAAGGGTAGCCCCAGAGTTTTGATGGTCCACAACATTCATCACCATTTTTAGCGTAGTGACTGGGAAAAGTACATCTAGAAGATCTACTCCCAAGTCCCAAATAAGACCAGTAAGTCATGGTTTGAAATTTCCACAAATGAATTGGTCCAAATGTGTCTCATAGTCGAAATTGTACACTCCAGTTCAGACTATTAAGTTGTGTTCACGAGCTCAAATACATATTGTTTTTGTACTACTAATTTGCTGATTTCTTATTTGCTTAATGTATTATAATAAAATTCAGCCAAAAAAATACCATAGTAAAGGATTTTTTATTTTTGGGGGTGTGTGAGGCTGTCAAAATAAGTTCAAAAAGCCTAAAAAAGAAAAGAAAAAGAGAGGCTTTATTGGGCTTGGCAAAACGCACTCTATTGCCAAAAGTGTGTGTGAACAAAAGAAAGAAAAGGCTAAGTTGTTAGATGGGATTGCACCAGTCATCAAGTTAAGCCGAAATGATCTTCCAAAAAAAGAAAAAAAGAAAAGAAGTTAAGCCAAAATGACCCAAAAGTCCATTGTGGGGAATTGACCAAATTATCCAACTATAAAATATTGGCCACTAGGAATAGAATGGTATAAGTCATTTTTTGACCGACAGTAAATCTGGGAATGAAAGTGTTGAGACCAGAATATTCAAAACAAGACCTAAGAAGATCTTCCACTAATCATGGAAAATCTTGTGGAAACCACGAGAATTCGTTAAAAAATAGACCGACCACTTAAGAATCTTGGAGTAGACATTAGAAACATTTAGACGAGGATCAACCAATAATGCCATTCTACATTTTTCTCCGAATATGGACATAAATACTTTACGGTTTTGTTAGGTGCACCACCAAATTTGTCCTGTTCAAAGTTAGAGAGAGAGAGACAAAGAGAGATTATCATGATTCATGACCTCCTTCCTAACCAGAAAATTCTCAAGCCAGATTGAGCCTTTCAAGTCCAAGTATATGTGATCAATTTGAGCACAACCTTCTCTACCAACAGTAATAATATTCACAGCACACGCACAAATTTCACAATATTTTTTATAATAATTGATATTTTTTCTTTTAAAAAAACAGTCAAAAGACAATAATTAAGTTAATAAGTTTTTATTAATTTTTATTTAGATCAATTATTGATATCACTTTTTACTAAACATTAACAATATATGCCAATATAAAATGTTTTGTCAAATTTTTTTATATTTATAGATTTTCTCACATAAATAACTGTTTAAAGCGGGTAGATGGGTTCCACCTCTAACCAACAAACCTAAGGTGGTACTCGCTCCGCCGTTTCTTTTTGGATTTGGGTCTATTTTCTTATTTTATAATGGAATTTATTCTAGCAAAATAGAGATATGCTATTCATTGCTGAATATTGAGTACTTCTTGTCTGTATGGTTGACAAGACGAGGCAGAGAACCAATCAACCAACAATATATGGGCCTAAAGCTTAGCTTAAGGTTAGTTTGGAGGTAAGAATTAAGATTGTTCAACGAATTAAAATGTAATGTATCATGTTCTCACATAAGGATGAGTTTGACTTATGAGTCCCGCACATGGGATTCAAGTAACGTGAGAGGAGGCGTATTATATTAAGTGTACAAGAATTATTTTTTGACAGCATTGATTAGGTTGCAAAGTTCATACTTTAGGTAGTACTTCAATCCTTGGACTTTTTTTTTTGGCTGAATCTTCCATCCTTGGACTTGGGGTATTAACAAAAGGACGAAATTGGGTGAGGCTTTTTCGGTGTAGTTTTAGTTTTTTCAATCAAATTCAAACACGTCTTTATCACATTTAATTCTCATTAAAAATGATAATTTTATTTATACTCTATTAATCAATAAAAACAAATGTTTGAATTTAACGTGTTGCACAGTTATACTAAATTTTATCTTTAATGAAATACGTTAATATGCTTACTTTGACTTCCGCGTTTATTTTTTCAAGAGAAATTTTTTTTAACCGAATTGTTACCAATTACGCCGTAATGCATGTGTTGTAGCTTCCTAGCGTGTGACAAATTTTGCTGCCAAGATACATGAAGCAACAATTGCTTTTCTTGATATTTCTCCAAGATATAACACCTTTAACAAGAAAGAAAATATATCATGAAGTAGGATTTCTTATGCCTTCCACCTAGCGAAATTGGAATCCAAATAATCAATCACTACCTCCTACTAATTAGTATGTCTACAAGTTGAGGTTGTAATCCTTGGTTCATTACAAGTATCTTGTAACATTTTTTGCAGCTTCCCAATGTTCTAAACTAGGGTTACTTCGATATCGACCTAAATACCCAATTGCAAACTCATCATCACGCCTTGTATAGACCTCATGCACAAATACCACCATCAAGAAAACCCTAAAAATTGCCTCCTCAAATCACATAAAGGGTATGCGTTCTATCATCTCGTTAACTTGAAATTTTTTGTTGAAGTTTATTTTGCAAGTCTCTTAATGGTCTTTAGTCTAGTGAGTAGGTCCTTTACTTTTAAACAAATCACTAATGAGTCGTTGGACATTCAAACTCCGTGCTCGTCGAAATCCATTTCACTATTCCAACCATGTCCATTTGTCAAACAAAGCTTTAAAATACGAATGTGGCCGTTGTATTCTTGGCTTTACATAACGCCAAATTATTATATATACTAATTATAAAAGTGGGAATTATAGACTATAGGAGCCACATTAGAAAACTATGGATGGAATACAGGCCTTTGGATCAAATGTGACATCAAATCTGTCGTGTGGCGCCCTCAATTTTTGACCCGGTGCTGAAGGTGGAGGTGCACATGCTATGTCGGGTCTTGCTCCTAATTAATTGTCACTTTTAAAGAAATCAAAATGAATAAGCCAAATCTTGTAAATGTAGCCTAATTGGATTCTATAAAGCTTTTACACGTGTCAAAAGCTTAGCGCTTGTATGAACTTTTTAAATGTTTTTTTCTCACCTTAATTAATCTAATTAGATTTCACAACAAGTCTGTAACATGATTAGGTCAAACACCACATAGATTAGTCGCAAATTTTCAGGGGCAGAATCACTAAAGTTGTGGATTATGTTCCAAATACACTTAACGGCGGTTTAATCAATGGTCTAATTGTATATAGTGTCATGATAATTGATACACAATGTAATCGAAGATCACATGCATGTTAAGATGAATACATACTATTACATGTTAATATATTTACATTTGCATGCCTTGAATCTTCTTTATTAAATTAGAAAAAATGAAAAAGACGAAAAGAATGCATTTTTATTATTTTGTTATTGTTATTATTTTTTTGCTAAGGCACTTTTATTAGATTATATCAGTAATGGCTGAATACATTTCTTGTATAGTATAGTAAAGTTGCATAAGTTCTCACAAGGTTCCTGTATAGAGGTGTGTTTGGATAAGCTTGTGTTCGTAATATTTTAAGATCTAAATAATAATTTCAATAACTATGCTTTTTTGATATTATTTTATGTATAAAAAGTTGGATAAAATTGACTAATAGAGTTATATCTAGAAAGAAAGAAAAAAAATGAGGTTTACAAAATTATAAATATATTGGTATTTTTATGTTAAAATAAATAGACCCTACAACAACATAATTAATTTAAAGATAATTACCATCAAATAAATTAAAGATTTTTTTTTTTTGGTAAAAAATTAAAGAGATTTATGAATATGCAAAACTTGCAACTAGTACATTAGCATAGTCGGAAGTGTTTGGGTGCTTTTTTATAATAAGGCTAAGGGTACAATTTTATTTTACAATATATATTTTTTGACAGTTGTTAAGATAATATGCTAATATTATGATTTGTACTAATAACAATGATGTAAGTAATAAATAAATATGACCTAAATTTTAAATTTTATTATCTCTAAAATATTATAATATAAAAAGTATTTATTAAAATTTTGGTATGACAATGACATCAACCATATGATTGCTACCGTGTAATCTTGGAAATTATTGTTTTTGTTAAAAATAAATCCCCTAAAACAGGAAAAATAAAATAAAATTGGTAGTGAATTCTCATTAGCCAGTAGTGACCTCTATTTTCTGATGTGGATCACCTGTGAAAAAGATTAACAGCTATTTTCCAATGAGTAGATGACAGCAGCTATTCTCTCTAAACACAGTTGATTTCAGACAGAAAGCCGAGTGTGTGTCAGAAAGAAAGTGGGAAGCAGCGGTTGAACGGTGCTCCAAAACTGAAAATAATTTGATATTATTCTCTGTTCAATAAATGATATATATATATATATATATATAAATAACTATTTGTTGATACATGTTTTTTATTTACTAATAAAAAAGTTACTTTTTATTTATATATCTTTTATTTGTTAAATTTTAATATTATTTGATATCAAATACATTTTCAAAAAATATATCATATTTTGAATGCATAAGTCTTATCTCCTCTGCGACAGCCGATCTCACGCAGACTATGCGAATAAGAGATCCACCTTGATATATTTCTTATATCATGTTTTGAAGGCACAAGTCATTCTCACAAGTCAGGCCCCCGGCACTGGCAGTTGCACTTATTTTAAGCCACCAATGAGTATGACCCACCCGGTGTCAAAAACAAGACAATCAAGGCCCTGGCCCTGGCAGGCTCGCACTGGCCATGTTGACAATTTTCCTTTTTGGTTAAAATTAAGGATAGATTCATAAAACTAAACATACATCATATGTTATTAGTACTTATAAAAATATTATAATAATTGAACATTGGATGAGATAACAAATGACATACATTCCATCCATCGGAAGTAGCTGCTTGACCCATGTAACAGAAGTTGTCGGTAAAACCGTGTTTGTGGATGGGAGAGTCGTACTATGGGAATAAAACGATTTTCCACCGTTTAGTGAATAGTGATATGATTTTATGTGATTAACTGATTATTATAGCATCGGCGACAGGCTCAATGTATTTTTACTCTAATTGACCTCAAAATCTCTACTTTTATTACTTTTTTTTTTTTTTTTTTTTGAGAAGATACTTTCTTTTTTGATGAAGATACTTTCATTACTTTAGGTAATGTATTGTTTTACATATCACTGCTTCAATCTTAAAAGCATCTATATCAGTACGTGAAAAAAAAAAAATTTATTTTGCATATTGAAAACTTTTTTTTTTCTATTTTACACACCTATTTTTATAAAACATTTACATCAATTTGTTTATTATACACATTTATTTAAATAAAATATTTATTTCTTTAACCGTGTCATCTCTCTCACTGTCCCAACACAACCCACACACGGTCATCTTTCACAAGCCCGAAACAACCCAAACAACCACATAGCCACCATCAGAACAATCGAAACCCACACAAGATCGACAGATCGGCGATGGGAAAAGGATGTGTTGGCCTATAACAGAAGTAATTCCATAAAGAATAGGAGGAATTTCCATTTCCATTTCCATTTCCGTTTCAGGTTTGGCTTCGGTTGTTAATTTCACAAAGAGAAAGGTTAGCCGAAATAGGAAGTGGGTTCAGGAATATGAGGTGATTTGAGGCTGAAACTGAAGGAATTGAGAATTGGGTATCCCAGAAAGACCCATAAAAGCATGAAGTTTCGATGAGAAACATGAACGTATTGGGTGAGAAAATAGGTTCGGACTTAGGGAAGAATGGAATGGTTTGGAATTGTTGTTGTAGGCCAACAGATCGACGATGTGGGTCGGTAAGAGAATTGATCTGATGAAATGAGAGAGTCTGATGAAATGAGAGATTCTGATGAAATGAGAGAGAGTTGATCAGTGAGAGTGAGGTGAGAAAGGAAATGAGAAAAAGAGAGTGAGGTGAGTCAGAGGTAGAGAGAGGAGAGAGAAAAAAAAATCATTTAGACATAGTGTATATTTGCACATTTTTACAAAAACTGATGTGAGTATTTTTTGGGTTAGAATGTGCAAAATTGGGAACTTTTTGCATTTTACACATTTTTGGAACCACTGATGTGGTTGCTCTAAGAGCAACCGTATCAATCATCGCAAATTTTTCATTTATTTTGCACAAAAATATTATTATTTTTTATTTTACACATCTATTTTTACAAAACACTCATATTAGTTTATTTATTCTACACATTTATTCAATAAAATATTCATTTTTTTAAATTTTTTTATTATTTCCTCACTTACTACCCCTCTCTCTCACAGACCTAAACAGGGCCGGCTCTATGGTAGAGCAAGAAATGCGGCCGCCTAAGGCCCAAGTAAAAAAAAGGCCCCCAAATTTTAATCAATAGGATTATTTATAATCAATAAATAAAATAATTTTTTTTTACTAGATGAAAAACAAATAAAAAAATAGAGAAAAATGCAACGTCGTCCGCAATATTTTTCACAACACTTTTAAAACTAATGCTAAGTAGCAGGTTGTTACAGCCTATTGTTGATGGCAAAAAACTAATTATAGTGATATTTTCAAATAAAAACAAAAAGCAGTTTAAAATCTAGGATTTGTTGTAAAAAATATTGTGAATGTTGCACTTCTAAAAAAAAAGAATAATAATAAGAGTCTAATTAACAAACTTTTACTAGTTTTCATCTAAATCTGCCACTAACACCACTGTTTTACTTACCACTATCAATCTACCACATCAACAAGTATGAAAAATTTTGTCAAATTTTTTCTGTCTTAAAAATTCCCAAAAAAAAAAAAAATCTATGTAGTTCATGTTAATTAGTTGTAATTTTGCATCTAAATTAAGATGATCAATTTTCGCCTTAGGCCCCCAAATGCATCAAGCCGCCCCTGGACCTAAAATACCAAAAAATTCTAAAATATTAAATGTAAGAGCTATAATAACCATGCATATATATACGGTTACTATAACATTTGTGCATTTATACCAAAGATGTCAATTCCGTACCGTACCGGCCGGTACCGCCGGAATATACCGCACCGGCCAGTAAACCGGTACAGATACTACCTCTGTTTCGTACCGGAAAAAATACCGGCCGTACCGGTCGCGTACCGGCTGTACCGGTGAAATCCGGCTATTTCGGCCGGTAAATGGATACCGGACTAAAAGTTCTGGTAGAGCCTACAGCTGCAAAAACCAGTAGATCCGTGACATTGAGACAATGACGAAGTTCCGGCAGAGACTACCGCTGCATCTTGGCCTCATTCTATTAATTTGCATCTCTCGTTCTTACTTTTTTTTTTTTCTATCTTCTCCTCTTCTTCGCTTAACACCAGCTTTCTCGTCCCTGCGCATTTCGCTTAACACCAGCCTTCTCGTCCCTGAGCATTTGGCTTCTCAATGCGTTTGGCTTCTCAATGCATTTTCAAAACATGTGGCTGTGTTTATTCTTTTTGAAAATAATGTGTGGCTGTGGTTAAAGTTAAACTAAGGCTGTAAGGCATTGAATTCTATCAGAATTCACGTGAATTTGGTGGGGTCTTTGACGGTTTGAATCTTTTACAATTGTTCCAAGTATTTTTTTTTTTTTGGATATAATGATTAAATAATTTAGATTTATATGTGATGGATTGGGCCGTTGTAGAAGGATAAAAATAATGATGAATTGGGCCTAAATATATTTAAAGACATAGGATTTAAATTCAGCAAAAAAAAAAAAAATATATATATATATATATATAGGATTTCATATGTATAACGGTAAACCCGAAACGGTACACCGGTATTGACCGGTAGCCGAAATATATCGTACCGCTGGCCAAACCGGTACAGTCTCCGGTACGGTATTGACATCCTTGATTTATACACAATTTTACACCTAATGATGTAGGTGTTTTTTAGGTCACAATGTGTAAAATGAAGTAGTTTTTGTATTTTGCAAGACTTTGCAACCACTAATGTGGTTGCTCCAACACTCTATATTCCATTTAAATATTACTATCTCCTCATTTTAAAAATCATCTTAGGTGGTAAAAATCATCTCAAGCAACACCACAACCTAAAACCAAACAAAAATGAATTCATAAGTTAATCCAAACCAAAGAATCAACCCATAAATTTTCAGTCTACGAGCCTGCAGTGATAACATTAAGGGAAAGAGCATGTCCAACGTCCACAGAGAGAGCCAAATCAAAGCACCACCATCAATGCGAAGCATCTCACACCTTACGGCACCATCACTATAAAGTTCTTGCTAGAGCAATGTCACTTTTACATTGGCTTGTTAGTAACACTCTTTTTGTTACATACATATTATATACATCATGTGAATGATTATAAATAAAAATAAAGTTGAAAAAAAAATGTGTCACTAAATGCAATATCCCAATTGAAATAGATTAGAATAGTTTGTGTTGTATATATAGGTATATACAAGGAGAGACTGTAATAATGATATTTGAGTTTGGAGAATATGATTTCATAAAGTTAAAATTCAAGTTCTAAAATTTTCTAAGTGAAAATTCAAAAACCAGCATTTTCAATTGGTTGAAGCTTTGGCTGGATCGATTGAAAATGGTAAAAAAATAATCCTGGAGTCTCTAGATAGCTTGATCATTGTTCGATTCTTGTTCAACCAATCGAAAAGAGCACTCACTCGATCGATCGAAAACTATGAAACAAGATTTTCTACAGAATTTTCTATTGAAGATGTTTCAAGCCTTGTTAATGGTTTTATGAAACATTTTTAACTCTCCATATGTGCCTTTTGATGAAATATAACCCTATGGGTATAAATAGAGGCTTATGTTCATTTGAAAATAGTAAGTTAGATAGAAACACAAGAAATCCTGTGGTCATTCTCCAGAATTGCTATTTGTAGAACCGAACATCTTGGTTGTATCATGGAGACAAATTTGCGATAACCCTTTAACAACAATAGTTGGGGGGGGGGGGAATATTGTCTAAGAAAAACCATATAGTGTCTCCAAATTATCTATTTTCTGTTTGTTTTTTGTGTTAACCTTGTTCTTCCATTATTACTTTATGTAATATCCCCAACAGTTTGTGTTGCTAGATGTGTACTAAGTCCTATATCGAATGTTTACTTGGTAGATCTATGCTATATAAACTATTACGATAAGTCCTAAATGAAACTTAACTACTCCTTTTAGGATATAATGCATATGTGTCTAATGCTTTTTTGGTCATTAGAGGCTAGGGGGGTCCCTTAATTTTCCAAAATCCTCCCATCTACATGCATTAATAATAAAAAAATTGAAATAATGTGTATGTTTTACATATTCCCCCCCACCCTTATATTTTTGAAAAGGAAAAAAAAAGTGTTGTACACAAACTCATTTAAAGCACTAATGTCTATTGCCATATATAATTCATTAAATTTAGGAGTATTATTCAGCATATTTTCCAAATGACAAAATTTGACTACAAACTTAGTTATAGTCTTAGGCTACAATTTCATTTAATATCTTTTTATTAGATGTGAATTTTGATAAATCTACCATTGGATTACATTTACTTCTTATATCCTCCATACTTGCAAAATTTATAGAAGACTAAAGATCAGTAGTTATGTTATTAATCAATTGTTTAAAATGCAAGTTTTTGTAATCTAAAATTATGTATAAAAATTAGTTTATTGATCATAATGTAAATAACATCCGATTAACATAAAATTTGACTGGTGTGTTAAGAGCATAAAGAACATGCAATCTAACTACTAGATTTTCAAAATATGTAGTCATGTTAATTGTTTTAATGGAAGTTATAACTTTAGGTTACAACTAAGTTTGTAGCCAAACTATGTTATTTTCCAAATGTATAATTAAATCTCTTTTCCAAATGTAAACAATCTTTGCAATTATAGAGTTAGAGATACAACAATACATGGATGTTTATTATTTTATTATTACTTATTAGAATAAAGATGTTATGACTAAGTGCTTTTGTAATTAAACTAGTTGGCACCTTTTGATATTTTCAAAAGAAACATTGAAGGTTCAAATCTCACGTCTCTTGTTATAACTATCGAATTAAAAAAACAAGAATAAAAATAATTTTTTTAAAAGGAAAATAGTATTTGTTAAATCAATAAATTACTCTCATAAGGGTTACTATGATTTTTTATAATTGGTTTAACACAACAAATATTACAATATTTTTACAACTATTAATATGATAAATTGTCATTAAAGTAACATCAATTCACTTTCACATTGACTAATTATGCATAATTATTATTAGCACCATTATAATATGTCATTTCAATAATTATTAAAAAATTATAAAAAGTTACTTATAATTATAGATTTTCTGGAAAAAATAGTAACAATAATAAAGATTTATGTCAAAGCATGTTATTTCAAAATCAATTCAACAAAATAAATTTTCGATGTGGTCTTTCTCCAGGTCTTAACCATGCTCTTGTATTATTATTATTATTATTATTATTAAAAAAAAAAAAAAAAAAACAAACAAACAAACATAAGAGTAGCGCTGTTGTTGAGAAGTCTTATAAAAACCAAACATTCTGCTGCAAAATCAAATTTGTACCGATAAGAGAAAAGTCCGAATTTTTTGAAACATGTGTCGGTAGGTACACGGTAAATAAGGAATGAACTCTTGCTCAAAGGCCAAAGCTCAACATTAGTTTGCATTGCAAGTTGCAACAAAACAGAAAAAAAACGCGCACGACCTCAGGGTAATGCTAAAATACGCATGCAAAACGACACTGCGCCACCCAACAACTCAAACACACTTTTCTTCCACGCCTTCTCTTTTGGTCTATGCCCCATTTGTCTCTTTCTTCACTTTCTCGTTATCCTTCTCTGCTCTCAAAGACCACTCAACTCAACTCAACAACAGCAACCCCCCTTCCTTGTCTTCTTTTTCAAAGAAAGACATACATATATTGAAAGCTGAAACCTTGAAACACACCCACATAGACACAAAGAAAAGAGAGAAAAATACTAGTTTTTTATTTTCTCTTTTATGACTGAGTTCAACATGATGGAGTGGGAGAAGCAAGGACATCCTCATCCTCATCATCATCACCATCACCAACACCAACAACATCAACAACACCAACAACAGCAGCAAGAGAGAGAGGAGCATCAGAATGGGAATGTTGGTAATAATATTGAAGTTAATGGGAATGGAAATGGTGGGATGTTGTATGTCAAGGTCATGACCGATGAACAATTGGAAACTCTTCGTAAACAGATTGCTCTTTACGCCTCCATTTGTGAACAACTCGTTGAGATGCACAAGAATCTCACTGCCCAACAAGATCTTGCAGGTCTCTCTCTCTCTCTCTCTCTCTCTCTCTCTCTAGCTTTACTTCTGTTATGTTTGCTTTGCGATGTTTCATCTTAGTCCCCAAAATTTGGGGTCGGTTATGGATTTTCAACATGGTAGTCACATGTATTCTTTTCGGTCATTCTATTTTTTACTTTTTAATTAACTTCTAGTTCAATACAACATTTGTTTTATTATTAGATAAGCGCAAATGGTTTTCTTGATAGTGGTCTCGCATGGGTGTTAAATGTTAGTGCTTTTATGGGGAATTCAAGTTATACCTTTTGGTTTAGTTTTTGTTCGTTTATGGGTTTTCTATGATGGGCTGGCTTTTGATCATTCTTCTGATACTTCTGTCATTTTGTCATTTTCTTTATGGTAAGGTTTGGGGTTTATTTTTGTAGTCTCTGATATTTACAAATGTCCAATATTTGTATAGGGTTTGTCCCCCTAAACAAATTATGGGTTTTCTTTCCCTTTTCTTTTTTTAAGAATGTGGCTTGTGGTTTCTCCTTCCTTAATTATCATTCCTTGTGTTTCTTTTGTGTGTCTTTGTTATGATGAGGTTTCATCTCATACATCTTTGCTCTAACCATTGATCTATGTCTAGAAAATCTTTTATGGGCATAAAGGGGGAAAATTTGAGGCCTTAGTGCTCTGTATTTCAATGAATCACTTTTGAGTTTGTTCTGATACATGCTTTTGGTACAATAGAGTAGGGCTGAAAGGGATTGTGTGGATTACTTCCGAATTTCCCATATTTTCTCACTTAGGATAAGTTAATTTAGTTCCAGATATGTCAATTTTTTTGAATTTGTTATCAATTTCATCAAGGGGGAGTCAAACCAAGCTTCAATAATCTATATAATGAAGCTTGCTATTTCAATATTGTGCTTGGACCACTGGAGCTCTAGGTATGAGCTTCCTGATTTTATTGCTTGATCTTAAAGAGCTATTAAGTTTTATACGCAGCTCTAAATTAAGAGAACTCAATTTGAATTTCTTTGTTTCTTGTTTTACAAGCTCACTCTAGCAATGTACACATATTGGTTGATCATTTTATCACCAGTCTATTCCATTTTCTGCATTCTTCCCATTTGAAAGTGGAAATGATTCTAACAGAATTCATTAGCAATGTGAAATGAATGGAGGAGAAACATTCACGATAGTCCCTGCCTCCCCAATCTATGGGGTCTATGGGATTTGGATGCTAGATACGATCTTTTGGTAGACGAAAAAATTAGTACTTGGTGTGAAAAAAGCCGTAGCTTTCAAAATGTTATTCCAAGCATTTTCATTAAATTTGGGCCTTTTCCTTCATATCTAATTTTATTTCTTAACTTGTTTGTTTTTCCTGCTTTAACTTACTAGACGCACGCAAAATGTTGTTCTGTTTTCGGTGTCTAATAACTATGCTTGATCTAATGTACCATTTTATTCTTTTAAGCATCAAACATTTGTGAGTAAGCATGCCATGAATGTCCAGTGTTTTCACTGAAAGGAGGAATTTTGTTATTTCATTTATAGGAGGTTTGAATCCATGCAGCAGTTATGTGGTATGTTTTTCTTAAGTTTATTTCAATTGTAGTTGATTTTGTCAAGTTCTCTGTCCCCTCCTTCTAAAAACTTAGCTGATTTGAAAGGCAGCTGATCATTTTCAACTTAGCAAGATGTAAACCATGGATCAGCTGCCTTAGATACGTATGCATAGTAGTGGCATCCAGTGGTGGATGTGAAACCTTCTTATTGCTCTGGTTTAATTCCATTTACCTACACTTTATTTTTCAATATGGGAGTTAAATATTCCATATTTTCTCAAACAAGACTTCCACTCTTGCTTACTCAGGAGTGAGGCTGGGCAATTTATATTGTGACCCCTTAATGACATCTGCTGGCCACAAAATCACTTCTAGACAGCGGTGGACTCCAACACCTGTGCAACTTCAAATTCTGGAGCGTATATTTGATCAAGGGAATGGAACTCCAAGCAAACAGAAGATCAAAGAGATAACCTCTGAACTGGGTCAGCATGGCCAAATTTCAGAAACAAATGTCTATAACTGGTTCCAGAATAGGCGTGCTAGATCAAAAAGGAAACAACAAAATTCAGCACCAAACAATGGTGAATCAGAAGTAGAGACAGAAGTTGATTCCCCTAAGGATAAGAAGACAAAACCAGAGGAGTTTCACTCCCAACAGAACTCAGATCCTAGGGCTGAAGATTTGTGCTTCCAGAATCCTGAGATAAGCTCTGATCTGCATTTCTTAGACCCACAGAGCAGTAAAGCTGAGGCTATGTTTCCTTCAGATGATGGTTTAAAACCTGCTAGAAGTTTAGGCCAAATTTCTTTTTACGAAGGTTTGCTATCAAATCCAAGTATGTATGTTCTTTAACTACCTAGTTCTTTCCATTAGCTCGCCATCTTACCTGGAATCTGACACATCTTCCTGTTATAGTAGAAATACTCAAGAGGTCTGATATATCAGATAATGTCATTTTTATCAAGTAATTTAGTAGATATAGTACTTTTAACAATCAAGAAAGTGTGAATAACAAATTCACAAGTTTTCCTCTATTTCATGTGATTTCCACTAGACTTCATTTCTATAAATGGTAAAACTATTCTGTTAATTATTCAGTAATAGTTAATGTTTTGCTTGTCTGTAGATTTCTTTGTTAATTATTCAGTTACAGTTCATGTTTTATTGATATATTTTGATTAGTATCCACCACTACTGAACATAATAATGCTTATAGAAAATCAGGGATGGACTTTCTAATTAAAAGGTCTATATTTTTGCTAAACTCATAGGTTATCATGTGTTTCTCATAATCTTAATCAACACTCTTTTGGGCCTCTGTCTTGTCATTATAGCACTTAATTCTTAAACCTAATTAGCCACACTCACTGAGATGCTGCTCTTTTCTTTCTCTACTTGATTTTTGTTATATATAGGCTCCCTCTATTCCTATCAAGTGTATCCTAGCTAGGAATAGAAAAGCATCATGTTACATTCATGTATAAGCACAAAGTATCTTGTTACACACACACACAGACACACACATAGTTGGACATATATGTGTGCTTATTACCTCCCTGATAAACTTTTTCAGGAAATGACCATCTCACTGGAAAGATGGAAGTGCCAGGGAACTATGGTCTTTATCAGCATTCAGAAGACTACGGCATGTAGGTTGACACTCATTTTGTCCAGCATTGTTATTTTACTTGACGAAGATATATATATATTGTCCCTAGAAGCCATACAGTTCCCAGATTGAGGTTGTTGGGCTAGCAGCGATCAGTGCTAATCGATCCGGTCTAATTGATATATCACGCCTAACGTAGTAATACTATATACTTATGGATCTATGATACAAATGAACTGAATTAAGCTGGAGAGTGGTAGATATACTAGTATGACATGGTAATTTGGAATTGGTTTTCGAGTTTGACTGATGATTAATCTTGAGTTGCTTTTGTCTGTTGTTAATAGAGTGAGATTTAGATTTGTGTTGAGAAGTTTGGTGGGGGTGATGATGATGTTAATTTTTTTTTTTTTTTCTTTTTCTTTTTAGACTTAATTATGATAGCTTTGTTTGCAAGGAAATAGTAATACTTTGGGTGTTTGCCTAAATCACTTTTTTGACAATTTGCACCCATGAATGAAGAATCTTGACGTATGTGTTGTCTTAAAGGAAGCAGCCAACCGCAATTTAAGTTACCGCTAATCATGCAATCAATAGCATGGGGTATTTCTGTAATTATTAAGTATAGTAATCTGGTTGGAATCCTCTGTAATATTAGCAGTGAGTGCATTTCTGTGTAATTTGATATGAAGCCTCTAATTTTGAGCTTATTGATATTGAACCAATCTTACTGAATTATTAAAGAGAAGCCATTTGCTATCAATTGTGACTAAGTTCTAGAGTAAACTCGTGTATGTTCTAACTATCTAGCTACCATAGCCCCAACCTGGCTTCATGACCTGCTCATTATTTGAAAGGGCCTGGTTAATGCATGCCAAACATTAACCAAGTTTCCTAAAATGGGAAAATTAAAAAAAGCTGTAAAAGAAAGTTAGTAACTTTTTTCATTTTTTTATAATTTTTTTTAAAATTGTTTACTAATGTATGCCTTCAAGGCAAATTATAGTAAAACCTCTTTTAAAAATGAGCGAAAACATTTTTTTTTTTTTTTTTAATTTTTAAAAAGGAGATTAATATAGGTGGGCTGCAGGGGAAGGGGGTATCTCCTGCATCAATTGCATGCAGCATGCTTCTCATAGCACTTTGTACATTGCCAATCAGATCTAAGAAAGAAAAAAAAAAAATCTTAATCATCCATTTCAATTGGAATAGGGAGAATCTTGTACATAGGAGGACCACATGATGGCACGAAACAGTTTTATAGGAAGTCAAACTATTCTTGGGCTAATGTTTAATCTCCTTGTGACATTTGAAAATTCACTAAGATTTTGAACGTGTCCACCACATCACTAGACACATTAGATATTTGTTCAGACTTATTGTAATTTGTAATTTCTTTCTTAACTGGGGTGTAGCTGCAATATCCCCCAAACTTTCAAATTGAACGATGTATACACTTAATTATTGGTATTAGTAATAAGCACTTTGACCCCTACAATATTTCCATCAAATTAACAGAAAATTCAAAATTATGTTATTTTAATCAAATTTGACTTTGTATTTAAATTTATTAGAAATCATCCTAATAATGACCGAAAGGAAGTAAAATGAAGAATAATTTGTACTAATAACTAAAATGGCATGTTGTTCAATATTGAAGTTTAGGAAGGCATTATAACTACACCATAAATAAAGGTAAAGTGTAATTAAACTTATTGGGGATGATGTAAAGATGTAATATGTTGGTTTCTTTATTGTCCTCTTAAAGGGTAATAACTACGATTTAAGTAGAATAAGATCATCTCTATTTCATTTCATATTTAAGATTTTTATTTTTGGATCTAACAACTTAAAGTGCCATGTCGTTGAAAATATCAAATGACATAAAAACTAGATGTATATTTAAATTTATAATAATTTGATATGACTATGAGCCATTAAATGGATTCATTTCAAAGAAATTCTTTTTGGGCTTAAAATGGTTTTGTTGTCGTTTGAACTTTTGGCAAAACCGACCCCTGGCCATGGGTAGTGGGCCAAATCGTGCATTTCATTTGCGCTGGTTTCAAAATAAACGGTATGTCGTTTAAAAAAAAAAAAAAAAAATCCCTAACTGACTACAAGTCAGTCTCCTTGTGGCGCTTAAACGGTACGTTTCGTTAGCTCGTAAACTCTGAGAAAGTCTGAACCGCGAAGCTTCAGGGCGCAATAGAAGAGGGGATCCAAAGACATGCATACGGTGCGTTTCGACTGTGAGATTGATTTTGGAACCAATAAGCAACCATTTAAGGCAAGTAATCTCATCTATTCATTTCTTGTAATCTGATTTAGTAATATTTGGTGGCAGTTTTGCAATTCAAGTTTTCAGTTTAGTTTTTGCTATTTGCAATATTAGGAAGAAAAAAAAAATGAAGATTCAAAATTAGAAGAAATCAATGAAGTACTTTGTGCAATTTTATATAAATAAATATAATGGCCTTCAACTTCTGGTTTGTTAGTTTGTTTCTTTGTCAATGCAGGTATAAGCAAGAAAAAAAAAATCTGAAAGCTTAAAGAGTATTGAGAATGGTGGAGAGTTGTATTAGTAATAAGATATATAGTTACAAACATGAATGTAAGTGGCCTAATTCTGAGGCGGCTGATGTGCACAGTATCATCGTTCGAAAGAGCCGTTCAAAGGGTTTCCTCGTATTCTTCTCGGCTCTTCTTATTTTAGCAAATGCCATTCTTCTTTTCCTTATCAAGGTACACACACTGTCTGTTCTTTTTTTTTTTTTTTTTTTTGTATAAGGTTGTCTAGTTCTTCCTTTACCATTTAATTTTTAGTTTGTATATATTAGGTGACAATCCATGCTTTATGCTAGCACACTACGAATTTAGTGAGACTGACTTTTTCGATATTTCCTATACACCGGTTAGTCTTTTAGTGTCTATCAGTGGAGAATGTATCTCATGCATCGGGTATATGTATCTTTGCTCTCACAGTGTGTGACAGTTGCGGGGTCTAAACATTGTGCGAGAGAGGATGCATGTATGTGATGCATGAGATAATTATTGCTATCAGTGGAATGCATTTGTATGAGTTCTTTGGGTTTTGTTTGGTATTTGTCTTGAATCTTATTCATGTCGTTATTCAAAAAAATTTTCTTAAGCAACCTTTTTACATGTGATATCTCAGCTTTTAATTTGAATGTTTGTGAAGTTATTGTAATTTCAAGTAGCTGGATGGTAACCATATATAGTAGAGAAATGAGATGTCTACAACATTTTTACAACAAATTTTAAGTGGCAGGTTGTTACTGGTTGTTATTGTTGGGGCAAAAAAGTAATCTTCGTGTTAGGTTCAAATTTAACCAATAACAACTAATCACCATTGATTTGTTGTGAAAATGTTGTAAAAATGTTGTGGACGTAGCATCTCTCTATATAGTATATATTTTGTAAATTTTTATACAGCTTTAAAATTTGTCTTAAATTTTACTTGGTATTCTTTATTATGCTTATCATTATCTGATATGGGTGACAGTAAATATAACAGGATAAATCAATTGCCGTTGTTTTTTGGAGCTTTATTTGGGATGTATTAATTGTCAAGCTCTTGCTTCAGAAGCCTGTTGAGAAAGGTGCGAACCTAAGACATGGAGGATGGAGCTTTATCTATTATAGAAAAGATAAAATAGATCTATTACCTGTAAATCATTTCTAGAATCGCTCTTATTAATTTAATTTTTTTTTATAAGTGAGTGTTGGCTGCAAGGTGAGGGGGAAGGGGAGATTTGCTCTTATTAGCTTCCTAACTGGTTTTAATTATTGATGACTCAGAGTCTGTTGTGATTATGCCAGCTTTAGGAGTTCAACTTGAAACTCACTATGTAAGGTATTTTTTTTCCCCTTTTTGGTCAAATGAAAAGTGGTAGCTTATTTTTGGGAATGAATGTACAAACCACTCTTTGTTTTAAGGTCTCCACTGTCCTACTAGATTAACTGTAAGTTTCTTTATGATATGGTATCTTTGTATCAAAAGTTATTACGATTTTCTTGTAAGTACTGTTTAAGCTGAGGTTTTGATGCATGAAATTCATAGCATTTTAGAAAGTTCATACGCATATTTGGAGTGATGAACTAGTTTGATCAGAATTCCTTCCTTCTATGAATGTTGTGAAAAAAATGGGGGAATTTATGCTGTTAATATATGTTATAAGTTTTTCACTATAATGGGATTTAGGATGGAAAAAACCAGGGTCTTGCTTCCTTCTTCTTCTTCTTCTTCTTCCTTTTTTTAAACCCCCACCCTCCCCCCCCAATCTTTCACCATTGTAGCATATGTTCTTTCTTTTTATCCTGAAATTTTGACTGCTTATGCATCCTTAAAGGCCTGAAAATTTGTCTCTAGTGTTCTAGCTCATGAGAAACATGGCAAATCTTCTTTCTGTTGCATGCATCTCATGTACTAGGGTTGTGCCCCTTGAAGTAAATCTAGCAATAACCAAGCAGGTTTTGTCCATGTTATATATTAATTTTATAAATACACTGTCTCAGGTTTTCTAATATAATCTTTTTCTGTGTTTCACTCTATACATATAGTGGTAACATTATCCGTCGCTTTGTACCCATTGACAAGATCTTGAAACCTGTACTATTAGAATGCGTGACCCCTGTTACTTGTTACTGGAGCCTGTCATTGATCGTACAGGAAGAAGCAGAATTGATGTTAGTTTTTAAGGTAAATGAATCCTGTTTATTTCAATGTCCTGTCCTTTTGAGAAATACTGATTGATGAACTTTTTTTAAGACATAGTATGATGTTATGTCACTCTTATGAGCGGATCACTCTATTATGAATGGATCCACTATAGAATTTTGATGTTATGTGGATTTTGGGTTCTATTGTAGCTGTTTAACAATAAATGGGATGATTAGTCACTCATTTAAAATGACGCCTATACATGACAGATTTTTCTTATTGAAAGTCTTTCTTTTACTTTGGCTCCTGAAACATGAATTCATTCTCTAGGAATTACACCCACCGGTGAAAATGCTAGTCCCCATCTGGAAGGCCTTGTGTGCTGCCACTGGTAGTGAAGGAAGCCTCAATACATTTACTGAAGATGGGCCATGCTGTTGAAAGATTTTATTTTATTTTATTTTATCAAGAGCTGTGGTAGACTTCAATTGGCAGGGACCTTTCTGTGGGCTGATGCATTATATATTCACATTTTGGGATGAGTGGATAAAATACATGCTTTTCGGGATCGATTAATGCATATGTGTAGTCAATTCAACTAACACAATGTGTATAGCAAAGGGATGAAATTTCACAGCATTGAAGATTATGTGGACAGAAGCATGGCATATTTTCTTTGTAGGATTACTGGACGTCTTTATCAAAATCAATGTATTTATTTGTACTCATTTCAATAAATACTATTTGTTTTTCAGTTTGGTTATTCTGTTACAAAAAGTCAAAATGTACACTGTTCCAGTACATATTTTTGAGACAAGGTTCTTGAATGCTGGCACAGCTAGTAAAAGTCAAATTTAAGTGTTAACTCTCACTTCTCTCTCACAAGCACAATGTAATGTATGAACATTACGAATAATCTTAGTAACATGCTAAACAATTATACTCTCAATAACATAGTAACAGGGATATGGAATAGTGGTTAAAATTTGGGGTGATGGTTAGAGCTTGCCATTTAAACCGCACCAGTAATCTACATATTGGCATTTGATTTTTATCAGAACAAATATTTGATCATAATCTTCTGCATTTCCATGAATGTGAGGATATTGGGGAAGATGGAGATAGGGTTAGAACCAAATACTACTAGGCTATCGCTTCGTCCCCAATTTCATATTAACTTCTTGCAGATCCACGCTATTTGTGGAAAAATTTGATTATTTGTATATATATATATATATATATATATATATTTTGTTAAGTGAAAAATGAAAATAGTAAATAAGACTTATAAGTGTTAGTCTCAATTCCTTTTTAAAATGATATGATTATTTTTTAACAAAATATAGTCGATACAATATATTAGATTTTCTAAATTAAGCTATTTATATTTGTTATTTGAAAGTGTTTTATATTTTGTAAGTTTTTTTTTAAGAAAACATAATGCATTTTAAATTTAATTATTATAAAATGTGAGGTATTTTGTAAATAATATAGTGTGTGGTTGGAATTTGTTTCTAGTACTCATTGCAAACAATTCATCATCTATACATTTTGAAAGGCCCAAAGAAGAAATATATATATATATATATATATATAAAAGTAAATCCATCACTTATATTAGAAAATAAAAATACAAGATTTTAATAACATAAGAAAAATGTAATTTTATCAAGAGTTTACCAAAATTACACTAAAAATGTGACATAATTGTTAGTGAAGTAGCTTGTCTTTTTACACAAATCTCTCATTCCAAAGCATTATCAAAGTGAACGGAATGGACCGAACTAGATCAAAAGGGATTGAATGAATCAAAGTGGACCAAATGGACTGAATAAACGGAAATAGACTGAATAGATGGAAATGAATCAAATGGACCGAAGTGGACCAAATGGACAGAAATAGACCTAATTGACTAAAATGTACCTAAGTAGACCGAATAAACCAAAATGGAGTGTACAATAAATGTTATGTTTCAGCCTTTTGCCTTTAAGATACTATATAAATTTATTAGATTATCAAGTGATTATTTGTGGCTTAGAAGATAGTACAGGGCATATTGGAGGTGACAATTATCATGCTTAAAAACATCAAACTTTACGTTTGACATGACATACACAAGACAAATAGAATGATGCTTGACAATTAGAGATGCACTGATGTAGATTGGTTAAGGAGAAGAAAATAATTTAATATTTTATGTTTATTTCTCTTTCCTAGTGGAATTAGGATTTATTTGCTCTTACAAGTTTAATTAAAACTGCCATCCAAATTTATGTTGTGTGAAGGAGGAGGAGGATCTCAATATCGAGGAGAAGGACTACAATATTGAAGAGGATGATGAATACATTGAAAGAGTTTGTGCAGTATATTGAGATTCTCCACCAATTTATGATGACTATCTTGATGATTGTAGTCAAGGAGACAAGATTAAGCTTGATAAAAAGTAAAGTCATATGCATACGAGGTGAGCCCATAACTCACACCGTTGATGAGACTTTCAACATTCAAAAACACGAGGTTATTGATTTTATTGATTACAATCATACGTTGGTACAATTGGTTTGTTCAACAATAGATGAGTTCTCTATTGATGAACAAAGTTTTGATCGACTGAAACTTGAACTTGAACACATTAAACACTATAATTTCATTGGGGTTGATGAGCTTCTCAAAAATTTCTTGATAGTATAGTTAATATTAATTTGGAAAGATTAATGGAAAACGTTATTGGTCCATTATGGGAGGATTTTATTGAACAAGAATTTATAGAGATCAACAAGAGGCATGAACGAGTGATTTTAAGTAATCTTTGTGGAGGAGGCAATATGAAGTTTATGGATGTGTGTGTGGATTCCTTTTTAGTATTTGCCTTGTTTATCCCATCGTGGCAAAAGAGGTCAAGAATAAAAATTCATACATCAAGATCTATTATGAGTGAGAAAAGATTGATAAGTAGCATATGGATTCGTCAAAGATTGATAAGTAACATATTAATTCATCTTGTCTTGTACAGAAGAATAGGGTGAAGAGGATTATTCGGAGTTCCAATTAATCGTGGAAGATTACCACAAAAACTCGAGGATGAGTTTTCCCCAACTCCGAGAGAATGATGCAGATTGATTAAGGGAGAATAAAATATTTTATGTTGTTTTCTCTTTCCTAGTAGAATTATGATTTATTTGCTTTTACAAGTTTAATTAAAAAAAATTTTGTAATTGAATTAGGATTTTAATTGTTTTTCTTTTCCTAGTTAAATTGTTTTTCCTTTCTCAAGCAGAAGTAGGTTTATTATTTCTTTTCTTGATAGAAGTAGGAGAAATTTTATTCATATAAATACTCTTTATAAGAAGGTGGATTATTATTATGTGTTGATTAATAAAAGTTTGTTAAAAATGTTTTCTCTATTATTTTGCCTACTATTCAGTGTGTAGAACTTAAGTTTCGTGGAAGAATTGTAGTAATTGTGTATTAAAGATTCTGCTTCTGCTTCTGCTTCTACACACATACGTTGGATCATGCACATTTTGATTTTATTGTAGTCTATTGCGTCGAACAAATACGACTCAATAAGCTAAATACCGCAGTAACAAATCCTCTTTATAACGCTTTATCCTTAGACAAATTAGTTACAAAATAACGCCGTAACATTCCCGAATCATCTCCAATAAAAATTCCAATTCCCTTCTGATAAAAAAAAAAAAAATTTCCAATTCGCTCAGAGAGTCTCAGAGAAAGAGAAACAGAAAGACTCAAAAGGAAAAATGTACCAGTGGAGGAAATTCGAATTCTTCGAGGAGAAAAACGCCGGGAAATTGAACAAAATATCGCCGCCGTCTTCGTCAGAGGAAGAGAATTCGGCCGCCGTCAAAATCGAATGCTGCTCAAGCGGAAGAGGCAAGGTAGTGATCGGCTACGGCGACGGCACAATCAGCCTCCTCGATCGCGGCCTCAACTTCAATTTCTCCTTCCACGCTCACTCTTCCTCCGTCCTCTTTCTCCAACACCTCAAGGTGACCTTCAATTTCGAATCAATTTCAACTCTCTACTTTTTACATCACCGTACTACTCTAAATTTTGATTTATTTTCTTCAGCAACGGAACTTTCTAGTGACGATCGGAGAAGATGAACAAATTTCGCCGCAACAATCCTCAATGTGTCTCAAGGTTTTCGATCTCGACAAAATGCATCAGCCAGAGGCCACAAGCACAAGCACAAGCTCCACCACTCCAGATTGTATTGGAATCTTACGTATTTTCACTAATCAGTTCCCTCAAGCCAAGGTTTTATTTATTTATATTGTTTTTTGTGTGTTTGTTTATCTTAATTAAGCTTTTGAAAACTTAGTAACGGCGATTTTTGATGTGATAATGCTAGCAGATTACTTCGTTTTTAGTGCTAGAGGAAGTGCCGCCGATTTTGCTTATAGCTATTGGATTAGATAATGGTTGTATCTACTGTATCAAAGGTGACATTGGACGTGAGCGTATAACTCGTTTTAGGCTTGAAGTTGATGATAACCGGTCGTCATCAAATTCGATAACTGGTCTAGGTTTCAGAGTGGATGGTCAAGCACTCCAATTATTTGCTGTTACTCCGGTTTCGGTTACCTTGTTTAGTTTGCAGGATCAACCGCCTAGACAACAAACCCTAGATCATATTGGATCTAGTGTTTATAGTGTTACAATGAGTGACCGCTTGGTATGCTATTCGTTCTTTGTTTTAATTTTAAGTTTGCATTTATTGATACTTGTATGGTATTGTGTCAATGCATGTTTTGTTGTGATCATGAGTTGATAATTGGTCGACCCTGACTAGTTTGTTGAAGATTTGTAATTGATACCAAAATTTTGGGATTATTGTTGTTGTTGTAGGAGTTGATAATTGGTCGGCCAGAAGCAGTGTATTTTTACGAAGTGGATGGGCGTGGTCCGTGTTGGGCTTTTGAAGGAGAGAAGAAATTCTTGGGGTGGTTCCGTGGTTATCTATTATGTGTGATTGCAGATCAGAGAAATGGTAAGCATACGTTCAATGTTTATGACTTGAAGAACCGTTTGATTGCACATAGTATAGTGGTTAAAGAGGTTACTCATATGCTTTGTGAATGGGGTAATATCATACTTATAATGGCTGACAAATCAGCTTTGTGTATCGGGGAGAAAGATATGGAAAGCAAGTTAGATATGCTGTTTAAGAAAAACCTTTATACTGTGGCTATAAACCTTGTTCAAAGCCAGCAAGCTGATGCAGCAGCAACTGCAGAGGTGTTAAGAAAGTATGGGGATCATTTGTATAGCAAGCAAGACTATGATGAGGCTATGGCCCAATATATTAATACTATCGGTCATCTTGAACCTTCTTATGTGATACAGAAGTTCTTAGATGCACAGAGAATCTACAACCTTACCAACTACTTGGAGAAGTTACATGAGAAGGGGCTTGCTTCTAAAGACCATACAACTTTGCTCTTGAATTGTTACACGAAATTGAAAGATGTTGAAAAGCTAAATAAATTCATTAAAAGTGAGGACGGTGTTGGAGAGCAGAAGTTTGATGTGGAAACTGCAATAAGGGTTTGCCGTGCTGCTAATTATCATGAGCATGCAATGTATGTTGCAAAGAAGACAGGGAGGCACGAATTGTACTTAAAGATCTTACTTGAAGACCTTGGTAGATATGATGAAGCCTTGCACTATATTTCAGGCCTTGAGCCAAGTCAAGCAGGGGTGACGGTGAAGGAGTATGGTAAGATTCTCATAGAGCACAAGCCAGTGGATACAATTGAGATACTCATGAGACTTTGCACAGAGGATAAAGAATCAGTCAAGCGAGGAGCTTCAAGTGCATACATATCTATGTTGCCATCTCCTATTGATTTTCTCAACATTTTCATCCATCATCCAGAATCCCTTATGGATTTTCTTGAAAAATATACTACCAAGGTAAAAGACTCACCTGCTCAAGTTGAAATCCACAACACACTGTTGGAGTTATACTTGTCCAATGACTTGAACTTTCCATCCATCTCACAAGCTAACAACAATGAAGATCTTAATCTTAGAGCTGTTGGGAAATTGGTTGCTGATGGCAAAAATTCAGCTAAGGAAACAGATTGTTTGGAAAGGCGTGACAAGGGCCTGCGTTTGCTTAAGGGTGCATGGCCATCTGAGCTAGAACATCCACTTTATGATGTTGATTTAGCTATCATTCTTTGTGAAATGAATGCATTTAGTGAAGGGCTGTTGTACTTATATGAAAAGATGAAACTCTACAAAGAGGTGATTGCTTGCTATATGCAGGCACATGACCATGAGGGATTAATTGGATGCTGCAAAAGGTTGGGGGATTCAGTTAAAGGAGGGGACCCATCTCTTTGGGCTGATCTGCTGAAGTATTTTGGTGAACTTGGAGAAGATTGCTCTAAAGAAGTGAAGGAAGTTTTGACCTATATTGAAAGGGATGACATCTTGCCTCCTATCATTGTTCTTCAAACGTTGTCCAGAAATCCATGCCTCACACTCTCTGTCATTAAGGATTATATTGCTCGAAAGCTTGAACAAGAATCAAAGCTTATTGAAGAGGACCGGCGAGCTATTGAGAAGTATCAGGTTGGTGCTTAATTATTGCAGCTTTTTTTAGAGAAATTTTGTCAGGTACCTGTTTCTGTCATCACTTCCACCTTGAGTTAAATGGTGCTACAATTTTTTGCTGAAAGAGAATAAGAAAATTTCAAATAGCTCCTAAAAAGGACAAAAGAGATAAAATGTAAATAAAGGAATTAAAATAGATAGACATAGCTATTATTCAATACTAGTTGAATTCCCATACAGTATTTTGTTAGTTTCCTCCAATATTTCAATAATTTTACTTCTAATATTTAGTGTTCTATTTTATAAACAAATCAAAAAGACAATAAGAGTGGTGTAATAATTTGATCATATTATATGTGTTTACAAATTTGAAAATTGCATGATGACTGATATAAATAAATCTGTTTCATGCCTATTAAAAGAAATGCAAATATCATTTTGATAAATAAAAATAAAATTATCCTTTTATAATTATTTTTAAGCCTGAGATGTGTAGAATTTTATTCATAATATTTTCATTCAATGAGAACAGCCAAATTACTAAATGAGCTTCTTTAATTTGCAGGAAGACACTCTGGCAATGAGAAAAGAAGTTCAGGATCTCAGGACAAATGCCAGAATATTTCAGCTTAGCAAGTGCACTGCATGCACTTTCACACTTGATCTCCCTGCTGTACATTTTATGTGTATGCACTCTTTCCATCAGCGTTGCCTTGGGGATAATGAAAAAGAATGTCCTGAGTGTGCTCCTGAATATAGATCTGTTCTGGAAATGAAGAGAAGCTTGGAGCAGAATTCTAGAGACCAGGATCAGTTCTTTCAGCAAGTGAAGAGTTCAAAGGATGGATTTTCTGTGATTGCTGAGTATTTTGGAAAGGGAATCATAAGCAAAACAAGTAATGGATCCACAGGTGCAGGTGCTCTTGGATCAGCCAACACTTCTTCCGGCAGTGGCCTCTAAAGTTGACATTTGACGCCAACAACACTAGCCGCTAGTGAATGTCTAAAGGTTGATTTTTTTTTTTTACTTTTTTTTTTTTTTGAAATTTAAAAATGTATATGGCTTGATTTTGAGCTTTGTTGCCCCTCGTTTTTTGATGATTGTACTTGCTTCTGTTTTGTCCCAGTTATTATATTTCTTTTTATGGACCAAGTTTTTTTTTGGGAAAAATCCAGAATGTAATTACATATGAGGCCCAATTTGAAGTCTAAATATACAATACTTTTTCGGCTTTGACTGAAAACAGAAAATGTCATTCTTAACCTTGTTTTTACATCTATGAGCTACAAAATTACTCCTAAAGATTGCTGTCACAAATTTGAAAAAAAAAAGAGGTTACAAAAAATGTGATTTCCACTGACAACCACCCATTTTCGGTTTTTGTTTAGCCCGGATTTTATTTTTAGACCGATCACCCTTCAATTCAGAACTTTGTCAGTCAATGGCATTATGGTCGCTATAAAATAGTTGCTTGGAATCACGGGGAGTGTCGCCCAGTGTTGGTGGATTAAATAACCACGATCATGTTTGACATTCCTGGTTATATCCTCCAGGCTATTTACCAAAACAACAAAATTTCGGACCTGTTTGGTAAGAGATTTCTAGTAACGTTTGATAAGAGATTTCTAGTGGTTTGTATTTTTTGGAAATACATGTAAGTGAAAAAGTGTGTGAAAATATGTATAATGTCGTTTAAACACTGAAAACTGTTATTTAAATCACAGTAACAAATAGGCCCTTAAATACATTACTTAAATGTAGTTCCTTAATTTCCCCTCTAAAAATTCAGCTATGTAATTTTTTTTCATACATAAAAGTGTATTTTTAGTTAAGTATTGTCATATGGCTAAATTTTAAAAGGAGAACCTAAGGAACAACATCTAAATAGTGTACTTAAGCTTTGGCCTTACCAAAATCATCTCCAACTTCGTGGTTATATCCTCCTATGAATGAAGACAAAAAAGTAAAGAAATCGTGATTTATTATGTCCAGATGAATTTACTGAGCAGGGTTCGGACGTATACTGATTACTAAAAGTGAGCTATACACCAAATGACAAAGAATGAATTTACACTTGTACTGATTACTGAAAGTGAGCCATACACCAGATGTCAACGAATGAATTTACACTGAACGTGTCAATTAACATGCATGTAGGGCTGCCACACTGATTCTAGTAACACCTTTGGTGTCTCCTCAACTCTAACCTCTTGCAGAACTTAACCGCTGTGCCGCACGTTCAATACTGAGTTTTTGTCGACGTAAACCATGCCACAACTCACTTGAACTATCACCCAAAAATCCGACCTTAGCTACCTGCTTGCGCAAGGCCTCCAAGTTGACAAGAGGGACAGTTGTGGGACGTCCGTGAGCACACTGCACAGCACACGTTTCACAGTTATTCAAGATTACAGCTGAATAATTCTCTCATACACATGAAATCAATTTGCAGAGACCTATGTAAAATGTTTCTAAAGAAAATTAACTCACTTGAAAACAAAGTGAGGTCTTCTTTAGCTCTTCAACGATGAGGGAGCATTCTGAAAGTAACAATGAGTCCCCAAACATAATTGCACCTTAATAGCAGAGTAACAACAATTAAGGAAAAACTCTAGAAATAAGAAGAAAATTCATCTTCATAGTAAGCGTTGTGCCAGATTCTTCTATCACATAAAATAAAAAAGAAAGGGCTAGAAGCTGGCTAAAAGGTGAAAACTTGCAAAGAGGTTAAATAAAAGGGAAAAGTCTCAGATAGTCAGATGTACCACTGAACTAAGAAAGATTCACTTCCCTCAGTACACCAGCTCATATGGGAGTATTTTGTCAAGGAAATTACACATAATCCCACTCAATGATATTTTGTATGTAGTGTAAAAATCTCCTCCCACATGCACAAACTAGAATAATAGTTGTGCTTTCAATACCCCCCATTTGTTCATGACTCACATGTTTTTTGTGAGATCAAGTATTTACCTCTGCATGCTTTCATATTAAGGATTCGAAGAACTGAAGGAGGTATTGTTGAGGATCCATCTGTATCAGCAAGCTACAGATTGCACAATAAACTGGACTTAGAAAGGCATTGATTGTGTTTAAAGAAGGTAAAGAATAGAGGGTAACCAGAAGAAAAGGAAAAGTTCCAGTTAGAGGGTCATATGATACCTGCTGAAGAAATTCCAAAAGATCTACATCAGATAAATTGACACCTAAAATGTTGGGTACCTGCATGTTATTATAGAAAGCAATTATATTAGTAAATATAATAAATACATAAGAGGCAGCACTTATGCAAAAATTTCAACTTTGGCTGCAACCAAAACAAGCTGAGTGCAAATTTTTTGACTCGATTCAATTCAGTTTATATAGGCTTGAGCTTAGCTCAAGCTTTGAACCAAGCTTATAGCCTAAGAAGCTTAATCATTGCTAATCAGATAGTCAATCTTAAACTCAGGCTATTCACTTTGACAAGCCTATATCAAGATCAAGCTCAAGCCTGTTGAAAGCAAGTGTTAAATGCACATACTTATTGAAGTATGTTTATATGCTTTAACGTATATAGACTTGCACACTTAAGAATCAAGCATAGCTATGGTTGATCTTAGCTCAATTATGTAATGAGTGAAGTTGAGCCATCAGTGGATCAACAGACAAGCAGCTCACAAGCAACTTGGCTCATTTGCAATGACCATAAAGCTTTGGTTTGGACAATTATTAGAGAAAGATGAAAGTCCTTTTCTGACATGTTTTTAGCTCATAATAATACTGAACGTAAGAAGAAAATGAGAAAGGAGATTTTGCTTCACCGCAATAAGTGTGACAGCTGTTGGCCGCCTGTGGAGAATATTCAAATTCCTGCCACAATGGTTAATGTTACAAACCACAAATTAGGGTAAGAAAGAAAAATAGGAAAAAAAGGGGGGGGGGGGGCACGGGGGCAGAACTACAGAACATGATGAACAATATAACAGTAAAACTACCATCTAGCCTCATTAACAGTGTAAAAATACATGAACACATGCACGTTAGCAATGCCTCTTCAGGTCTTTCCCATCAAAAAAGTCTATATCTGTTGTCTATATTTCAGAATGCTGGATATTGATATGCTAAACCAGCGCTGTTTTCTTATAATTAGATAATCAACAAGCATGAAGTTTTTCTAGGTAGAGAATACCTCTTGAAAGACCTTGAATCTTGGCCATAAATGTTGCAGATCCAACCCCAATCTTTTATCTCTTCAGCATAATATTGCAGTAACTGATAGGCATTCTCTGGCAGTGTCTGTTATTACCATATTTAAGTCAAACTTTTCAGAGATTAGAATACTCCATATGCTCATGGAAGAACCTAAAACAGCATCAAATTCAGACATACCAACTCTTGTTCAACATCAAGATAACTTCTTGTCTTTGCCTCTCCAGATAACACCTAAGTAGACATGGTCTTATAAGCCATGATATATATATTATCATTTCACAAGTTCAAACAACAAAACATTCTTACCTTCTTTCGCAGTTCTTCCAGTCGGATCCTTTCATCTGCAGCATGCTACAGAAGAGCACCATTGCCAAGTCATAAATCCATCCAAATTTATGCAAAGGCCATTGTGTGCGTGTGTGTATGTGAAAATATACATGTTTCAGGATGAGTGAACAAGTAATGAATGCATGTTTATATATAGGCGCCAAACTTATACTTTTCTCAATCAGTATGTCTACAAGTATGTTTACATAAAGCAAAGAGGCAACTGTGGGTAACTTAATTCCAATAGAAATTCCATCAATCACAAAATTGTATAAAAACTACAATTGATCACTAGTGCCCTTGATCCCTCCAAAGACCACCATGCAATTCAGTACAAGGCAGATACTGCATGACGAAGTAGAAAAAAATAGTATAAATAAACCTGGTCAATAACGGCAAGTGTTCCACCAGCCACAACTGGAATGAATTTCTTATCCACCTGCTGAAGAACTTTGGCATTACCCAGGCAGTTCTTGTTGATAGATTTAGGAATTAATGAATCACTGGCAAGATGCAAGAATCCCGAAGAGATGTCAAGAATTTTACTTTCATCATGAACACCACATGATCTATTTTTGTTCTGTACGAAAAAGATAAAACCCATCATTCACTAGTTAAATGGATTTTTAAATTACTTCTGTACACTACAGTAAACTTGAATAGTGATGAAAAGCTCATCTGTGTATTAAAACAGTCTTTCAATTTGCAAAATTACTCAACTGTTATCTGGGAAGAGCAATTCTGCCATTTGGACCATGAATCCATTGAATCTTGAGTTTCATTTGAGTTGGAGACTGAATGATGAGATAGTGTAAGGTCAATGCTATGTTAATCTATTATGACAATGAAGACATAAGAAGCAAGATCCACAAGCCAAAATGAAACAAGGCTTTGGCTGGTAGATTTAAAAAAAACTTGATTACGAATGGCAATTACATCATGCAGCCTGCCCTGAATGGGGTGGGTTTTCCTCAATACATGAAAAGGATGGGATGGGGACGGGATTCTAAATTTAAACTGAGGCAGGTTTGGAGTGGAGACAGGTTCTGATCTTCCTGCCCTGATGCCCTTGGTATGTTACTTCAAAAACCCATATGTTCTTTTCATTAGTTTTTTTTTCTTCCTTCTCCAGCCTCTCTCTCTCTCTCTCTCTCTCTCTCTCACGCACACACAAAGAGACAAAACTCAGTGCAAATCAAGTGTCTTGGCCTCCACAGAACCAAACCCCTTCAACCTTCACTGCTGCATCATTCTTCACCAGCAAGCAAACATCGATGACCTCCTCATCCCCAGACAAGAAGTCATCCACTGCCTCTGCTTCTTCAAATAGGCCATCACAAGTCATTTTCTTCAGAGAAGACAGAGAAATTCTCTAGATCTGGCCATTTGAGCTTTTTGGCTGGTTTTTCTGTATTGTGGTTGGTTATGTAAATATCGTAATTCTTCTTTGGGTTTATATTAAAGTTCTGATTCGTTTTTTCTTTGGTTCCTGGGAGGCTGGGACAACTTGGGGTAAAGGTAAAAAAAATTGACATTTGTGAATTTTCTGAGGGAAAAAATATCAAGCTTTTTAGAAAGCCAATTAATATTTATGTTCCAAGTTTTATTTTTCTGCTTGTGTTTATGTAACATATGTGATTAATTTGGAAAGTTTATTCAATGATATTGGATTGTAGGATGGAGGCAGGTTTCTTAGCCCTGTGCATGGGGCAGGGTGACAGGGAGGGGTTTTAAAACCTGAGGCAAGAATGGGGTGAGAACTGGGCACAAAAATCCCACATTGTTGCCATCACTAAACCTGATGCAAAATTAATTGCTTGTTGGCAAATTGATAAATGCTTCTAGCATTATTGAAGAACTCAATGTGCCAGTTCACAAACTTTTATTTACATATGGCACACTTTTGCCTAAATATTGGCTTACCTTTAACTGGAATGGTATCTTGAATGTCAAGATAATGGGACTGTCCATACTTTTCTCCTTCAATCTCCTTCAGGTCTGAAATGCCTGCCATCTTCTTCTCCATATCTGGTCTGAAAGCAAGAATAATGTAATTTAGGAATTCAGCAAGACAATATTGCATCAAAACTGCTATAATAAGAATATAAAAATTTAAATAAAAAAAATCTGTACTACCTAGTCTCTGACAACAAATGCTCCACAGAATTCGGCTTAGAAATTAAATGAGAAATACCAGAAGGTTGTTTTGCATGCTTCAACTTGTCTGCTTCTGAAAATTTACAGGCATATTTTAGTTAGTTTTGCATCATCTTGCCATGTCTTAAAGGGCAACTCAAATCACAAATAATACCTGGATAGGTAAGGGCATTATCAAAGGTTTTGGCATCAGGTTTTCCTTCAGGATGATTTAAGGAAAAGAACCTCCTTTTTCTTCTGTAAAATGGTGGAGCTGAATGGCTTCTTGATCTTTCTTTAGGAAAATGATCCTGTTCACAATCTTGATATCTCGTTGAATCCCTTTGGCCTTTATACTTATCAATATCTTTATCTTTAGCACACGAGTTCAGATATAACCAGTCTGTCTCATCTGGTAATATATCTGGAAATCTACAATCTTGATTGTCTCTTTGAAGGAATTCGCAGAAATCTCTACTAGAATCAGAAATACCATTAAATTCTAATTTGCTATATGTACCACTTGAGGTGCCATTTTCCAGGCTGGAGACCTTTGACATGATATCATAACTAGATTTGCAGCCCCTTTTTCTGTTATCCACAAAATGCCCATAACTAGTGCTTTCACCTGAGTGAAAACTCACTACAGGGGCATTTTTATCCTCAAAATGCTCAACATCCCATGGTGTAGCTTGAAATAAGGGATCTGAGGTCGGGCAACACCAGTCTGAATTTGAGGTCCATTTACCAGAGCCAAAGTTTGCTATTTGTGTGAGTGAATCAGATTCAAGAACATCTTCAATGAAATGTTCTCCAAAAGATGGATCTGACTTTACATAAGCTCTGGACGAAAAATCAAATTCTCTAGGCAATTCACATTTTGTAATTTCTCTGGTGAAGGCCTGAGAGCATGATGCCTCATCTTGCCACAAGCTCCTCGAAAGGAAATCAAAAGTATGGTTGCTGCCCTCAACTTCTAGAATATTAACTTTGTCATGAGTACCTGCTTGCTTCCAGTCAGTCATGGAGCCATTTCTTTGAAATTCAAATCCTTCATCATTTACAAACAAAGACCTTTCAAGTGGCAGGCGTTGTTGTGAAGAGCAACCCTGCAGCAAAGGTCTTTTTATATCCCTGCTAAAAAAGTCACAAGATAATGCACGCCCTGCTGATTCAATGTCAACATCTGGAACAACTTTAAGGGACTGAACTCTACATGCTGAACTTAAACTATTTTCCTCCACATTATCATCGAATCTATTTTCCAAGAAATGATCTTCCATGGATAAAGAATTGTTATCAGATTTCAACAGATGGTTGTCATACCTACATAACACTGTGGGTATAGATTTAGCCTCAAGACCATCCCATGACTGTAAAGCATAATCCTTTTGACAAACAAATCCCATCTCAACTTGTTGCTCTTTAAATTCAGCAGAAATTTTCTGCAAGTTCCCAGAAGGAATTCTATTGTGTGTGTGAGACAAAAGGTTGACCTCTTTCATTAGCATCTCTGAAGGTGAAGAGAAAATGTCAATAGAAGCTTTATGATTTTGGATCCTGCACTTCTTTTCTGCAATTTCAGAGGTTTCTGACAAATCTACTTCAAGAAAATCTAGCAACAAAGAAGGTGATATTTAGCTTTGGGCTAAGAGAAAATCAAACCAAAGTTATGCATATATTCATAAAGCATGCTATGTAGATAGCATGTATGACACAATATCTTTCTGCTAATGTTTAGAGTATTTTTTAAACGCAATATCATAATTACGTACAACTTCTAAGACATGGAACCAATTTGATTCACATCAATGAAAAATGCGGCCATTTAAAATTCAAAAGAAAATAAAAGGTGATTTCTTCTGTACACAGCCTGTGTATCGGGATTGCTTTTTTATTAATGAATTTATTTACTTATCAAAAAAAATCAAAAGAAAAGGAAACATATTTTTACCTTCTTCTGCTGATATGATATCATCAACTTCCCTCCACATTTTGTCCTTTCTTATTATATCAGTTGCATGACTAATGGAGTCCCCTGAAAAGATCTCAGAGATTAATAAAGGTTTCAGAAGTCCCTAAATCAAATTAGTGTTAATAATCAGCAACATGTCATTGTAGTGGGTGTACCAAAAGCTAGATTGTCCTTCCAAAATCGTTGAATGGCCTTCTCAGTGAAGGCAAGTATAGGACCCCAATCCTGGCAAGAGAAAACAAGGAGAAAAGAAAAAATTCAGTGGTGCCCATGAAAAGTATTGGATTTCTTAACCATTTCAATGCTCTCGAAGCTTTACTTAAAAGGTGAGACTAAGAATTTCCTTTGTGCAGTGACCAAGGATTTTTATTTTTATTTTTAATTAAGTTTTTATTTCTATTTTTATGTCCCGTGGGAGTGTCCCCAAAAGATAAGAAAAAATATCACTAAAACTAAGAGATCAACTGTTCAGTAACACTCCACAAGGGAAGAATTATAAGCAATCATTTTGAGAGAGAAAGAGAGAGAGACAGTGGTAAAGGGACTCATAATGCAAATTTTCAATTACTGTCCTAAAGTCGAATAACCCCACCCCAAAATTTATGGACATTTCAACAAGCCTGGATAAATAACAAAGAAATCGCCCAGAACCTTAATATGCTTTATAAACATTGAGCCACTAGACAAAGTCAAATTAAAATAAACAGATCCAGAGAAACTCACACGATCAATTAGAAATTAAACGTAAATCAGTAGATCAGACAAGAAAGTGAATCACCTTGAACTCAACATATGTCTTTGATGGTTCAAAGGTTAAATCATAGAGAGATCGAGGGCAAATTAGATTCAAAATATAAGCTGGGTATGCTTGAGACCTACTTCTCTTCCTGTTTTGGGACCCATCATTGACTGCCCATGAATCCAAACACTCAAACCTAGTGGCCAGTTGATTCAGTAGTTTGTGAATTGGACCTTTGCAAATGAACCGCGAGTTAATATCTGCTACTATGTAAAGGTCACAACCAAATTCTCATAACATATAATCCTCTCCAACCCATGACACTCACCCTAAAGACAAAGTACACTGTTGACGTGTATACAAGAAATGGATACAGACATATTGAAAGGCCTGCAACAATAGACATTACATAATTAGAAACAGGTATAACAAAATAAATGAAAAAGTACATAGTTAATCAGTTAAATCTTCTACCTTGATTCCGAAACCATCACATGGACCGGATATGAAGCCAGAAAGCTTCAGTGTACCATCACTAGCATTCAATTCATGAAAAGAGTCAGACTCAATCCCAAACCCACTTGTCAATAGTGACAAAGGAGAAGAAGGATGAGTGCAAAGAAGTTCGTCCCCACTGCATGTTGAGAATAAAATATATAAGTAAACAAACATGATAATCAAACTATCCCCAAATTGCAAAAATGATAGGAAGTAACCTTTCACTATCAACAACTTTGAAGGAAACTTGCGAGTAGACAAGGGCAATCCTAAGTACACATTTCTTGACTGAGTGCAACACCTTCTTGGGGCTGTCAGTTCAGTAATGCAATTTGGAAATCACAAGTGCACTAAGTCAGTTCAAATGGATACAATGGTTATTTTATTTGAGGCAAACTACATCAAAAGCTGTAATGGACCAAAAAAAGGAACCTGGATTGCATATATTTCCTCCGAACTGGCTGGTTGTAAAATAAATCACGAACAGTAACTGCAAAGACTCAAGCAATAAATAATTGAAAGTTTATTGTATATGGTTATGAACAACAATATAGAAAAGAAAAATTATCCACATAAAGGTAATTTCAAGTTACACGTTCATTTGTGTGTGTATATATATATATATATATTTCAATTTGTAAGCTACACCTGCATTTACACAAATTTGACAGATTAGCAGTTCATGTTCACTATTCAGCAATGATCAATGTAATTGTTGTTGTGAAGTATAACACATAATAAGTTACACAGATAGGTCAGAACATGCCAAGAGCCTTGTAGCTTAACTGACACCTCCTATTGTTTCCAATGGAGACGAAACAGGGTTCAAATCCCTATTCCTCCATTGTAAGTATGGAATTATTATTATTTTTTTAAATGATAGGTCAGAACATGCATTTGAATGAAAACTAAACTCGACAACCAACCCCACTGCCAAAAAAAAAAATTTAAGATGGCTCAAATGATGTGCAACAGGTTTACTTCATTGAGAGAGAGAGAGAGCATAAATGGCATGAATGGATCTTCAAATAGGGTAGTATCCTAACATCAAATAATATCATTGACAAAAATAATATGTTACCTGTGGTGCCTACATTCTTCCTGTCATCATCAATTTCAAGATATAAACACTTGCATCCCTATACATAATAGATCAAAAGTCAACCAGAGCCAAGCTTGCATGAATAACAGCAAAATTAAGCAACTTGCTCATGGAATAGCAAAATTGAAACAGGAACAAACTGCCAATACCTTAATGACTTTACGATATCCATTTGGCCTCCCATATGCTTTTGTTACAATTTCCAACAATGAGACATCAGAAATGGAAGCCAATGCTTCTCCACGAAAGCCAAAGCACCCACTTGCAACATCCATATCAGCCAACTGGTGAAACTTTGATGTTGCTGCTCAGAATACCCAAAAACTATCACAACTTCATCTAGCAAATCCAAATCCATATAAGATAAATCCTCATTTTTAATGCATCTCAATTCAATCCACGAGAATTACCTTCAATGTTCCCCTATTTGAGTTAAATTATACCCCGCAAAATCCCCACCATTAGTTAAAAATTCCTAGACAGTCCTAGGCTCCCAGTCCTCTTGATGGATAGATACTAGCAGTTAATGACCACTTCTATTTCTTTCTTTATCAGATAAGCTTACAAGTAATATGATGATCCACACAAACTGTATGAAACAGTTAAGTTAGCCTAAGTAGTTACCGAGATTAACTTTTTCAAAACCTACCCATCCAAGTCGTTTGGTTTCATTAGGGAGAACAGTTTTTCTTTCATACAAAACCCATTACCTACTACAAAGAAAAATTTTGGGTCCAAACATATATTACAGAACTCATCACTTTATTTTTCTGAGGCTAAATCTAAAAACAGGTATAAAAAAAAAATTAAAAAAAATAAAACAAAAGAGAGAGAGTACAACTTAAGGTTCTGTAGAACATTAAGCCAAGCCCATTGTACTTTACTTCCATACTATTGTAACACAGTCAGGTACTAGTACTACATTGTTGTATTGCTAGGCTAACTTCCCTTTTATATACAGGCCCCATGCATAGTTTCTCTATGTGATTCAGTAATACATTCCTGATTCCATCAAAGTTAAAACAAATGACTACTCACATAAGCACTTGAAAACCATTACAAGCATCAACTAGAAAGAACCCAGGCAAAATACACAAAAAGAAAATATCAAATAACTTGGTTACCATATCTTTCTCCCAGCAAAACCAATCCATCCCGAGTAATACCGGATCCTGCAAGTACATCAAATAATATTGAAACTGAACATGCTACACAGATTTAACCCATTGAAGGAGTTTAGTACTTACCGTCATCCACCACTTTCACATAACACGTGCCAACCCCTACATAAACTGATACCTAAAATCACAACAACAACAAAAAAATTATCAATTCTCAGAATTTTGATATTGCTTTACCATACAAAACTTTCGCGAGCAAAGCCTTTTTACCTTTGTGGCACCGGCATCGAGGCTATTAAAAACGAGCTCTTCCACAACCCTAGTGATGTCGAAGAGGATGATGCCGGAACGCACTGCACTCCGAACTGCCTCTGGCAAGGGATTGATGCTCCTCATTCACAAAATTCAAGCATCTGAAATCACAAGCAAGCAAGAATAGTTTCAACCATTGCAAATTTCCAATCAATTTTAAAGCAAAGTAATTGTACGAGTGTGGAATTTTCAATAAGCAACCAATATTGGATTTGGACAGTAAATTTAATTTCGGGAGAAGTGAAATTTGAGAGAGGCGGTGAAAATGTAAAGAGGAATCGAACCTTGGTTGCTTACCTGACGATTCGATTCGATAATGGTTAGGGCTTAGGGTTTCGAAACGAACGTCGACGTTTTGAGCAGAGCAGAGCAGCACAGCGAGTTTCGATTTTTTGATATCGCGGGTTTCAAATGCGAAGCCGAAGAAGAAAAAGGCGGTCGAGAAGTCAGTGAGTGTTGTTATAAATGGATGGTAGGCAATGATAAGATTACACGTAAGGAGCTTTATTTGAGTCATAACGGGTGGACGCGTGTCACCCTAATGTAGTGCGCAACCGCCGCTACTTTTAAATTTCTTTTTGACGGCTGTAGTTTTCGCCGCGAGTAATGAAACTGTGAAGTATGAAAGTCTTTAACTTATTCGGTATATTTACTGACTTTTAAAGTTTTATACCCACTCCAATTCTTACAAATTGCATTGGTTGTTTTACTTTATTACAAAAATACCTGCAATTTTGTATCTTGTAATTACTAATTAGTAAATTTTCTTTTTTCCTTTTTTTTTTTAATTATATGATTACAATTTTAATAATTTGTGGAAAATGTTTAGCTCCAATATGATTTGAAGTTTTCTTCCTCCAATTCATTATATGACGATTGAAGAAACTATTTATGATTAATTTTAGTCACATGACTTTTTTAATTAGTCATATGACTCATGTAAATAATATATATAGATAGTCTTATAAATCGTCACCTAGTGGATTAAAGAAGATAGTACTAAACTAATTGGAAACTAAACTATGATTAAACATACAATAAATACACTTAATGTAAACTTGTTGATAAAAAAAAATGTCAACATTTTAGTAATTACAGTAAATAGATGTCCTTGATTATAAAAAGATAGATGTCCTTAATGTATCAATTTCTATTTAGACATGCGATTGGATGGGAGACTATAAGACAAATAACATACTCAATGTGCGTTTGGCATCCGCTTAAAAAGTCAGCTTATTTTACTATTCAGCTTATTTTTGCTACTATTTATGGGCTCTATTGCACTTTTTGGTACTATTCATGGGTCCCGCTATATTATTTTAACTAATTTTTCATTTATCTACAATACTTTCAACAAAAAGTTTTCAGTTTCAACAAAATAAGCAAATTCCAAATAGACCCTCAATGAATTATCAGTTGAACATCACCAACATTAAACTTTTGCATATACTCATCAATTATCAAATGTTGGGTCCATAAAAGTAAGCAACTTGGACTATAATAATTTGTTGTTACCATTAATCTATTCTTTAATTAAGATTTTGGTATACCTCTCATTAATTCATCTTTAGACAAAATCGGGTACAACCCATTCTCCCTCTCCCACCAATTAAGGTTTCTCCTCGTTAAGAAGCAAACAAAATAAATTAGTAATAGAAATATGAAGATAATGGTTTACCTAAATCAAAGGGCATCATCTAGTGGTTAGGTTTTTGGTATGAGGATGGCAATGGTGGGACATTGGTTCAGCTTAAATACTATTACTTCATATCACTTAGAAAAATGTTGTATTCATACGTGAGATTGAGATTATACTATAGTTTAACCCATTTGAGAGAGTGCCAATGAATTTCTCATTTTCATACAAATTGTGGGCTTGTGTAAGTGAAATTATTCATTCGGAGGAGCTCCCTCCTCTTACAACAAGTGTATTCCTACATGAGATTGAAGTTAGACTATAGCCTATAGTTTATCCCACTTGAGAGAGTACCAATGAATTTCCCACTTTCACACAAATTGTGGGCTCATATAGGTGAAATTATTCATTCGTTCGAGATGAGTCCTCCATTCTCCCACTGGAAGAGTGAATAATGTATTCTCGTATAAACCATTTAACATTATTATTTTTTTAATAGATAAAAAGTTACTACAGTAACATTATAGGGGTCTCCTATATTTTAGGGGTAAAGATATATTTAATAAAAATAAATCAATTCACCCAATTGCCCTAATTTGATGAGTTGTGGGAAATTTCAACCGAGTGTGAGATTGAAATATATTGATACACACGAAAACATAATAGTCAAGCAAGTCTCAATTTTGTTCCCCACCGCCCCCCCCCCCCAACCCCCAAAAAAAAAAAAAAAAAAAAAAAAAAAAAACAAACAAACTTATTGAACGAAGTTTAGACCAATCAAACTTTTACTCGTGTTGTGTTTTCATTCTTTATCTATTTCATATTTCATCAAATTATTATTTTCCATCTCTCTCTCTCTCTCTCTCTCTCTCTCATCAAGTACTTGCTAACCCCTCATAGTTCCTTGCCATCGTCAACCTTGGTTTGTTCAACATCACCATTTTAGGCCCTTGCTTGTTCACAATCACAATCCCTTTTGAAGCTTCAATGTCGATTTTCACTCAATCTACACCTGTTTGTTGTTGTTCACCTTTTTGTTACTAAAGGCTCATATGTTTCGTTCATAACTCCATCTCTCTCATTGTTTAGTGTTTGTCATTCATTGTTGTTTGGCTTTTTGCCACTTACTAAAGGCTTATATGTTCCATTCATAACTTCATCTCTCTCATTGTCAATTGTTTGTCATTCATTGTTGTTTGGATGTTGAATTTTGGGTTTGAATTGTATTTGTCTCATGCTAGGTTTTTTGTTTGATGATTTTCTTTATTAGTTATGACCATGAGTTCTTGGATATATATTTTTTTCATTTACGGGAAATCTATGTGATATATATAATTAATTCGAAAATCTTGTCAATCCCATGAAAGTAAAGTGCAATCAATTTCGATTATTTCAATGAACGAGAACGAGTCCAAAGATCTGTCAATCAACATGATTGGGTCGAGTGATATGTCTACCCTAAATCCGAGCCCAAAATTTTTTTTTAATGAAATCCGAGCCCAATTAACCCATGAGGCTATTTTCCTTTTTTATTCAATTGGGGGGGGGGGGGGAATGTGTGTGGGTATATTGCAATTTAGGGTGTGTTTGAATACTACTTAGGGTCCGTTTGGTAATGTTGTTCTAGTAACATTGTTTGTATTTTCTGGAAATATGTGTAGGGGAAAAAGTGTGTAGAAATATGTATAATGTTGTTTAAAAATTGAAAACTGTTGTTTGAGTTGCAATACCAAACACCCCTTATTTTGCTGAAATTGAAAAATTATTACTAAAAGTACTATAAATAAAGGTAAAAGTTTGTTAAAATAGTATAATGCGGCCATGAATAATAGTAAAAATAAGCTAAATAGTGAAATAATTTTAATTTTTCATTTCAATCCAAACATACGCTTAATTGCACAAACAAATACATAGGGAGTTTTTTTTTTTGAAAATCATACATAGAGAGAGTTAATACTTAATATACTCCTAGTAAAAAGTAGGAGGAAATGAGGGGCATATACGTAGATTGGAAATGAAAACAAGGTTACTTGGAATAGTCACAGGAGTTAAATGGTTTTAATGGGATTTCGTCGTGGGGTTCTAGAACCAGAACCAATCGAAATTCTTCCTGACATCATATATAAGAGGAGCTCCGGTTTTCATTACGACCCTGGATTTTCTTCCTCATCTCTCTCCCTCTCTATCCGCAAACCCTAATTCCAAGTCTTCCTCTGTCTCTCTCTCTCTGTTTCAGCTGCAATAAATAAGATCAGCAGGTAATTTACGCTACCTTCTCTTCCTCATTCACCAACTTTAGCTGAGTCTGTGTTGTTGCTTTTTTTTTTTTTTTTGTACTGTGTTTCTTGTTTTCGGCAATTTAATGTAATGGCGCTTGAAGTGTCATTGATTTGTTTAATTCTGTTAAATCGAGCTGGTGGCATGCTAGATTGAATCGTTGATACTGATTTTGATTTCATTTCTTGGTCTGTGATCTTAATCCTAGGATAGATAGGGAAATCCGATGTTTTGCATGGTCTGGTGCACGAATCTGTACATGTTTGCATGTCTGAATTTTGTTGCGCTTTTGATCTTCTGGTTTTGTCGGTGATTTAGATATCATTTGATGCTTTTGTTTGGTTGCTGACAAAGTGAGAAGAACAGGAAAAACTAAATTCTGCTGAAATAGTTGAGACAGATTTGTCTGAGTTTGTTATTCATGTTATTTTTGGAATCTAAGAAATGGGGACTATTGAGGGTATGGATTTGAATGAAATTTTATTCGTTGATATTGTTAACCAAACATGTACAGATTTTATGTGAATCATTTGACAATGGGTTGAATTTAATGTTGGACTTGGATGAAATATGTATGTGGCTTTTCCAAATTTTCATTATGGATTTAGGATTGGATTAATACTGAAGGTGTAATACTGTTGATGTTTTGTTTTAGCCAGAATGTAAATAGAACGGTTGATTTATGTACGGGGAGGATTATTCAAATTTTGGGTGTGAGGCAAAATACATAATTGGAGGAACGATGGAAGCTAACATATGTGATGTTAATCACTTGGATTCGGATGTCCTTTTGCCTCCACGAAAGCGTCTTCTTGCTGGATTGAAAAAGCAAAGCTCAGAAGTCGATGGTGCTTTGCATCTCTCTCTAGTTGCTTCTTCTTCTTCTTCTTCTACTTTCACGTCTGCATCTGGATCTGCATCTGTTTCCGGTTCTGCGTCTGCTCCATCTTTTGCGTCTTCAAGCGATTATGTAACTCGTCTTAACAATCTAGTGAGTTCTCATCCGAATAATCCTAATGTTACACCAGAGGAGATAATTGAGGCCTCGAGATCAGCAGCTATTGCTGCAGCTAAGGCTGCAGAGACTGCAAGAGCTGCAGCCGAAGATAAGGCTGCAATAGCGGCAAAAGCAATGGCTGCTGCCAAGAGTGCTTTAGATCTGGTTGCCTCATTTTCTGAAGAGGCAGCCAGTAAGGAAAGATACCTGAAAAAAAATAAGCAGAAGAAGCATGTCCCAGTTCAGCTCTTGTACAAAAAATACCAACCAATTGAGAATAACAAGACCGACGAAGAGTTGGCCCGTACGTTGCATCGAGCTATTAACAGCTCTCCAAGAATCTCAAAGAATTCTCCAAGTTCTGACTGGAAGGGTCATAAACACAGGAAGCCTAAAATCTCAGCAAGTCCTGAGAAAAGTAGGGAATCCAATGGGGCAATCTTATCGGAAAGAATCCCAAACCCCCCATCCATGTGTAATGGTCATGCTGTAGCAGGCAAGGTCACTTCTCAAGGATCCATCCGAGAGTTATACACGCTTAAAGCAGATGAAAAGGCATGCAAGTCTGATATAGCTGGCCAACTAGAGATGAATAACGGGGAAGCAGAATCAAGTCAGCCAAGGGATAAAACTTTGGAAGATGTGTGTGCCACTGGTAAAAAGAGGGGAAGAGTGAAGCTAAAAAAGTTGCCCTTAAGCATATTTAACTTTAGGGATCGGGCAAACCCCAATGGCAAGATGAATGTGAGTTCCCCATTGACTGAAAAGAATGTGGACGGCCCTACTGCTAGCAGTAAGCCCTTATTTTCAATGGAACCTTCAGCTGATGGTGTGATGATGCCAATTGGGGCTGCACCACCAGTGTGGAAATGCCAGGAGTTCAAAGCGCCTGCATGTGTCAAACAAAATAAGGTCATGCAGTCATGATGTTCAAATTGCTACTGCGATGGAAGTTGATAGCTGAGGTAGGATTCATGGTGCTCTTTCTATAGAAACGGCTTTATTTGATTTATCTTTTTGCTCAATTTTTATGGCTTTGTAATGAACTTATAACTGAATGTAAATTAGATATTTAATTGTTTGCATCCGTGCTTTACAGAATAGCAAAGCTTGAAGCTAAGATACGAGTGATGCAATAATTTGCATAATATCTGATGACAAGTTGCATATTCATCCCGGTCTTAGATCCAATCATAAATGAACAATACAATCCAGGTGTCTTTGGTAATGTAATTGGGGCAAATTAATTCTTTTCTTTTATTTTTTACACCTTTTATAAACTGAAAGTGAAAGCTATGCATGAAATTATTGTCAGCAGAGTAATATATTTAACATTTGATGTTAATTATTACACCTGCAACAAGTTCCACATTTTGAAAAATGGAAACACTGTTGGTGTGGTGGTTACTTCACTAGTATAAATGTTTATAGAGCGTGTACAACTTGATATCACTTGACATGCCTGGGACATCAAGTTGATACTCAATGTTTGCAATAGAAGTTGATACTTGTGAAGTCTCAAGCGTGTCAAGTGATATCAAGTCCCTAGGACACTCAAATAATTGTAAAAAAAAAAAAAAAAAAATGGAAACACCTTTAATATCACATATAAATTTAATGAAGACAGATAAAAGCTTTGCTTGAATGAGTTTTTTTTTCACCTCGAACGAGAGTATACAACTTTAAAGAGCATTTTCAACTTTGTATTTTTAACCCTAAGTTGCCTTAGTGGTTTCTAAAGCCTCATGATATCTTAGGTTCAAAACCTCTCGTCAACATCTTAGAACTATCTCTATGGGATTCCTTTCTGTAATAACTTGGTGCGTGAAGTTAGATACTCAAAGAGGTTAAGATATTCTCAATTGTCAAAAAATAAAATTAAAAACTTTGTATTTTCACACAATAAACGGGAAAATACACTCTTCCAAACACACACGACACAAGCAATGATGTGAAATATCATTTACAATTAAACTTTTAGTAGTGTAATTTACCAATGTACCTGATTTTGTATCTTTCACTTTTAATAAGATTTAGCTTATTTTAGAAAAAATAAGTTAGATACGTGTACAATTGAAGTTTGATAAAACTAGGTCTTGCATGTTGTCATTTTGCCGTATAGCTCTCTTATGTATTACTATGAAGCATGGATACTGGCAAAACATGGAGACATGATAATTTTTGAAAGAATAGGACACGGTGTAGCGAGACATGTCCATTGTAGGAATAAAGGGCCCAAATATAGGTATTGGGCCGTGGGCAGTGCTCGAGGATTTCAAGTAGCCTGAGGACAGATAGATACTAGCGAAGGCATACAAATTAATGGGCCGTGGAAGAAATCTGGTCACAATGAACAGGAAACATTGTCTGAGGAGAAATACCTCCTCGGCTAAGTAGAGTAGAGGTCAAAGGTCCGACCATCCATCAAGAACAGGGCAACAAGCAATCTTTCTTGGAAGGATAAACATCAAAGACGGATGAGACAAAAAAGAGTTGAGAAATATCTGAGAAGAAAGTTACTACCACTGCATTGAATGCTTTGCATCTAACCTCCTGACCGCATTAATATGGAAGTGATACCTGAACAGTAACTTTCATCTTTATAACTACCTCCAAAGACTTCAGGAAGGGGTTGATGGGACAAGTATCAAGAAGATTAGCAATCTGACCTACACGTGGAGGGCTAAGATGAAAGAAAGGGAGGGAATATAAAAGAGAAGAATCCCATTACAAAAGGGATCATCAGAAAATCTAGAGAGAAATCACTGTACACTCAAGAATTGTAATTTGGTATAAGTCTAAGAGAAATATATAAGAACAGACCTTCCTTGGACTTGGTCGAGGAGAACTTTTCTTGTTTAAAACTGTTTGCTTTATTCTTTGCAGTAATACTAACCTACTGTGATAATTGTCCATCCAACTCATTGAAAATCACTCTCTAACAAATTCATTGTTTTGGGCTCTTTGGACCATTGACCATCAGTTTGGGCTTTGGGATTAAATCGTGCCCTTACATCTATTAAATATATTTTTATTTTCTATATATTATTAAAATTTATTTTTCATATAATGTTAAATATATATCAAATTAAAAGAAATAATGGATAATAAAACAAATCCATTACTATTAAATGATGCTTACAAATTAGACTACAAACCAAGAATAAGGATATTCATTAATTTTCACATACACTCTTACTATTTAGAGCATGAAAACTTTCTTTGTTTTATGATAAGGTATTTGAATTCTCTTATTTTTGTGTCATGATCGTGTCTTGCATTTTTTTAATTAAAAAAAGGACATGGCTAGAACACACAAGCAAAAATATCCTAGAAATGTCTTGTGTCTGACATTAATACAACATAGGAATGACACTCCTAATGAAGTGTCCGTGCTTCTTATATGTATAATACATAATTTGTTTTTTATCAAGTGCATAGTACTTTTATTTTAGAATGTAATAAAGAAGGGGAGTAATAAAGATTTATAGAGTGGACAATTAAAAAAATAAAATTATTCTATACGTTCACTATACTATGCTTACATATATGTGGATTCCATCCATATATGCCGAGAGAAAGTGTAGTATATTGTGTGCACTAACTCTAGAACTTTCATCCAAAAAAAAGCACAAAAATTCACTTCCTCCGAATCTGATGTCAGTCTGGCAACCCCACATGTGGTTCTATTTGATTTAATGTTTCTAAAAAAGTTGGAAAAAGAAGTCAAAGTAACAAAATTTACTCTCAGGGTATCCAACGATACTTTGTTACAGAATACAGTTTAAACGAAAAAATTAATGGTTGAAGCAGCAAGAGCAAGAGACAGAAGAGGTTATTCATTGGTGATTTTGCGGCTCCCAGTTGGCTGTTGTCCTGTGCTGTATTTCTAAGTAAGATTGTTGTAAGTGTCGGTTGCTATAATTATGGAATATGGACTAATGTTGTTTGTTTGTCCTCCGGTTTCTAGTTCTTTTGGACTAATTGAGATCTGTGTCTCTCGAACTTTTAGGACAACTAAAATATTGTTCATCTATTTTTTATTAAGATTTTGCTAATGTGTGCCTTAAGAACACACAATAATTAATCATTTTTGAAAAAAAATTTCTTGAAAATTGAAAAAGTATTGACAACTTTTTCAATTTTTGAAAAAATATTTCAAAAAATAGAGGATTTAATGTACGCCTCAGACCCTTCAAACCCTTTTAATTATATGATAAAATTTAATTAACTTATTTCAAAATAGATGGATAAAATTTTAAAAATTAGAGTTACTCTAACAAAATCTGAACATCTTAATTCCACTCATTGATTATTTATGCCCCCCAAAAAAAAATCCTAAAAAAAAGAAGAAAGTTGTTGTAGAAATGGGGTGATCTGCTAATTCATGTGAGAAAATGCAAATGATTTCTCTATTGCTAGCTGATGCTGTCCCGTCATTGGTCAATTACACTTAATAAAAAAATATCTAACAAACATATCAGGGATTCATGACATGTATTAATTTCATACGACAAGCGAAAAATATTAGGTGCAAGTCGTTGTTCCAAATACACACGTTAATTAACTTCTTTGAAATTTGGAGAAAATTTTTCAAACCCATTACGTGTTAATTGAACACGTATACACTTAATCATATGATCATTTGTTTGTTTAAATAATTTAATGAGTCGGTTGACTCGTTTGAAGTAGCTTATTTAGTTGAAACTGAAATTTTTTTATTAAAAATATTGTAAATAAAGTTAAAAGATAGTTGAAATAGTACAGTAGAATTTATAAATAATATTAAAAAGTGTAATGAGACCTATAAATAATAACAAAAATAAATAAAAAATAAAAAATAAAATTTTAAGCCGATATTAAACACGCACTTATTAATATAAATAGACAAATTTATGAATCGTCATTGTCAAATTAACTCTAATCGACTATCCGTCACAACCGTACTACGTTGCTAACAAGCAGAATTTGAAGAGGACCCACATCATTTTGAGAGTTAAATCATATAGTGCAAGTTGCCTCACAAGTGCACAGGGTCCCCAGTGCCAAAATTGCCAAATCTTTTCCTTCATAAATGCTATCTGTACTTGGGTCACGTCGCATGCTAGCTCTTCCCTTGTTATTGAAACAGTTCTTTATCTTTTTTGCTTTCGAGTTTGCAAATCTCATTGAGAAATAACTTTTTTTTTCCCATATATGTACTATTGAATTCCCGAACTGAAGCTATCATCATCATTCATCACATCTATGACTTTCTGGCATTTAGTAATTGTATCGACCAATTTTAGATGATATTCATATTCATAGCAATTTTTTTCTAAATAAGGTGGCCATGATTAAGACAAGACCATCATCGATTGCTTGTATTATATTTGGCAATGAAACTTTACAGTACATTTAGGTGTTCAATTATTTTCACCCTGTTTAGGGTATGACTTTTATTCCTTCATCTGAAGATAGCAATAAAGTAAAGTATTAGATTAGAACGTTAATTCTTGGGTTCTATTGAATTAACTCATTAATGTGTTCAAAGGGTGAAAAGTTTCAACTAGCTGCTCTTTGTAATGGTACTACTATTCATGGCCTCATTCAAGCCCAATATATATATATCATTTCTCATTAAGGCAAAATCTAAATAAGCACCATATCCAGGAGACATTTTATTAAAAAAAAATACAAATCCCTTCCTTGCAGAGAAGAGTGATTAATGCTGCAGTGAGAAAGACTAAATTGATTTAAATCGAGAATAAAAAAAAAGTAAAGAAAGACTTAAAATAACATTAGTAAAAGTAGGGGGAAAAAAACTCAGTTAAGGAGGTAACAAAAAGTAAAATTTTGGATAAAATAGAATAACAAAAAAAATACATGGGATCAATCTTGATTAGCCTGTTGAATATCCATAGCCAATTCTGAAATTTTGGAATCAAAGTTGTTTTGTGATGGCGGTTGTGGCATACCATTCCTTGTGGACTTTAACATGACAATAATATATGAAATCCATACATACATAATTTTGTCTCACAACCTGTTACTCCAAGGCACATTCGCCAATTGCTACATTAAGGATGCAATGCAACCAATATGTAATAAAAAGCCACAAGGTCAGTAATGATGCATATAAAGCTAGCTCTAACACTGAAAAGGAGCCACTGTCAATCTGTCGGTTTTTCATTCTCTTTCGAGTCCCCAACTGGGCATGTATCTTAATAATGCAATGCAAAAAATTCACTCATTAATCATTACAGGTGGAGAACATAGATATCAATTGATCAGGTTAGCTACGTACAACCCACCAGAGTATCTATAATTGCAGTAAAAAAATATCTTGCTGCATCATTTCCTCACATGAATCTTACTATTTTACATCTTATAGATAATAAAAAAATAAATCTTATTAGAATTGTAACAAACCAAAAAATAGATCACAATCAATGGTCATACATGTGGAGGGAGGGACTTGAAAGTCACGTGGCTGTGTCAACACCTTTCATCCCTTCTTCACTTACCCACCTTAATCTGAAGGTTGCTCATCCCAACATCCACATTTTTCAGATTAGCTTCATCTTTCATCCCATCCTGAGTTGAATTCCTGAGATTGAGCCATGGGTGTTGCAGACACTGCTGAGCAGTTGGTCGCTTCTCTGGTGCAAAATCGAAAAGCGGACAAAGAAACTCTGCTAACTCACGAGCATCATTCTCTGAAAATTTGTATTTATCAACCAGCAATCGATCAAGTGGCCAGAATTTCAGCCTCCGAATCCTCTTTAGATCCCCATGTCTATCAAAGTAATCTTTGGACCGTGCTCCTCCAATAGCTATCTGCCCACCCAAGCACAAGAGAAATGAAAATCAAAGTTATTGGATATAGTAACCATGTAAGGCCAGTGGCAGAATAATCTGCTCACCTTCCGAGGCATCTTTCCAAGAAGTTCCATCATTAGAGCAAGGTGATCCTGAAACCAACCAAATGAAAAGTACCGTTAAATTGCTATATCTAAATATGCTCAGAAAGACATTTGACATGAACATTGCTAATTCGCAAAATGATTAATTGATAATAACTAACGTTGCAATTACCATTTAGATTATCAATCAAGAACTAATTTGTTAAAGGGAAATGCAATTCAATTTCTTTCCTTTTTTAGATCATTCCAAGGAAGTTGTTAGGTGGGTATCAATGACATGAAATTAAGGTCACTATATGTTAATAATTAGGAAAGTCATTCTTGGAATATATGCTGCTCATAATCCCTAGAAAGAAACCTAAAGTCCAGTAAACATCCATATTAATTATCACACAATCTATTTCAGTTAGAAGCTTTTTTTAAATTGCTCATCTTCCATCTGCCACACCAATGATATGAAAATTCAAAATCAGCTTTTTAAGACATGCTGGTAAAATGGTAATTCATACTTATGCCACACCAAGAAAGGAATCCAAGTCCAGTTAAATATAAATTTGTATTTATTTACATATGATTATATATACAATTTCTTTTTTCTTCCATATTTATCTTCCCATCCGCTACCTATCTCCTGCAGGAATGGGGGACCATTATGAAGAAAGGGAGAAAACTTTAATTGTTATTTTTTAGGCTCACCACACATGGTACCCTTTAATTTATTTTTTTCCCCTGTTCCCCTTTTCTTTGGGGAGGGGGTAATGAGTGGGATGTGATATGCCCCAAAAGGCTAAAGCTCATTACTTAAAAAATAACAGAATGAGTGAAGAACAAGAAAACTCAAATTTTACATTAGTCAGATATGGATATATATATATAAACAGAGAGAGTCATATTGTTGAATTAAATTTTCCATTATCCTTAATCTTCCTTTATTTGCTATTTCCGTTCATAACTTCCAAGATAAATAATGAACTTATTCAGTCTAACAGATTATAATTCCTAAGGTGCAGCATATTGCAATGGATCAAACAGTAGGGGGAAAAAAGAAGAAGAAGCAAACCATCCTACCTCATCCTCACTAAAGCCTTGCCCGCCCTTAGGACAAAACAACATGTCACCAGTAGCAAGTTCAAATGCAGTGCAAGCAAATGACCACATATCAACAGGGAAGGAATACCCCGCTTGTAGCACAACTTCAGGAGCTCTATACTGCCTTGTTTGGATTTCTTCTGAGAATGGCTTATCAGCCCAACATGCATTTCCAAAATCCACAACCTTGCATCTCATATCAATCCCATCCAGGTTCCTTCCAGATTTTGCAGCTCCTCCCATGGAGGCTCTTCTTTCAGATATCTTAGCAACTGCTCTCCTTGCTCTCCTTTTCAACTTTTTTTCAATGGTACTCGTAGTAACCCCACCATTTGGGTTCCCTTCAGGCTTTTCAAGAACTGGTGTGAGCCCAGACCTAACTGGGTCCTTGGTAGGATCAATGGTAGAAATGAGAAGAATATTTTCTGGTTTAAGGTCAGAGTGAATTATACCAAGTTCTCTATGCAAGTAATCCAGGCCTATCAAAATGCACTTGCAGAGCTCCCTAACTTTATTCAATCGCAAGCCTTCGTATCGGTTATACCTGATCAGCCCAAGTATGCTGTCACCAAGAAATTCAAGGACCATGCAAAGATGCTGACCATTTGGGCCGTTATGCTTAAAGTGGTCCACAAGTCGCACAACATATTTCGAATTTGAGGGGTCACCATTGGCAATAGCCGAAAGGACTTCAATCTCATGAAGGGCAGCTTCAGCAAATTGAGCTGCACTTTTCTGAATCTTGAGAGCCACAAAATCCTAACAAATAGATTAAAAGTAAATGAGACTGAAATAGATGCAAGAGTTATAGTCTTGCCCAGAAAAAGGAAAAAGAATCAATATTGTAACCTTAGCCTCAAATAGTAATGATTTTTAAAGTAGGGAAAAATGACATTGCTTGCATTTACATTTTGCATAACCACTTAACCAGACAAAACCATGTTAGTCTATGTGTTTGAGGAAACCTGTCTACAATAATAGTGGCTAATTCAGATCAATTGGTAACGTAACTAAATAGATCATCATTTTATTAGATCAAAACTGAAACTCATATGTGGGTTCCAGCTAACTTGACTAATAAACTCTCCTAATCCTCAAATAAGGGACTCTGGGTTTGAACCCTGTCAACCCAAAAAAAAAAACCCAATTGGTATCTTGTGCTATTTTCAAATCATATGGTATCTATCAAATGAAAACTGAAACAAAAATCTGGTATTAAAAGTTTAAACCTTTGTAAGCACCCAGGTAGTTTCATGTGAATTGAATTGTTTGTTATAATATATAACACCAAGAGGGAAAGAATCCAATATCTCTGGCAAGCATTTAATCCATAGATACAGACAAAAAAAAAAAAAAAAACTGATCCAAAAAACCATTAAATTCCAACGAATCAGGTTTGATAAATCCAACACATATATTTTCACCGAGTGAATGAAAACAAAAAAGCAAATACGTACAGAGGTGCGAGTGTCATAGGCGAGCCATACGGTGGAGAATTGACCCCAACCGAGCTTTCTCTGAGCGATGTATCGGCCCCCGGCAAATTGATCGCCGACTCTCACGGCATGGTATCCTCCTTTTCTGTACCAGTCCATTGCTTCCTCATCTTCCTCTGACCCTGATGATGATGAACACGACATCTCTGTCTGTCTCTCTCTATCGACCGTCTGATCTGCTTTGATTTGATTTGATTTGATTGGATTGGATTAGATTCGGTTTGATCCAATTCGATTTTGTTTTTGAGATTTCGAGAAGACCCACAAAGAGAAAAAAAAATGAACAAAGTTTGAGAGAGGATGATGAGTAGTTCTGTTTTGTTGGTTTTTCTTTCTTTGTTTCTTTTTCTTTATTTGTGTGCAGTTAGCTTTTTAATGCTTTTTGTACAATAATAAGGCTCTTCTTTCTTTCTATATTTTTTTGAGTATTATTTGGAGTTGTTGTTGTTGTTGTTGATGTTATTTTTTTTTTTTAGGTTGTGTTGGGTTGTGTACTTGTGTTGTGTGGCCTTCAATACAAGACTCTCTCCACTTTTTTCTCTTTATTTCTTTCCCATCTCTCTGGCAGTGACTGGTGGTGGTGTGGTGTGGTGTGGTGGGGTGGCTCTTTCTTTTTGTGCCTAAGCTCTCTTCTCTTTCATTCTTACTTTTTTTTTTCTTACTTACCCCTTTTTTAGTTCTTTTTTGGTATGTTCCTTTCCAATTTTTTTAATTTCCCTGTCAAAATTTCTTCTGTTTTTTTCATCTAATTATTCAAGGACATATTTTAAATTTTTAAATAATATAGTATTGAATATATTTAAAAAAAAAATTTAAATGATGAGATATTGGATATATTATAAAAAGGTTTAAAAATAATGGACACCACATTTTTCTTATCAAGAAAACGCCACAATAGCTTTTACAATATTTTCACGATGGTTGTTATATAGTAACTTATTATAATTGATGGTAATAATAATATCAATAACAATGTGTCTTTGGCATCATTGTTTTACCTTTTATTTATTTATAATTTATTATGAAACATCATTGATTTACCCTATAGCTATTTTTATTTTTTGAGAAGGAAACCATATAACTATTTAGAGTAAGAATTTGACCAATTAGGTAACGAAGGTGGAGTGGAGTGATCATATAATGTTTAGGATCCGTCGATGTTCCCAATGATGCGCGTCGGCCACCTGCCTTCTACTATTGGTTTTTTTAGTCTTTCCCAATTCCAATGCTAACTATTTACACGTTTTTTTAGTCATCCTTCATCCCCCATTTACACGTTTAGGGCCCATCTTCCTGTGTCCTAGATATGGGCCCTTTATTCAACAATAACCAATTTCAACCCAAATTAAAAAATCGGATAGTATCCTTGAAGTTGAAAGTTGAAACATAACCTTTTTGGCTTCACACTTACTTTTTTTTTTTTTTTTCTCTAGAAAAAAGATCTCAAACTTTTATTGAAAAAAATTAGCCATGATTGGTAAGGAAAACATCATACAAGTGTGGAGGAACATCTTTTATTTACAAAAAAAAAAAAAAAAAAACCATTAATATGTCTTGCATGTTTAACTAGGTTATAAACTACAAGATTGCCTAATCTACGAGTATATGAAAAAGAGATATTATTGAAGACATCTATAGTAGGTTGTATCGAAGTAAGGAGGTGACCGAAGGAGGCAAAGGACCCTTCTTCATTTTTTAAGGGTATTGATTACCACCTCAGAATCTCTCTCAAGAATAACGGAAGAGAAAACATGTTCATGAGCAAAGAGAATGGCTCACATAGTTGCCATAACTTCAACATCATCAAATGAAGGGGGAAGAGAGATTTTTTTCCAACAAGGAAGCTAGAACCAGTCCTTGATTGTTATGAACCACAACCCCCATGCTTGCCTCTTTTGAGTCTTTAAAAATCGCTCCATCAAAATTAACCTTGAGAGAGGGGGTTGGAGGGATCCACCTGATTCGAGATGGGGCTTAAGGCCCAGTGGCAACGCCACGTTATGCTAAGGGTGTTCCTAGGAACACCTTGACTTGAAAAAAAAAATTATATATAATACTTAAATATTTTTATTTGTTTACCCTTAAAAAAAAAAAGCCCAAAAAAAAAAAATTTGCAATAGAGCAAAACAACGGACGGGGCAAGCCCAACAGATTACAGAGGAAGCAAACCCACAGATTCTCCAAAAAAAAAAAAAAAAACCAAACCCCAATACAGAGAAAATTACTAAATCAGAAACCTCAAATCAGTAAATCAGTACATCAAAAATCACTAAAGCTAAAGCAAACCTAAAAACAGAGCAACGCCTCCCCTTAGAAGTTAGATCGGTCTAGTCGCAGTCCAGAGTACATTGTCGCTCATCGGAGATCGCTTGCACATTGCGTCGCACATTGTCGCACATCGCTCAACGGTCACTACCTCAATCTCAGCCTTCACTCTTCAGGCCTCCTTGCTCAGTTGCTCCGGTGCTCCCTCAAGGTATTTCTCTCTCTCTCTCTTTCTGAAATCTGAAATGAAATGAATGACTCTCTCTCTCTCTCTCTCTCTCTCTTCTTTAAGAGTAACTTTATTTGAAATGTGATTGGTTGAAGCAGTGAAGCTTTAACTTTATTAATATTTTGCCTATTTTTTGACTTTTTGAGTTTGGCTTTATCTTATGATTCTTATCCATTGGTTTGTGTGTGTTGGTGTTGGTGTTGGTTAGTTGGTGAGATCAGTGGCGACTTTAGGAATTTTGTCTAGGGTGTTCCTATTTCACTTTGAAAAAATTTCGGATCGTCTTAGTCTATTTCGGGTGTTTCGGGACGTTTTGGTAAATACCGGCCGAAATTCAAGATTTGGCTGGCATGAAATTTGTGCTTTAAAAAAGAAATGTTCTTAAAACCAAAACAAATTTGTATTCTGTACACCGAAAAACCTCAAAAGGAAAAAAAGAAAAGAAAAGAAAAGAAAAGAAATGAACAAAGGTACCTATACAATAAACTATAAGTTTATTTGAAATATTAATAAAATTATTAATTATTGTTGTTTAGTTGTTTTATTAATTTGTTTTTCTTTTATAAACTATAATTTGTTATATTGTTATTTCATTAATTATAAAATTCTTAATTGTTGTTTAGCCTAACATAATATAATTTGTTTGTCTTTTATAATGTATTGATAAATTAAATTATTAATTGTTAGGATCATGAGCCAGTTGCCAATCAGAAAATTTCACAATCACAAATCACAATAACATTACACTAAAAGACAATATCTCACCAACTGACCAACACCAACACACACCAACCAACGGATAAGAACCATAAGATAAAGCCAAATTCAAAAAGTTAAAAAATAGGCAAAATATTAATAAAGTTAAAGCTTCACTGCTTTAGCCAATCACAGTTCAAATAAAGTTATTCTTAAAGAATAAAGAGAGAGAGAGAGAGAGAGAGAGACTCATTCATTTCATTTCAGATTTCAAAGAGAGAGAGAGACTCATTCATTTCATTTTAGATTTCAGAGAGAGAGAGAGAGAGAGTCAGAGAGAAAAAGAGAGAGAAATACCTTGAGGGAGCACCGAAGCAGCCGAGCAGGGAGGCTTGAAGAGTGAAGGTTGAAGCTGAGACTGAGGCAGTGACCGTTGAGCGATTTGCAAGCGATGTGTGACGATATGTGACGTGATGTGTGAGCGATCTCCGATGAGCGACGATGTGCTCTAGACTGCAACTGGACCGATCTCTGATGAGGGGCGACAATGTGCTCTGGAGTCTGAACTGCAACTAGACCGATCTAACTTCTAAGGGGAGGCGTTGCTTTGTTTTTAGGTTTGCTTTAACTTTAGTGATTTTTGATTTACTGATTTGAGGTTTCTGATTTAGTGATTTGCTCTATATTGGAGTTTTTTTTTTTTTTTTTGGAGAATCCGTGGGTTTGCTTCCTCTGTAATCTGTTGGGCTTGCCGTGGGCTTGATGTTGGGCTTACTGTTCGTTGTTTTGCTTTGTTACAATTTTTTTTTTTTTTGGGTTTTTTTTTGCTTGAAAGTAGAACAAATAATATATATAAATAAATATATATTATTATTATTATTTTTTAATTTAAGGGTGTTCCTATTTTTTTTTAAGGGTAAACAAATAAAAAAAATTTAATTATTATATATATATATTTTTTCAAGTCAGGGTGTTCTCAAGAACACCCTGAGCATAACGTGGTGTCGCCACTGGGTGAGATATTGTCTTTTAGTGTAATGTTATTGTGATTTGTGATTATGAAATTTTCTGATTGGCAGCTGGCTCATGATCCTAACAATTAATAATATAATTAATCAATATATTATAAAAGATAAACAAATTAAATTATGTTGGGCTAAACAACAATTAATAATTTTTTAATTAATAAAATAACAATATAACAAATTATAGTTTATAAAAGAAAAACAAATTAATAAAACAACTAAACAACAATAATTAATAATTTTATTAATATTTCAAATAAACTTACAGTTTATTGTACAGGTACCTTTGTTCATTTCTTTTCTTTTCATTTTTTTTTTCCTTTTTTCGGTGTACATAATGCAAATTTGTTTTGGTTTTAAGAACATTTTTTTTTTAAAGCACAAACTTCATGCCAGCCAAATTTTAAATTTCGGCTGGTATTTACCAAAACGTCCTGAAACACCCGAAATAGACTGAAATGACCCAAAATTTTTTCAAATTGAAATAGGAATACCCTGGACAAAATTCCTGGAGTCGCCACTGCCTTGAGCAAGAACCTAGGCCGAATACTTGGGCTTCATACTTAACAGTTAGGCTAAAATATTATTTACATCCTTTGAGTTTAGGGTTACTTCTAAATTAGTTCATTAGCCTTAAAAATTTAAAATTTAAACCATAAAAATAAAAGTCAATTTGGACATTTTTTTTTTCAGTATGTTCAAATATTTTCGTTAACCCAAAAAAAAAAAAAAAAAAACATAATTTTGAACATAAAATAGAAAAAAAACGACATCATTCTAGGAGGTTAATAGGAGAAAAAGAAGGAAGACATGTCGTACTTAATGTAGAAAGCTCCCAATGTGACAAAAAATAAGTAAATTATTTTAAGGAAAATAATCAACTTTATTAAGGCTGTCAATCAAAGCTAAAATTTAACAAAAGATAAACAAACAAATGGGGGCTGATGGAAAATATGACAATAAACCCCCCCAGTATATCTTTGATACAAATGGAATGGGTAGCAAGATTTGAAGAGCTGAACTGCACTTCATATCAAAATCTATTATGTCTTCTGTATTGGTGATTAGCCGTTTAATTGAGGTTTTATCGCCATCTGACAATAGCAGAACCCCAAGTAAGACCTGCTCCAAATCCTGCAGCTGCTATAGTATGGCCTGCCTTCACCTTGCCGCTTCGAACAGCTTCATCTAATGCCAATGGAATGGAAGCAGCACTTGTGTTACCATAATTTGCCAAATTTGATATGACTTGTTCGGGTGGGACCTCTAGCCGTGTAGCAACTGCATCAATGATCCTCTGATTTGCCTGCATTTATCGATCTCTGTTATTACCTTTTCACCGCCAATATGGGATATGTCTACCATTTTGTGAAAAATCTTAGCAGTGTAACAAGGTCCTTTCAAAGAGTATTTACTCCGGGCAAATTTTTATCATTTATCTTGTATATGAAAACTCAGCACCGGGCTAGTACTGTGCTAGTTAAGAACACCAAATCAATTTGATAACAAAGCAGAAGTCCAGACCCACTTTTGTTTTTGTAGCATCAAGAGATGACTTTGTGCTAAAACCTTCAACATCAATGATTTGACCAATAAATTTTTATCTTGAGATATCATTCAACACACTACAGTCTTGAATAGATTTCCTAGATAGACCTTGAGTTATCGGTTATATCTTTTGTTGAAAACATATGATTTTATTTTTCAGTTTGTAGGCAATACATTACATACCTGATGAAGTAGTAACCAATCAATGCTAGACCGAGGGAGACCAGCCTTTTCAAGGGCAGACTCAATTGAATGTGGCACACTTCGTACAGCAAAGCGAAAGACTTCGTTGCCGTTCATTTTAATACACGAATATGAGGATCGCTTTGGGGGAAAGTCTAACACTGAACCATTAGATCCCAATGCGTTATCTATTTCATTTTCTTTGATGGTGGCATTTAGATGTCTGCATATAGAGAGGTTGAGTGCTCAGTCACATTCCTCACAGAAGTAAGTGCAGACTTAGTTTAGTAAAGATGCTAGAATCACATACCTTTGGCCATCACCATCACTATGTAGGTCAAAACCAAATAAGCCATCCTCTTTGCTGTCGCATGCCTGCAGAATAGTTGTTACTTGTTATATCAAAATAAATAAAAAATTTTGTTTCCCATAGCCAAACTGTTTAAAAGTAGTTTTTTTTTTTTTTTTAATAATTCGATAGTTGGGGGAGGTGCCAATTGAGCTAGATTTCTCTTGGCAAACTGTTTAAGAGTTGGTATGAGGTAGTAATCATATTGAAGCGACAATAGAACCAAAATCCCCACTTAAAATAATAGGGATATCAACCCTAGTGTCAAAAATTGGAAACCTATGAGATTTTTTGTCTAGTACTGAAAGTAATTTTTCAGAAACAGATATAGCTGAAAGATAATTGTCTATAGAGTGGTCAGAATTCATAGCAGTAATCGTCTTTTTAACTCTTTGCTTCCAAGAATGTGAACAGATGTTAAACAGATGGGCAAAAGATACAAGTGCCCAGTAGGGGTGAGCACTTAGGTGTTTGATCACCCAAATTCTCAAATATGGAGACCCAGCTTAAACATGGAAGTTTCTCACGCAGGAACATAGCCTCCACTTGGAACAGATGACAACAAATACTTCTTTAAATATTTTGTGCCATCATGTGGAAGTCAAGAGGATGTAAACTAGAAATAATTCAAAAACAAGGGTTGAGGCTTATAAGAAAGAAATATGCTGTTAATCAGCCAAACCATTGTTCTAGCCTTCAAACTTTTCACTAATTTTATGACAAGCCCTTGTATGAACAAACTGAATGTAATTGTATTTAAACCTAGAGGATAATATTAGATCTCTACTTCCCTTTACAAAGTATCAATCATGAAATGAAGCCAACTCTAGAGTTCTCAATTGAAGGGACAGAAAAATTTTAAACATATTTTCTGTCCAAAAACTGATCCAAGTCCAATTTTTGTCTCTCTATTTTAAAAATTTGTAGCTTCATAACTGAAAATTTTAAAAAGGTCCTTTCGTCCCATTTACTGTTAAGGGAATTGCATATGTGATAGTGTGCTGTTGTGGCAAGTTAAAAATTTGAGGTGACCTAGAATGGGCAGGAGGACAGAACTAACACCTTTTAAAAATTTCCAGGGAGGAAATTGCAATTTAAATTTTGGAGATGAAAATTGAACTTGGACCAAAATTCAGAGACGATAAGATAATAGTCTTTACTTGCTAGAAGTGCAAGGAACTGTAACTGTTTACATATGCTATAAGCCTATAACAGTCAAAAACCAAATAAAGACCATTACCTGCACTAATACAGCACCAGCAGCATCTCCAAAGATAATACAGGTACCTCTATCAGTCCAATCAACATATTGAGAAAGAGCATCAGCCCCAATCACTAGAACATTCTGAAACCCAGCTCCTACAATTTACAGATCTATAAGTTAATTCTTTTAATCACAGAAGTTATTGAGATCCCCTTACAGAAAAGTAAACAAATTCAATACCCCTAATGTGACAAGCGGCTGATACTAGACCCAGGACAAATCCGCTACATGCAGCAGTAATGTCATAAGCCAAAGGGTTGCTTTTGCAGCCAAGTGCTTTTTGGATCTGACAATTACAATACAACAAAAACGATAGCATGTAAGACTCTTAGAGTGGTTATAATACCAGGTGAAATAGAATCACTCTAAGCTCCAGGCAAGTATGCTTTCGAATAATTATTTAAATGGAATTAACTACCACGATATAAAGCTGCAGTGACTTTAAGCAAGGCCTACCAGGGTTAAGGGTGGTTGACCTGAAGTTAAACGCTTCAGTCTGACCAAACCAGGCTTGTAGAGCATAATACTTAGCTTGCTAATTCAGGCCTGACTCTAAAACTATGTGTGGCATGGGCTAATTAGAGACAGCATCTCTCTCAAAGACATGTTACACTTGGACGTTCACACCCAAAATATCTTCCTATTACACTTTTATAACTACAATGAGGAGTCAATGCCAATTTGCCATGGCAAATGAGCTAATTAAGTTTCTGGTAGGATGTTTTTAAATTTAAATAAGAGATTACATGTTGGTATATGATGCAAAAAAAAGGACATGTAAAATGCAACAACTTTATATATATAAACCCACTGCTGTCTCATAATCCCATCATTCAGAATGCATGGAACCGGCTTTTTGAAACAGGAAGATGCACATAAATGGTAGAAAAGACACTTTTCAAAATGAAGAAATGTGCTTGTATATATTCATAGAGCAGATAGATTAAGAAAAAAAGAACACTTTAATTTATGCAGCCAACAAGATAAAAAGGCTCACAATTGGTCTAAGTTCCTTACAAACATACACAGCACAAAATCATTTTTTCAGCTTGCCATGATACTCCTGGACACATCAAATTCCAATTTTCAATGTCTATGTGCATCCAATGTTCCTCAGAATGACAGCACCAAACATCCCTAGATTATTTAAATCATACATGCTGCTCAACCTCAACAATAAAAACCAATATGATTGATCTTTCAATTTAATCAATCTTCTGAATATATGATTTTATATATTGATACCTGAGGAGCGCTACCAAAAAGATCCTCAGGTGTTGATGTGCACATCAACACTAGGTCCACATCATCAGGGTCAACCTGTGACATTTGAAGAGCTTTCCTCCCTGCCTCGACTGCTAAAGTTGTCAGGCTATCTTTGCCTATAATAGCAACAATGAAACAGTCATTCACAGCTTCCATAATCAGGATGACATTGCATAAAGAAACTGCATTTTCAATTTCATAACAACCATGCCATAGATAAGAAGACCAACATACATACATACATACATACATACATATATATATATATATATATTACATACTATTTATGGAGCACTAGCAAAACAGGTCTAGACGTTAAGCTATCAAGCATAAATATTGAAAACCCTCTTGAATTCAACTAGGTCCAAACCACTATATTATTTGAACTCTCAGATATAAGGATGGTGAATTCTGAATGATCCGCTTGAGCAAGGACTCAATCAAGCAAAACTCAGCCTAGCTAGGCTAAGACTGATAGAGCTGAACAGCCTTTCTCTAGCTCTAGCTCAAATTTTGTGCGTCTTAATCAAAAGGATGAGTTACAAGCAAGCAAAGTCACCTTTTTATATTTGGCTACAACCAAGTAAAGTGACCACAGACCATTCACAAGTTAATAAAATATGGTAGTAGCAAGCACTGACTGCAAGAACTAACCTGATAGAACTCGTCGATTACGAATCCCAGTCCTAACAGATATCCATTCATCAGAAGTATCAACTATTTTTGCAAGATCGTCATTGGAAACCTTCAGAGTGGGTACTGCTGAGCCGCATCCAACTAACTTGCAGCCCTGACTGACCAGCCTGTATATTATTCAGTGTGGGAACAGGAAAATAGATCAGTCAGATTGCTATCAGCCAAAACTCAACATGGCTTTAAGTTAGTGGCAAGTAGATGGTAATTAGACTGAGAACGATGGACTTTCTAAAGACGCAAAGTGGACCCTTTTGTAGTAATAAATCTCCAGGGAATTTAGAATAAAATTTACCATGTCAAAGAGGATGAAATTCAACCAGCAGACCAGACACTCAAATATGAGAATGAAGTTGAAGGTCATGAACATATCCGATATTTTCCAGCAAGAATCTTTGTTGTGCTATGACAAAACGTAAACAATCAACATCCTAAAACGTCTATATCAGTCATAGAGACATGATTGAGCCTATAAAAACAAAGAACATCCATCCGCATAAACCAAACATGCAAAGCAAATAAACTGAAGAATAAGAAGCTAATGACATAAAACTCTTCCCCATGGAATGTTTGTGATATTCAAAGACTTTCAAAGCTAATTACATGAGACACTTCAGCACAAAATGAGTGAAACATTGTAAGGATAAGATGTTTCCTACTCCATCTAGCCGGGGTGCTAGGAAACATATTAGACTTGACCTCTGACTTGATCAAAGAAGAAGAAGAATAAGAAACTATTCAGGCTTCTGCTTTAGTAACTTTAGCTTAAGCTCAAACTTCAAATATTATATTCTAGGAAAACCCAAATTACAAAGTAGAAATCCCGAGTTCATTTAAAGGGGCTTTCAAATATAGGAACAACAACTCCTTAAACATATATCCCAATTAACAAACTGAGATAACCCATTTGCATAAGAAAATAAATGGAAGAATGAGTGATCAATCACCAAAATACAGCAAATGTGACTAACCTGGGTGCCCGAGATTCAGAAGAGGAAGCACCAGAACCAGAAGCAAGCTTGTCTGAGCCTTGAGCGGTGTTGGAACAAAACACCCTCAAGGAGAATCCCTCAGGGGAGCAAAACCCAGTTCGATAAATCTCTATTGGAGATTGAATCCTCCTTCTCAATCTCAAGCTGGGAATTGAAGGAGTAAAGAACCCAGAAGCATTGGCCATTCAAACCCACGATAAAGAAAGAAAGAAAGAAAGAAAGAAAAGGAAGGATCTTTAGCTCGTATGTGAGAGTAAAATAGATCAATGGCTGTGGCAGAGACAGATATACACTACGTTATTTCTTAGGATTCTTTTTTTTTGTTTGTTTGATTATTTTAATAATCTTCGGAGATTCCGATGAAGAGATGAATAAATGTGCAACTTTGCCAAACCCAAATCGAGGAAATCCACGTAAACGGTGTGGGATTGCCACCGAGGTGATCGAGCTCCTCCTCCTTGGCCCTGTGCCTCCGCCGTCAGACACCAGCATTGCGCACGTGTACTTCTGCTACTAGGTCTTCCACCTCAATATCTTTGCCAGTTGTCACTGACACCATGCTTTTATTTTATTTGCCAACGTAATAATATGTTCTATGAAATTAATTTAATGGTCCATTTGGATTAAGTTTATTTTTATTGGAATTAAAAATATTGTGAAATAATTTTTAAATGTATAAATAATACTGTGTGACCTATTTTTAATAAAAAAATTATTGAAAAGTGTAATTTGTGAGACCCGTAAATAATGTACGGTATAATAATTACAGTTGACTTGTCAACTATTGCTGGCTGAAAAAAAAAAAAAAAAAGAAAAGAAAAGAAAAGAAAGAGAAAACGCAGGACAAAAATACAAACGCCACAATCATTTGAACGGGTACAATAATATATCCATTATTTGACACTTGGCTGAATTTCATTGATTTTTTTATGAATTCCATCATGTGAAAAAAGAGAGAACGCCATTCTTCGTATTGAATTACGTTAAAAACTTGAGAATATTAACACGAATTCTCTTCTTGCACTTGAACAGTTGAACTTGACTGTTCTTTCAGTTTCTTGACACGAATTCTCTTCTTGCACTTGAACAGTTGAACTTGACTGTTCTTTCAGTTTCTTGCAAGTTGTAAGTACCCCCTATATACTCCCATCCCCCATCAATACAAGTTAAAAGAGTTTTGCTTAGCTACAAGTTTTACAAATGGTTCACTCCGTGACCTTTCCACTTGTTTCAGGAGAATTTTATCAAACATTGTTGATTGTACAGAAAATTTAAAAGCCTACACGCATTTGGTTGCCTTTAGTAGGGTGAAAGATGTTTTAAGAAAATGAAAGATATGTTGATAATTTCTCTTGTTTGGAATAATAGGAAGTAGAAATGAATTTTATAAAAATGATTATTTTCGAAGCAAGACCTAACATTTTTAATCTTCCAAAATTGGAAGAAACATAAAAGACAAAAAATACAAAATGTCTTACTTAGATGTATTTTTTTGATGGAAGATGCCTTACATAGATGATTGGACAAGCTTATACTCTAGTAGTCTAGTTTATTAAAACAATTTAATACAATGTACGAAATTAAATATAGGATGCTTCGCTTTCTCAGTATTATTTATCATTCCTATCAAACACTCAATAATGGAAAATATTAATCTCTTAAAAAAAAAAAAAAACCTTCTTAGTACTTACTTTTCTATGATCCCTGCAGGAAGTGGACAACAAATGGCTTAATTTAAAAATTCAACAGCCGATTAGTTAGAGAATCAATTTGAGAATATGCTAGGAGCTAAATGGATTGGGCATAATTAAACAACAGTCTCTACCCAACAAAGAATTCAGCGTTTTACTCAGATGTGAAAATAACCATATTGTTTTACTTTTACAAATATATATATACATACTATTAAATTTTAGTGCACAACTTCATATATTCAATAACTCTAAAAATCAGGAATGAAATATTGAAGATGAGATTTGATGGGACTATGCTTGTTGGCAATTAGATGAAAAACCTTCAACTGTTTATGTGATATTGCTTAAATCTGTTAAAAAATGGGCTTGCCAGGCTGCATTTGTTCTGTAGCGTGAGAATCTTTCAGTATCTTGCTGGTTAGTGGCAGAACTCATAATTAAACAGAGAGTGGTAACATTGTTTAAAATCTCAAGGGCCAAGGATTAAAGATGGACCTAACATTGGCTGTGCAGTGTGCAGCTGTAATGGTAGTAATTGAAAGAGTAAACTAATGAAAAAGGTTGTAAAAGATTGGTTCCTAATCCATGGAATAGCTTGCCCATATATGCATTTATGAACATAAAAATGTACAGCACATTCCTTGAACTTAAAAGAGCTAGTTACAACTAATTTTTAACTCAAATTTTACCATTCTATAATCCTCACATAATGATGGATGAATAAGATTTGCATAAATCTTTAATATCTTTGCTGTCAACACTATTTTCTTGATCCTCCTTATAGTTTTGATTACTGCTAACAGTAATTTAGTAAGATGGGACTAAAAGCACGTATAAACCGAGATATCAAAAAGGTAATAATTACATTAATCACATTGACAATGTTGTATTCTACCGTCCAAAAACAAGCCAAAACAAAACTGATGTTGTTATGTGACCAAGTACGTCTGTCACGAGCAGCCTACCAAGCAGAGAGATGGATAACAACCAAGCAAGAGCAAGAGTCTATCTGTGCGCGACAAATCGTGAACTCATTGATATGGATACGACAAAGCCACAAGTGCTTATCTATCCAATAAAAAAAAAATATAATGAAGAAAAAAATAAATAAAGGGAAAGATACGATATTGGCTATCTACTTCCAAAAACGGAACAAGAAAATGGTTTTGAAGCTTCAACACGGCAATGGGTACTTGAAAGTTGAAAACGACACGCAGCAGACCAATTCGTGAAGGCCTATCTCTATTAATTACCACCCCACCATCTTTACTCTTTAGGATTTTCCATTCCCATCTGCAAGTTTTGTTCTCATTCTCACCCTCCTCAATTCAAGGGTTGTTTTCCATCAGTACCAACGTTTTTTTTTTTTTTTTTGGTTAACTCGTTTTCAATTCAATGCATAATTCCATGTTTGTTTTTTGGGAAGCATTCACATCAGCTCTTTTATAAATGTGTAAAATACACATTTTGACCACTTTTACACATTTTGAAACAAAAAACACTCCACATCAGTCCGTTTAAAAGTGTGTAAACTTTTGTAAAATTATCAACTAGCTACAGTACCCGTGTAAATTTACACGGGCACTGTAGCATGTGTATTTAGTTTTTTAATAGTTTTTTATCTCTCCTCTCTACCTAACTCTCACCTCCCTCTCTCTCAGGCGCTGTGCACTCTCTCTTTCTCTCACAAAAAACCCACTACATCATTTCATCCTCAGTTCTCTCTCCCTCTCTCACATCTCTCTCTCTCTCGTTCAAAGCATGCCATCAGAGTTCACAGCGTGGCAAGATCGACGCATGGCATGTGGCGTGGTCTCGATGGTGGCAGTGTGAGTTTGGGTCGATGATCGATAGTGGCGACGTGGGGAGGTCTCGATGGTGGTTTAATATGAATTTATGGTGTGGGTTGGTCTTGGTTTGTGTGGGTTTGCTTGGTTTGGGTTGATTTGGGTTGTGGGTTGATCTGGGTATGTGTGGAGGCGTGGAGGCATGGAGACGATGGCGTTTTGATCGGCGTTGATTTTTCTTTGTGTGGGTTGATCTGATGTTGATTTTTCTTTGATTTTGGGTGGAGATCAGGTGGGTTCTAATGGAGTTTTGATCGGCGTGTCTGGAGATCGGTTTCTGATTTAATGGCTTTTGGTTTCTGATGATTGTGGTGATGGTGGCTGGGTGGTGATAATGGTGGTGATGGTGGCTGTGGGTCTATGAGAGAGAGGAGCAGTGAGGGAGTGAATAATAAAAAATTATAAAATAATAAATATTTTATTAAATAAATGTGTAAAATAAATAAACTGATGTAGGTGTTTTGTAAAAGTGAATCTATAAAATAGAAAAAATAGGTTTTCCTGTATAAGATAGACGAAAAATTTAAAATAACGGACGGGTAAATGTTCTAACGCTGATAAGTGATTCCACCTATTATAGTGATTTTTACTTTTAACTTTTTAGTACTCTTCTGTCAGAAGAGGTACGGAATAAAGTTAAAAGTTGTATGAACGTGCATACTTTTATAAAAGTAACGTGACATCTATGCTAAGCGAAACTCTAGTAAAAATGTCAAAAATTAGTGATTTAAGGCTTGGAAATATCTACAAAGCATGTATTGTATCATGATTGAATGGATTCAATGATCATCATTCCAAAATATGGCAATTGCACAAACTAATCCTTTTATTATGCAAATAATACTAGTAATCTACAATAAAAGAGTAATGAAATTCATACACTAGTAATTTAGTGTCAAATATAATTGGCACATTAATCTGTGCTAATCAGGCTTTGGGTGCAAGAATCTCCATTAGAGAAGACCAGGTTCCGGTGACTGCAATAACCACACCCAAAACCAGAACGCACCCATCCAAAACAATCCCTTTCCAACCCATCTCTACCTTGAACACTAACAAATGAAACAAAGCAGGCAACACAAACCCCAAAACAACACAAACGCTACTCCCCACAAGAGACAAGAAATCTGCAAAATTAGGCACCAACAAAGCCACCAAGCTCACCACCAAAACCATCACCCACCTTAGCCACAAACAGAACCTAGAGTCACAAAAGCGCCTCTCCACCACTTCATAAACCGGGTTCATCATCAGAGGCATGGTGAAAAAGAGGTTCACACAAAGACCCAATTGAACCAAAATGCTAATCAATCCTTGACCAAAATTGGTTGTGATAATGTCTTTGGTTTCATCACCAAAAGCGAAGTAACCCAGAACTCCAAATCCACCGTACAATAGAGAAATGAAAGTCATACACAATCCCAAGACTTTCCCAAACTTGTCTTTGTCTTTTGCCTCTGATTCCAACGGCAAAACCATTCCTACCCCTTCAAATGCATACACAGCCACACCCACACCATAAAGAAAAACAGACAAACCTCCAAAAGCCTCCAAGGCTGGTCTGTTCTGGAGAAATATCATCACGTCCTCGACCATCACAACCCCCATAGCTCCCAAATCGACCACATCAGCGAAAATACTCAAAGGAGCCAAATGGGTCAGTGTTGGAATCGAATTCAACCCCAACTGAAAAGGGAAACAAGCCCAAAGAAACAAACTTTTCGGTGACAAACCAAAATCCCAGCTGCTATATTCATAATTGAAGAGAAAAGCTAAAGTGGTTGCTATGAAAATCAAATAGCTGACACAGAAACCAGCTTGAGCGAGAACGATCATGACATCAACAGAGAAACGACCGAGGGGTCCACAGACTGTAAAACCAAGGTCACCAAAGGAATTGATCTTAGAGAAGCCGAGGGTAGACTCGAGCTTGCGACGTGTTTGGACTAAAAGCATCATGCAGTGGTAGGTGAGGAGGGCTACAGAGAAAAGCATGAGAGAGCCGAAGACCCATCCGGTTTTTTTGAAAGTGTAAGGAAGGCCAAGCACGCCCGAGCCAACTATGGCGATGAAGACATTGGCAAAGGTCTTGGATTGGGAAGAGAGTTTGCGAGGTTTGGCTAAAAGTGGTGTGTCTTCCCGTGGGAAAGGAGGGACTTTTAGGACAAGGGAGGATGAGCTTGCTTCCTTGTCAAATCCCATGGCAACGGCAACTATGTATCTGCTTCAATTTTTGTTGATCTTGCTGTTGTTTAAAGTTTGTGTGAGAGAGATAGGCAGATGGGGTTTGTGGGTTTGGGTTCAAGTTTTCAGATTTGGGGGATTTTGAAGTTGCAAACTTTGAAGTTAAGAGATTGTAATTGTACCTGCCAGGCCAATAAAAATTGGGTTTTTTTGTTGTTGATGGGATGGGAGTGACAACAAAGATGGCTGCAACAGGAGGATGAATGGAGAAGATGATAAATGAGATCAGATTCTATGATTCTGTATCCTACACTACTCCAGTCTTTTACCAGATATTTTAGAGAGAGAGGGAGAGAGAGAGAAGGAAGGTTGGGGTGTCGTTTCTCAAAAGAGGGGTTGCTGTGTTGGATAAATTATTGATTAATGGGGTCATGGGTCATGAAGTTGAAGCAGGCGGAACCGTGGAGGCGTGGAAGGTCCAAGAAAGACAATGACAACTGCCATCATTCCTCAATACCATTCTAATTCTAATTCTCCTCTTAAATGCTTCTATAAATAAAATAAAAATAACTAACCAGCTTCAGTAAATGGTGTCCAAACTATTGTGTTTTTAACGAACTCAATAGCCATAAGTATTGTTTTTTTTTTTTTTTCCTCCTACAATGTAACTACAATTTCCAGCGAAAACTTTGATGGTTCAAAATCTACTCTAAATGCCAATTAAAACATTTGGTAAATGAAACTTTTTGCTTCTGTGAGATTCTACCATAGATTCTGGAAGTGACAAAAATAATATGATTTTGGATAAGATTCAACAACACTTCCTAAATTTTCTGAGTCAATTTTTGGATTCCGTTTTGAATCCTCAATAGACTAGTTACGGTCAATTTATATAAATTTTTTCCATCCATATATCTGAAATATATTCTTTATTACTCTCTTAATTGCTTATTATTATTATTATTATTATTATTATTTTGGTGTTGTCTACTTTTCTAATTCACTCATTATATAAAAATAATAAATGGACTTTTTCGGTATGTTAAAGGTCCATTATTGTGAATTCTAGTTAATTCAAGTGGTAAAATCTCTTATTATATAGTTTACTCAACTAGTAAAGTCTTTTATCGTCGAATAAAATATATAGGTTCAAACCGTGCTTAAATTAAAAATTGATCGGTATCTTAACTTGATAATAAAAAAATCATTATGGAATTGATCCTATAGATTGAAATTATTAAATGAAAGGCTTGAATTAAATAATTTTGAAACTTAAAGGATCCAATTGAACGAAAATTAAAATTAGAGAATTTAAATGAATTTCAATTAAACTTGGAGAGTGTAAATTGCATTTTAGCCAAAATTTTATTATTGTTATTAGCTTAATAGAAATCAACATGTAAGGTAATTGGTCGCAACCTATTTTAAGTCAAGTAAGTTTAAAAATACAAAAATTTCACTAACTATTTTTATAATTTATAACATGACTAATTTTGATTAATGCATAATTTTTAGGTTTTATCATGCATAAATGTTTTCTTTCAATCCTCTAAGTTTGAATTTTATCATTTCAGTACTCTAATTTTGATTATGTCATAAATGAAACCATATTTTGTTTTAATTGCAACTTAAAAAGTTTGACGAAAAAAAAAAAAAATCCCCTTATAAGATACATTGTTGCGCTGCTGGATACTGACACCGACAAATTAGCCCACAAGCTCTGGCTCTAGGAGCCGAGGATGGTACATTTTGACGGGCAGCTTATGTATATGGCTTGCCAAACCCCTGAATAGATAGAGGCAGGCAAATCAATTTAAGAAAACCAAGACTGGAAACACACAAAACAAAAGCACCACTTTAAGGAGACTGTTCTAACATGCTCTCACGTGTGGGGTTTAAATCAAGTAGAACAAGAAGAAGTCTCCTAAGCCATCTAGCAAGGCATATAATTCACGTTATTGGAGCCAACAGAAAAGCAATGACGCAAAAAGGTTACCTCTATTCTATGTAAACCTACACACATAATACAAATAAGCACAGCAGGTCTAACAGTGGGACATGTTACTATTTTTTTCAGATAAGTCAATGTCACTAGCTTCACTCTCATAAAACCTGACATAGCAAGTTTTTAAAACCTAGTTTACAAGATACGTAACAAACCATCAACAATCTTAAGTCACAGGGTATCAGAATTCAAGCAACATCGACAATCTACAAAAACTTTATCCAACTAGACAGGAGAATGCTGAACCAGGTTTGCTGTTCAACCTTCAATACGCAGTATGCACTCAGCAGAATTGTTGCACATATGCACTCTTATTATGGGGTCAATACTAGCACACTAATACTGAATCTTATCTCCACACACACACACACACCAGATCCACTCCCAATGGTGCAATACAATCCTAGAATTATGAACTACAAACATTACCTCAGCCTAGTAACATGATTGAAGCTACATTCTTCACATTACTCAAGCTACTTCAATTTGTTTAGTAGGTCACCAAATTCCTCAATTCTAGATTAAACAATCATATGAAAGCAATACAACACTTTAAAAGACCCAACAATGTCTAAAGAACATAAATTTGATTCGACATTTAAACTAAAACGAAAGAAGATTCAATATGATTTGTACACATTTTGAAACACAAGTTCCTTAAAGGTTATCAATCAATATTTCCATTTTTAAGTAACTAGTTCCATTGCTTATTATCAAGTCATTACTCATTAGCACAAAAAGAAAATCATTCAACTTCAACCAAAAATAAAACATGACAACTGAAGCAAATCTTTTAAAGAAAAATTGAAAGGGAAAAACCCTAGAAGGTCAAAAATAAATGTCTAACATAGTCAATCCAAATCCTTGACAACCTTGATCCCCATAGAATTTGCAGTCCCAATGATGGACTTGGAAATAGACTCCGAGGACATGTACTGGCAATAAGGATCAGACTGCTTGATCTTGGCGATTTCGTAGACATGCTTGAGGGTAATGGAGGAGGCGACCACGTGGCTGGGGCGGGAGCTGCCAGACTCGATTCCAGCTGCTTTCTTGAGGTACCAGGTTACGGAGGGGGACTTGACAATAAACTCGAAGGTGTTGTCCTTGAAGGCCGTGATGGTGACTGCCATAGGGGTGTCAGGCTTGTACTTTTGAGTGCGGGCATTGAAGTCCTTGCAGAAGGCCATCAGGTTCAGTCGATACTGACCCAGTGCGGGGCCCACAGGTGGTGCGGGTCGGGCCCCTCCAGCTGGCACTGTCAGCCGGATAGTTGCCGCCAAGGGCCGCCTTGTTAGGATCTCTTTTAGGGTTGACATGCCTGCTCCTCTTCCTCTTCCTCTACCCGTTCTCTACACTGCACCCTGCCAAAATATCGTAGGTGTCTTGGGTATCATTTGAAATGTAGCACAGTAGTTCACGCTGTACTGTACGCATTTCCCATTATCATCAGCAAATAAATCAACTGATAAATAGCAATAGCATCATTTTCCTAATATCAAGTATACTCTCACATACATCTAGCAGGTACCTCAAATTCTATATGTCAATAGGCATCATTCATGAAAATAGAAACATGAGTTCATAGCATCTAATGACACTCGTAATAATGGATTAACATGACAAGTAGATCAACATGCCCTCAAAGCCAAAAGATGCAGTCTGCTGTGCTCATGTTATGACTTAATATCTCAGAACATTCACATCCCTACTTTTTAAGTATACCCCATCTTTACACTTTCACTACTACACAAAAATATTCTTTCATTTTGACACCCATATTTTTGAAACAGTGATTTCTCCAGCATTCATATTATCCCAGTGGTTATATTTTCAAAATTTTATCTTTTTCCCAACAGTCTAGGCCAATGCTCATTGACAAGCTTTGATTAATTATACCAAAGCAGAACAAGATACTGATCATATCAACATGCACAGATATGTAACAAAAACACAAGGTAAGGGGAAATTGGTTAGTGATTTTAATTATACGTTTGATTCAGCCACCAAAATGCTCAATAGTTGCTAATGTTAAACTCCAAAAGAAATCATTCTTAGCACAAACCTTGTAATCTTGCATAAACTCATAAGGCATATGCAAAAGTCTGTTTTGATGCTGTAAATCATGCGGCACTAAAGAATGCTTAATGAACAGTGTTATTTCCACCAAAAAGATGAGATTCAAATTCAAAGTGCATCTCCTATGTCACCCATATATCCTAGTTGGATGAGTAACCTGTAATTATAAGCATGGCATGTTCGAAGCATGAAATTTACTTCACCACCCAATTTCTAGGCACAAGGGCAATGTGGAATGTATAATATTTTGACCTTTCTACCAAACAAATTTACCAACTATCAGACAGTGTGTTCGTGTATCAAATTTGCAATTGCTGTCATATCTAACATGATATCATGTACTTTGCAATATCTACATCTTTTGTGGGGCTACAGTAACAATTTTCCAAAGGACAAAGTTTAGCTCCAAACTAGTTGAACACTCCTCCAATCCACTACATGGTGATTTATAAGATTATCCGAGTATTATTTAAACAAGTTACTTGACTCGTGAAAAAAGTCATGTGACTAAAATAACACATGGATGGTCTCTTCGATTGCCACATAGTGGGTTGGAGAAAGATAGCTCCAAACCAATTTGGAGCTAAAATTTTTCCTTTTCCAAATTCATGGCTAAAACGATGACAAAATAAAAGAAAAAAAAAAAAAAGACTATGAAGCTTTTAATTACCAAAATTAGTGCCTAATACATAGAGCTTTCCAAATTCAAGTGGTGCTCCACAAATCTTGATGCTGCAGTTTATGAAATTACACTGCAGTACAATGGTAAAAATCACAACAAAGAAAATGGCCTAAAGATCACCTCCTAAACAGCCACTTACAAACTCCCATCGTAGTATATGGACTGCAGAGAAGTCTCCAATAAAAAAGTGAAATAACAAATTGCATCTTGAATACCTTCATCAGTATAATAAACCTTCTGTAGAAATACAAATTCTAAAAACAAAAATAGGCTTTGATAACAAGAGATAAGCATTATAGTCCAAAATGCTCAAAAAATACATATAAATCTAGAACAGTGATTATCCTAACATAAATCTACACAAGCTACAAAGAAAAGTATGCAGCACTACTCTAACAAAATTCTATCTGGATCATCACATAATCTCAACCAGAGACATTACGTCTTTTAATTTCACTAGAAAATAGAAGATCCATGGAACACTGTATCTGGATTGAAATGAAACTATGAATATCAATGCAAATTGTACTTGTCAGGGTGCAATCTAATGGTAGGAGACTTGAGATAAGCTGTAAACCCAAACATCCTAGGTTCGATCCCCACTAGGAGTTTCCCTTGGATTACCTGATACATGGTTATGGCAAGTGGACTTGTGTATTTGTGGTTTACTCTCTAGGGATGGGTCCAAAGGGCCTTGCCTTGGTGAGGTTCCACATCATAATTAAAAAAAAAATTATATATATCAATGCTAATTGTGCAAATAATTTTTATTTTTAATAATTAAAACTCCCAAATAAACTTTAAGGTGATATAGCAATGATTCATCAAACTTTAGACACCAAAAAAATAAAAACCCAAAATTTTAAATCAGTTTCAAATGTTATCAATGTGAGATGAGAGTCCCAGCAAACAATTTTTTTTTTTTTTTTTTTTTTTTAATGAAAACTAATACTAGTTCCACTCAATAAAAGTCAAATGCCAACTTTAACACATAACTTGTAGCATTTACCACCTACACCTCATCAATCAAGCAATACTTTAGAAAACCCTGATAAAAAAATACATGAATTTGATGAATACCTATCAAAATAAATCACACCCACCATTCAAAATGAAAAATTTCGACTAAACTACTTGCCAAAAGGAAAAACTAAAGTCACAAAGCTAACAATGACAGTACCAATTTTTTTTTTTTGGATAAAAAAAATTAAGGATTTCATTGAACAGAAAAAAGAGGATGCAGTACACAGGAAGTATATACTAAAGAAAACAGAAACAGAGAGGAAAGAAAAACGGTATCTTGAAACCACAGCAACAAGCCAACAAAAAAGGCATTGATACATAGGAAAAATGACAAATACCCAAGCTTCAAAGTGTAAAGAAAAGATAAATAGTGTTTGATATATCAGAACTAGCTACACTTAACTTGGGGCATCATATACATGCCCATTTTCAATTCACAAAACAGAACAAAACACATCAAATTTGGAGCAAACCAAAACACACACACAAACCAAGAGAGAAGAGGATGCCTTTCAATCGGCCGCCAAGAACCTTGTGCAGAGTACGGTTTAGCGAGGCGGCTCCGGGAGTATAGTGTTTGAGATTGAGAGTCGAAGAAGAAAAGGCTGCGAGATACACATACAATGAAAAAAAGAGGAGCTTACGTTAATGTTCAGGTTGTTTTTACTTTTTTTAGCAGAGATGATATTGTTCAATGACATATTTGGGCCGTTTTCAAAGAAAAGAGGAAGTTTCTACTATTTCTCAGTGGAAAAAAGAAAAGAAAAGAAGAAGATATATTTGGGCCCATTTTTTTGATTTAGTCCAATAGCCCAATGCCCAAATGTTTTAGCAGTTTAGTCTCTGATGAGCAAACATTTTAGCAGTTCATAACTGTTGACTTCGTATGGTGTGACATTGTTTTTATTGACACCAATTTTAGTAAAATCTCTTATCATCATATACCAAATTTGCCCTTTTGGATATAAACCATTGTTAGTTTCTTTAAAACATTCTCCCCTCTCCCATTGTGTGTGTGTGTTAAAATACTTAGTATTCTAAAAAAAAAAAAAAAAAAAAAAAAAAAAAAAAAAAACCAAATTTGAGGTTTAAACCATGATAAGAGCAATTATTCATCATGGAGTAAATGTTATAGATTAAAATTCTATCGTATTAATTATTACAAAAAAAAAATTATTAATAAGGGTAAATTTCACAAATCTATCTTGAGGTTTGTGATAATACTAATTAGGTCTAAAATATTCTAAAACCTACTGATTTAGTCCTTAAAAGACAACTTTATCCCTAACTTTTTTTTTTTTTCTCTTCTTTCCCTTTCTCTCTTTTGTCTTTGTTCCTTTTCTCCTCTCTTAAACTCTCTTCTCTAAGTTCTCTCTCTCTAAACCCAAATCAGAAAATACCCATTTCAAAAACCAATCTTTTTCATCTTCTTCTTACTCACCAAAGATCACGATTGACTGGTTGGTGGCGTTAGAGAGAGATGGTGGCAGGCTCAACGAGGTTGAAACCAATATTCTTCGTCTTCTTCTTGCTCATAGGAGATCACGATCGACTAGCTAGTGGCGTCGGAGAGAGATGGCTGGAGCGTGGTGGTTAAGGATGTGGTGGTTGACATTGTTGAGGACAAAACCGTAATTTTACAAAATGAAGATGGTTTTGGTCTTGCTCTGTATATGTCTCTGGGGTCATGTCAAGACTCAAGTTTCAAGGCTTGATCTTTGGGAGATGAAAAAGTTTCTTCTGAGATTCCTTCTGACTGTTGACCACCTTTATATTGTCAAATTTCTTTGCTTCCTAAGTCATATTTAAGACGAAATTGCGATTTATATCATTTGAGAAAGTTTTGGTTAGATCCCTTAAAGTTTGCTCGGCTGTGGGTTTCACCAATTAGAGAGAGATATTTGAAAGAAAACTTAGAAAAATAGTTTAAGAGAGGAGGAAAGGAACAGTGATAGAAGAGAGAAAGGGAAAGAAGAGGAAAAAAAATGTTAGGGATAAAATTGTCTTTTGAGGACTAAATTGATAGGTTTTAGAATGTTTTGGACCTAGTTGGTATTATCACAAACTTCAAGGTAAGTTTGTGAAATTTACCCTATTAATAACTCCGATCATAATATATCATTGAGTAAACTACGTATTTGGTCCCTATCTTATATATCACATTTCAATCTGATCCCTAACCTTTCAATTGTGTCAATTTGATCCCCAACTTTTCAGTAACATGTCAATTTAGTTCCTGCCTTTATCTTTTGGATGAAAATTGATGATGTGTCTAATAGCTAAAATAAAAAATTAGCTTTCGTTAATGTGGCAATAAACTAAAATTTTATTTCGGTCGTTCGCCATCTCAGCAATTTTCATCCTAGATATAATGGTAGGAACTAAATTGACATGATATTAAAAAGTTAATGACCAAATTGATATAATTGAAAAGTTAGAGACCAAATTAAAATATGGTCTAAAAGATAAGGACCAAATATGTAGTTTACCCTATATCATTTTAGTTGCAACAAAGTTACAATGCCTACCAACTCACACATGGGTTCACCATAATCTACCACTTATTATTATTTTTTTTATAGGAACAATCTACCACTTATTATTATAATAATTAAATAAGATAGTAACTTTTGATAGGTAAATTGGGTTTTATTGTGATATTTTGTTATAGGTCAGTTGTTACAAAAAAATATTGCTAAAAGTTTACCCAAACTCAATATTTGGAAGCTCTATCTATGGTAAGGCTTGTTATTCAAAATTAATGCGAAAGCTAGTTTGAGACTAGTACTAGTGATTTTTCAACAGTACAAATGAAAAGTTCCAAAATTCAAGTAATTAAGAAGTATGTCGATTCTCAAATGTACAATATGATTGTTAAAAGAAATCAGCAATATCCAGCCGCAGCAAGGGGCAACACTAGGACAAGAAAAAAAAAAATGCCCCACCAAAGGATACATACACTCCAATTTGGTCTATACAAGTTGTTAGAAAATGTTGTTCATATATCATTCAAGACACCCTTGAGAAGATCTAGCCCTTCAGCTGATATACTCCTCCTCTTTTGGGATCTAGGAATTTCAATCTTAGGAGGTGGATCAGGGGAGAAACAGACCACAACAACTGTGAGATTATCGCAGGTGTTGCGTTGGAGAGCCTCCTTAACAAGTGCACTCGAACACCTATTAGGATCATTATGCATCATGAGTTCTTTCCTCACCATTGTAACTGCACACTGGCTGCTCATCACATCCCACAACCCATCACACCCAATTATCAAAAACTCATCTTCCTCTGACAGGATGATCTCCTCCAATTCTGGCTCAGAGCTTAAGGGGCTTTTTGAACCTTTGGAGCCCTTTATATGCCAGTCTCCAAGAGCACGTGCCACAGATAATTGACCATTAAGGTAGCCATCATATATGACACCACCAAGTTTCTCAATTCTTAGTCTTTCAGCGGTGCAATTGGGTTTATGGTCCTTAGAGAGCTCAATTGCTCTTCCCCGTTTGCCAAGCACAGCTCGAGAATCTCCAGCATTAGCAATTAACATGGTCCTGCAACATTATCGTGTTAAGAAAATGATTGCAATAAAGAAAAAATCATAAAATTAAAAACAACCCCTGATGTTGTTTTCAACTTCATTGATCAATGAGAGCCTAGAAACATCAAGACCAAGTTACAGTCAATAGTGATAGGTAGAAATGAAGTATTATAGTCCCTAACCTTCCTGTGATTAGGGCAGTCAATGCTGTGGTGCCAGAGGAACTATCAAGAAAGGAGGCATTAAGAAATGCATGATCAGCCTTCATAAAAGCATTTTTAACAGCCTTTTTTGTGCCAGTTGGGAAATTGGAATCTTCAACGATGTAGTTAAGTATATTCTTTTTGATGAATAATGCTGCATCAATACCACCATGTCCATCAAACACCTGCAGAAATAAAAGAAACCTTAGTACATGACCTCAACTAGTTAATTGACTTACTAGGTAGAGTGAGCAAGGAGTTTTATATAATTCTCTTAGTTGTCTAGGCCCTAATAGGTCAGAAGAAGACCAACTTCTAGGAAGGATTAAAGATATATGCTAAAAAAAAGTCCAGGAAAGAGTCACCACTACACCTTATAGTTATAGCCAAGTGGTATGTCCATGGAGGGGGAAGGCTTTTCCCCTATTGTGTAGCTTACAATTGCCATTTTTATCATGAAAAACAAATTACCAAAGAAATTTTGATGATAAGATGGCTAATCACATGTAGTTTGGCAAATGAATCATAGAACATGATGTATAAATTTACTTTTTAATGTGCCAGAAGTTATTAATAAGAATTTTTTTTTTTTTGGGATATATTACTATGAAATTTATTCCAATTAGAAAAATATTAATAGTGTTTCATCTAAGTAGTGGATTTACACTTATCTAAAAGCACGAGACGCACCCCATAAAATGCACAAGGAGAAGGGAATTTTGCAGTTATCCTAAGATGTTCACGAAGATTATCTACAGAGATATACTCATCCTCCATGTACTGTTTTGGCCCTTTCTCAGAACAGCTTCCTGAGCGAAATATAGGTAAAAATCCAGATTTCTCATTTGATGGTGACTTTAAGCCTAAAAACCCAATTTCTGATTCCTACAACAAATTAGCATAGAGCAATAATTAGTGAAAGTATATCTTAAAGATATGCATTATGAGAAGACATAATCTCAACTTTTAAAAGCTTTGTATCAGCTCGTTAAAAAAAGAAGAAGCTTTGCACCAAGAAAACAGGTTATATTCCACCTAAGACAATCCACATGCATGTGCGCGGGCCCAAACACATAGAAACACAAACACTGGCATTGTGATTTGTGAGCATATTAAAGAGAGGATCATAGAAGATGCATACAGGTTTTGGCTCTAGATTAAATGTAGGAAACTATGGTATCAACTTCATAGGAGAACAAAATTTAATTTCCACAAGAAAGATTTCTAAAAATCAAACTATGATACTAAAATAAGTATTTACACAACTTTTGTAATAAGTCAATTACCACTTGTAGAATGCAATATGCATGATTTATAAATTAAGTTGCTATCCAAGATACAAAGTTTTGTCTTGAAAAAGAAAGAACTAAAGAAAGTTCAAATATATAATTTCCTCATTTTAGAGTTTTTTTTTTCCCTCTATATTTTTTTCAGTAGAAAACCAAATCTAGAAAATGAGTTTTTTGCTGATTTTGAGAGCTTCAGATTACTAAGATGACTCAATGAAGATTATATTAATAGGCTAATGCTTAGAACACTAGGTTATTTCTTAGAAACTGGCAACCTAAGAATATAAAGGAAGCTATAACCAAGCATTTTGTAGAAGTGAATTTAGCAACAAAATAACTGAATGAGTAATTAGTGTTTCTAATGTGAAGACTTTTCTCAAGTGCTAAACAGATTTCCCCATCCTGACAATCACTTAGAAAAACATGTCAATGCAATAAGATGGTGCTTGAAAGTGTATTTTTCTGAGATCCATAGAGTCAATCCAACATTATGTTTTATTTAACTTGTAAGATCCATTTGGCCTTTTGTAATATAACAAAACTTGACACAATAATGCAAATACTTGGTCCATAATGTCCTTAGACTGGTAAAAAATCACGAATCCTTCTATTACTCCAAGGATCTCAATCAAGAAACAATAATGTTGCAGACACAACATGTTTCACAATTTCTTGAGTTGACAAGTTATTATTAATTTTCACTTGGTCTACATTTGCTGCCACTTTTTTATTTACCATTAACAACTTGCAATAGCAATTGTGAAAAAAAAAATTGTGGCTCTAAAATGAACACATTTCCTTTCCTAAAATAACCTAATTATTGATAAAGTATCACAGAACCGTAGCATTTGAAATCAAATTGCAAACTTTTAAGGGCTATTAGACCATTAGACCAACTTAATAACTTTTTGAAAAAGAAAAAAGAGAAATAAAAAAAGGGTATTAATAATACTCACTGATTCAGCCAAGAAAGTAGAGCTGGTGCAGTGTCGCATTACAAAGAGGTTTCGTGGGGGTTTCCTCATATTTGTTGAGGCCAAGCCTCCCAATGACTCATCATCATTATTATTGTTGTTGTTGTTGTTGTTCTGATCCTCCATGGCTAACACACTAGTTTCCTTCATGGACCCACCATCTATACCATTTGTTTGAGGCGAGTACTCAGTTCCTGGGGCCATTAATTAATCTCTTTTCCAATCCTAACCCATTAACCACAATCAAATACAAAAACAAGAAAGAGCTTCAAAACCTTTCCTTAGTTAGATTTCCAAAACTTTTCCCTATAAGGCTATACCAAGTTACCAACCCTTCTTTTCTCAACCAAAAAAAAAAAAGAAAAAAAGTTACCAACCCCTCAAACTACACACATTGCTCACAGTTTCACGATAAAGATTCTATTTTTAGACAAACAAACACCAAAAGCTAATACAGCAACAACTAGTTGTCCTTTCCCAAATGTTCAAGCGCTTGATCCAAGACTAAAATCCTGCAAAACAAACAAATCACAAGAACCGGTTTTTTTGCCACAAAGAAAACTGTAGCCCAGCATTTTTGGGACTTTAAAAGGAACCAAGCACATGTCCATGCCCAAAATATTTGACAATGCAAATCAAAATTCAAAAAACCCAGATCAAAAAGTGCAAGAATTGAATGAAATAATGTATGTGCATGAGAGAAATGAAATGGGTAATAACAATTTTTTTTTTTTTTTAAAGCATATAGTAGTAGTGAGAGAAAGGAAAGAGAGGACCGTTAGAAAGAAGTGGTTAATAAGATAGTAACAGAGGGTGACTGGCGATTCCAAGTTTTCAGGTCGCCAATGTAGCGGTAGTAAGGTAAAGGAGATTGGGATAGTGACATGTGGTTCACTTGTGGGGACATATTTATCTACTAGTTGACCGGCTGGCCTTATGGTTGGGTAGTTTTTTGGATTGTTAGGATCTATGCTGGTGGTTTTTCTTAACCATTTGATTTTTTTTTTAATCTTGATCATTAAAATTTGTATGATCTGTCCATTTTTAGTGAAATCATGAGTTTGTTTACATCTGACATTGTCGACATGTTGGGCATTGTTGATTTGTTGCTATTCCAACGATGCAAATGAGATCCAAAACTTTTTTTTTTTAATAGATCAAAGAGTAATGCTACAATTACAAACTATTTTACAATATTTTTACAAATTGTTGATGTGGTAAATTCTTACTTGTTCTCTTTTGAACCCATTATTAACATTACTTTTTTATTTACCAATAATCATCCACCACATCAATAATTTGTAAAAAAGTTTGTAGTTATAGCATTTTCCTAGATCAAATAATACTTTTACACCTTATTTATAGGACTATATCTATACTATTATTTTAAAGGATTTCATCTGTTTGATACTCAAAATACTATCAAATTCTCTTATTTAGAAAGTTTAACTAATAAGATTAGACATATAAAAAAGTTACGTACAAGGTTTTTTTTTTCTTTGAACATATCTACTCTCATATCCCCATTAACCTTTTTTTTTTTTTTTTTTGATAAACGTCGATGTTTATTTAAAAATGAGAACAAAATAAGTAGTCATCCTCACAAATGGTTTTTATACTTCCAATAACAAGCCGTTATTTCATTTTACATGTCTCTTCATCTTTATTGTCTTTTCTCTTTCTTCTCCAAATTCTAAAAAAACAAATCCAATCGTACACATCTATTCCCAAGTTCTTACAAATTTCAAAGGCAATCACTCAAAACTGAATTAAGAATGTATGAATATACCATGTTATATTTCCTTCTCTTTTCCTTTGTCGTTGTCTTTGTCTCTCTTTCTCTAATTGCTCCACTGCCTTCAAATAAGCAAGCATTACATCTTTAAATCTCTCATATTACAATTTTCTCTCATCTTAATTTGTTCATTTTTTTTTAAGCTAGTCTTATAACAATCCTAAGTGACCAAATGTATAAATCTCAAATTGGGATAAATGGGAAATTATAACACTAAACTCCAAAAAAAAAAAGAAAAAAAAGAAGCCTCATTGCACATAGAAAGCGTGCGTGAGGCTAGTAATTTTTACAAGTTTTCATGTGTGTAGTAATGGAATGACTAAACCATCACAACCCATTCTAAACATATTGTTTTCAATTTGGCTCATAATTATTTAATAGTATTGTTTAAACTTTTATATACACTAGTTGCAAACCTGCGCAATGTGCAAAAAAATTTAATGATTTTTTTTTTGGTTAAGCAAAAAATGAAAATAGTAAATGATACTTAAATATTAGCCCCAAATCCTTCTCAAAATGATGTGATTGTTCTAACAAAATATAGTTAATACAATGTATTAGATTTTCTAAATTAAGCTACCTATATTTGTTATTTGAAAGTGTTTTAAATTTTGTAATTTTTTTTACAAGGAAACATAATGCATTTTATTTTTATATTCAATTATTATATAAAGTGAGATTTTGTAAATAACGGAATGTGTGCTTGAAATTTGTTTTCTATTGCTACTTACATATGGTTAATTCTTTATACGTCTTAAACGACCTAAACATGAAGCATATATAAGTAAATTCATCACTTATATTATATAAAAAAAACTGCAAGACTTTTAAAAAAAAAAAATATATATATATATATACATATATCTATATATATAAGATAGAATTTATACTCTAACCTAATCTAAGTGTATATGTGTGTGAAACTCCATCTTGGAGACTTAAACCTCGGCCCTTGCTCCCCACACCCCCAGGCATTTATACTTATGAAGTGACCACAGCATCAAGGGTGCGCGGTGGTAAAAAAATATAAGACTTTAATAATACAAAAAAAAAATGTAATTTTATCAAGATCCTACCAACATTACATTAACAATATGACACAGTTGTCAATAAACCAACTCATTTTTCTATACAAACCTCTTGTTCCAAAGCATTGGCAAAGTGAAAATAGACCGAATAAACCGAAGTGGACCGCATGGACCAAAATGCTATGTTGATGTGGTTTAACAGAAGTATAGTAATAATAAATTAATGTTATCCTTTAATTTTTAGATATTATATATATATATATATATATTCTAATTATTATTTAGCTTTTTATTATACATATTTGATTGCCATCTCTATGACACTTGTCTATCATTTTCTGTTGGTACTCTCTCAATCGTCATTTCTCTTATTTCATCTTTACCTCATCAATGATAGAATCAACTCATTAGTATGGAGCGGGATAAATCTGCCACCAATAAACCTTCATGATCTCTTACACTTTCTCCGTTAGCACAATATGTTTATATGGTCACCTATTCTCACCATTGTACTTGTATACTTGTGTGTGTGTCTCTGGCCTCTCTCTAGGCCTCCTTGTGTACATTATTTTTCATCCAATTAATCTATTGAGAATTACTTCTCAATTCTAACTTTCCCAAAGTAAGACCCATTTGTGTTAAGTTTAAGTCAGCAACAACTGATTTTTCCCACTGAACCAAACAAATTGGTTGAGCCGATAAAGAAGGGCAATTAATGAAAGTTGAAAAAAATTACACCACTCTTTTAAAAAAGGTTTGAACTAAGGAATGATCTAAGATCCCTGTTTGAAACAATATTTCAATTAAGCCAAAGGCTCAAGATACCCGTAGGAAACCCAACATTGCAAAGAATATTTAGCCTATGAAAATGAGAGGATGAGGATTGAGGAGGTATTCGGGTGATGAAGCCATTCCTGATGTATGTTTGGTGCAAATCTTTAACACTGATTACACTTCTTCTTATACTCTTATGCTTCTTTCTGCATATTTGACCACTAGTAGCCCTGAGTGATGGCTCTGTGAGACAAAGATCTGCCTCTTGTGTGGCTTCCACAAATTCTTTTATGCAGCTCCTTAAGGAGTAGTTCTGTTGTTTCCGGGTGAACACAGAGTAGATATGGCCCAGAAAAAGAGTGCTTGTACAATTTTTGGTCCTTGGATAGCCAGAAACGAGGCGCTTTTCTCCTTATCTTTTCAGCCTCTGATTTGTCTTCTGGAAAAATGTCTTCTCTCAGATATAGTACTATAGAATCCATCCAACTGGGCCCTGCCCTGATTTGGTGAACATGAACCGCTGGTCCCTTGACCTTCGTGGGTTTACACAAGTCTTCTATAAGGATAACCCAAGGTAGTCTTTGCGCCGAGGAGGTTGCCAGTGTGGCTAGAGAATCGGCGTGTGTGTTTCCACCCTTGGAGACGTGTAAAAGAGTGAAGGATTCAAATCCTGATTACAAATGTCTAACTTGACTTAAATACCCTTGCATCCTCTCATCTCTTGCTTCTAGCTCGCCCTTCACCTGGCTGACGATCATCCTCAAGTCTGAGAACATCTTTATCGCCCTTCCTCCCATTCTTTGAACCATGAACATTCCCTCTAGCAAGGCTTCGTATTCAGCTTCATTATTCATGGCCGAGAAGTCTAATCTTAGTGACTTTTCTATGGTGAGCTTCTCGGGTGAGATCAGAACTAGCCCTACTCTAGAGCCCCTTTGGTTTGCCACACCATCAATGTATACCTTCCAGCATGAAGGTTCTTGCAGGGATATTGTACCAACCGATTTTTCATCCATATTATGTGTTGTTGATATTTCTTCTAACAGGGGTTCAGTGAACTTGGCCACGAGGTCCCAGTACCTGACCCTTGACAGAGGTACGGGGCATGTATTTGATGTCAAAAGCCCCTAGAACTGTGCCCCATTTTGTAATCCTCCCCGTGTAATCATCACTTCGAAGTATGGCCTTGAGTGGAAGTTGAGTTAGGATGATGACTATATGTGCTTAAAAATAATGGGGAAGCTTTCTTATACCATGCACCACTGCCAGGATAGCCTTCTCCAGCAGTAGATAGCGAATCTCAGCCTCATGCAGTGATTTGCTCACATAATAGACTGGTCGTTGTACTCTATTATCAACCCGTATCAATACCAAACTCACAACGTGGAGGGCCACCGCAATATAAGAAAACAAGACTTCGTTTGTCTCAGGACTGGATATAATAGGCGGCCAAGATAGGTATTCTTCAAGTTGTTGAAATGCCAAAGCACATTCTTCAGTTTATTTAAATCCTTTCCATTTATTCATCAATAGGAAGAAAGGTCTGCATCTATCTGCGGATCAAGAAATAAACCGGTTTAAAGCAGCAGTCATTCCAGTTAGTTTTTGAACTTCTTTGGGATTCCGAGGTGGTTGTAGATCGTTTATCGCCTTAACTTGGTCGGGATTAACTTCAATTCCCCGGTAGGTTACCATGTAGCCCAAGAATTTTCCTAATCCCACACCAAAAGAACATTTGGAGGCATTAAGGCGCAACTTGTGTCCTCTTAGTATTTCAAAAATGCTTTCGAGGTCTCCCACATGCTCGGACATCACTTTACTCTTCACTACCATGTCGTCTATATAGACCTCAATATTTTTGCCTAACTGAGGTTTAAACATCTTAATCATCATCCTTTGATAGGTGGATCCTGCATTTTTCAAGCCAAAGGGCATTACCTTGTAATGGTAGTTTCCAGTAGGAGTAACAAAAGCTGTCTTTTCCTAGTCCTCTAGTGCTAACGGTATTTGATGATATTCTTGAAAGGCATCTAAAAAGCTTATCCAAGGATGGCCTACAGTAGCATCTACTAGTTGATCTATCTGAGGCATAGGAAATGGATCTTTTGGACAAGTCCTGTTTAAATCCGTGAAATCCACGCACACTCGCCATTTTCCATTCTTTTTCCTTACTATTACAGTATTGGCTAGTCATTCAAGATAGAAAACCTCTTTGATAGCCCCCGCCTCCTTAAGCTTCATCACCTCATCTTTGATAGCATCAAAATGTTCTCTGGATGAGCGCCGAGGAGGTTGTTTTTTGGGGGTAATAGATGGATTAATATTCAAGTGGTGACAAATGAAACTTGGGTCCACCCCCGAGGCTTCATAAGCATTCCATGCGAATACATTCACTTTTTTTTTTCAGGAATTCGATTAGCTTTAGTCTCTCCTAGGGAGGCAGCTAGGAGCCGAATTGAAAGAACTTCTTCGAATCGTCACCAACAGTAACCTTTTCTAGATCTTCGCACTTCGCTTCCTCAGTTGATTCATTGTTGGACAGTACCGGGGTTCTTAATTGCTATGAGTTCTTTTTAGTAGAGGCCGAGGACCCCGTATTGGGCCTATGCAAGATGGCAGCCACCATGCACTGTCTAGCCATGGATTGATTCCCTACAATCTCTTTAACTTGGCCGTTGGTCGGATATTTCACTTTCTGGTAGAGGGTTGAAGAAACGGCTTCTAAAGCATGAAACCAAGGTCTGGCCACAATAGCCGTATAAGGTGAATAAGCATCCACCATAACGAAGTCCACTTCCACCACATCCGAACCAATCTGTATTGATAGTCTAATCTGACCTCTTGGAGTAACTGTCTTCCCCTCGAAACTTACTAGTGGGGAATCGTATGCTATCAGGTCCATGGGTTTCAAATTCAACCCCTTGTACATGTCGGGGTACATTATCTCGACAACACTTCCCTGATCTACCAATACTCTTCTCACATCGTACCCCCTATCTTGAGTGTGACCACCAAAATATCGTCATGGGGTTGGATAGTTCCGATCTTATCATCGGTTGAGAAGCCCAAGACTAACGGGGCCTCTATTTTGATTCTTTTTGGTCCTGAATTACTGTCTTCGGTTGATAGCCGAGTCACCGACATTACTCTGGAGGGACAGGAACCGGTCCTATCAGGAGCAGCGAAGATGACATTGATCGTTCCCAGAGGAGGTCTTGAAGAAGAATCTCTTCGTGAATCCGAACCTGTCTGCCCCGCTTGGCCACTAGAATGGTGCAGTAGCTGCTTCAACTTCCCTTCTCGGACCAGCTGGTCCAAATGATCCCACAGATTCCTGCAGTCTTCCATGGTGTGTCCCTAATCCTGATGATATTGGCAATAAAGGCTTTGATTGCGTCTCAAGGGGTTTCCGGCCATCTTGTTTGGCCATTTGAAGAATGGCTCTTTCTTAATCTTCTCTATAACTTGATGCATCGGTTCTCGGAATACTGCATTAACGGTCTGGGTATTGGTAGACCCTAATTGTCCAGCAAAATCTCTCCGGGGCCAGTTATTATTGAATCGATCCGACCTGAAATCCCTCCTCTCCTGAGGGATAACCTTAGCCTTTCCTTTACCCAGTTGTTGATCTTCCTCAACCCTTTTATACTTGTTAATACGGTCCATAAGTTGGCGCAGGCTGGTGACTGGTTTTCCTGTTAAGGACTTCCTTAAACCATGCTTGGCTAGGAGGCCACTCTTGAAAGTATTGATGACGACATCTTCAAAGTCACCCTCTATCTCATTGTACATCTCTCAGTACCTGTCCGAGTATGTTTTCAGGGTTTCCCTTTCTCACATGGACAAAGACAGTATGGAGTCTAAGGGCCGAGGGACCCTCGTATATGTGATAAAACGAGAACCAAAAGCCCGAGTGAGCTCCTTGAAGGAATTTATAGAACCTGTCTTCAAGCCGTCAAACCATCTCATCGCCACGGGTCCTAAACTGGATGGGAACATTTTGCACAACAAGGTTTCATCCTTAGAATAAACAGCCATTCTTTGATTGAAATGGCTCACATGCTTTACTGAGTCTGTTCGCCCATTATTAATGGTGAATGTTGGCTGATGGAAACGCCGAGGAAGGGCTACCCTTTCGATTCTATGCGTGAACGACGACTTGGCAATCTGTTTCAAAGCTTTGCTCATCGTATCATTTCCCAATCCTCTGTGAATGGGGCTTTTGCATCGGCGTTCACTATGATGCTCTTCTTCATATGAGAAGGATTTGCTAGGGGGAGTCCTTGATCTACGTCGATAACCGCTATCCTTCTCATCGTCGGAGGAGGAATCAGACGGGGTGGGAGTTCGTTTTCGTTGTGCATGGTGTAACTTCTTTTTAGGTTGATCGATTTCCCTTTGCATGGCTTTATTGTGTTGTTCTTGAGAGACGTGACTCCCAACTCGAGAGTGGCTTTTGCTTGTGTGTGTAACATGCGCGCTGCCTTCCCTATCTCTCCTACATTCAAGATTGGAGAAAGGATTTTCACATTAAGATGCCATGGATTCTACCTGATGTGAGCCTGAATTTGCCATATTTGACCGTTGTTTTCACTATCACACAAGTTCTCCCCTCAACACCAATTGTAGAGTCCCGATTTGTGGCCCAAACCCAAAGTATATGGGATCTCGGCCCAATGAGCCTAATACAATAAATTTGTAGATAGTGGATCAAAGAACTAGGTCCTAATGAATTGAGCAATGGCTAATATGGAATTAAATGACAATCAGGCACAAAAAAGATGTATTGATATCAATAGACTTTTAGCCCGACGAGGCTATAATTATGTATATTGATCACAGTTAAATACAGAGACAATTTTGATTTCTACAATGTTCTCTTTTCCCTTTTTCCGATCCCTTCTCCATGAAGGGTCTTTCACCTTATATATCCTCCTTTGGATCATCTTCACCTTCCACTTGTTGATCATCCGAACCCTTACTTGAGTACCTGTCCCATCAAACACCCTCTCTAGTTTTCTGAGTTGTGATAGCCAAGGTAATACTGTTCAGAGGTCTTCTCCACATAAATGCAACCAGAAAAGTAGCTGCATTGCATTTAATGTGGTGGTGGCAGCTTTCCTTTAAATATTTTTAGGTTTCCTTCCTTCTCGTATGTTTCTGAAGCGTGTCTCTATTATTAGAGTTTCTTGGAGGATTACGCTAACAGATAGAGTACATATTGTGAACTGTATTCATCATATTCGAGGAGGAGTTCCTCCTCGGACAACCTCTCACTTGTTCCCCATCTTTGAGACTTTAATTGGAAACGTTTAACAACTACTTGGTTCTTCTCGGACCTATCAATGTCCTCGGATAAGGCCTAAGGCCCAATATACTGTTTTGGACCCTTGTCCCTACAAAGATGATTTTTGTTATTCATATGAATTTTTGAGTTAAAAACTAAAAACAATGATTCACAAGAAAAATAAGAGAAAACAATATAAACGAATGCTCCAAAACTTTAAAATGCCATTAGCCTCTCTCTTCTTTTTTTTTTTGGTGTGTGGAAGAAATCCAAAGTCCAAATACACTCAAAGATCTCTCTCTCTCTCTCTCTCTCTCTCTCTCTCTCTCTCTCTCTCTCTTTTGCAACCACACCACCCCCACTCCTAAATCTCGACCTCTGTGAAACCACCACCAACCCCAAACTTGACCCCTGTTTCACCACCACCATCCTTTCTCTCTCTCTTGGGATTTTTGCTTATTATATATTTGTTAGGGAGTTGAGAAAATGTAGGAAAGTAGTAGAATAAATTTTTCTTCGAAGCATTTTTAGGAATATATGCAACTAAAAATCTAAAATGTTTTTCAAATTATTTTCAAGAATAAACCAAATACTTGAAAATATTTTCTTTTCTAGGAATTTTTTTGCTTGAAAATACTTTATGATTGGAAAATATTTTGAAAGGAAGCAAATGCAACCTTTGTCTCAAAATTTTGGAGCCAATTATAGATCATCAACAAACTAATCAAGGTCGGCCATATGTATTCTTTTCTACCATTCTAATCTAATCAAGGTCAGTCATACGTATTCTTTTCTACTATTCTATTTTATCCAAATTCATACTCTCTATTACTTTCTTAATTTACATGATTTATTTTTACTATTTGTAATGTTATTTTTGGTATTCCTCTACCCAAAGAAAATTTGCACCAAAATAATTATAGTAAAGGTTTTTTTTTTTGAGAAACAATTTTAGTAAAGTTTAATGAACACTATACTTCTTAATGCAATCCCATATTGAATAATAGCAATTAGAGTAAAAAGTGAATGGTTAATACAACATTATGAGACCCAAATCAACTAACTTAAAATCTTGGGTTGATGTATGTTTCAACAGGTGCATCAAGGTCTCAAAAGAATTTCTGTGTTTCACTTATATAATAGTAGGTTAACCCCCCTTATGCATACCATACTTTAAATAGTCAAATACATTTACATGGTAGAATAAGATAAACAATTGTTAGTTGGATCTTAACCACTTAAAAATGACCCAATTTGAAGTAAGTTTAAATTTATGCAAATTGTCACTAAGGATCTACAAATGATTCATTCAAGAAATTTTGGGGGAGTCCGTATATTTACATGGTAGAATAAGATAAACAAATGTTAGTTGGATCTTAACCACTTAGAAATGGCCCACATTTAAAATTAAGTTTAAATTTATGCAAATTTTCGCTAAGGATCTACAAATAATTCATTCAAGAAATGTTGGGGGAGTCCGTATATTTACATGGTAGAATAAGATAAACAAATGTTAGTTGGATCTCAACCACTTAGAAATGACCCACTTTTGAATTAAGTTTAAATATATGCAAATGGTTGCTAAGAATCTACAAATGATTTTTTTCAAGAAATGTTGGAGGAGAACGATGTCACTCCAACTGAAAAACTAAAGTCAATGAGTTTAAAATCAACAATGCATATCTTCTACTCATTTTCTTTATTTTTCTTCGACGTGGAACACAACCCTAATACAAACGCACTACACACAACAAGACACCATTTTCCAAAGAACAAATTTGTGTAATTTTTGCTATTTCCCTCACTGCATGCATTCTGTTGGACAGTAAATATATTTGGATGACCCTCGAATTGCGTTAAAGTTATAGCTCTTTGCTTTACAAAATGAAGAATTCCCAAATTCATCCAAAAATACAATGAAGAATTACAAATATTTTTTAGTATCGTTTCATAATCATAATCTATAGAGTAGAGATCTAAAAATCTAGGATTCAAATTCACTAACTTTCAACTGTCGAATTATAAAAAAATAAAAAACTGAGAGAAAGAAATCTGAAAATCCCTCGGACCCGTCAATGAAATTTTGTTAGCTAAAATTGTTCCCTCTTGCTTATTTAGATAGCTTTTGAACTATTTATATATATTTTAAGTAATTAAATGGGAAGAAGAAGTCATATATAACGAATAGCAGTGGTTGAGAGACAATGAAACATGATTGTTACGTAATCATGAAAACAAAACAGGGATGGAAAATAAATTGATGTACATATATTAATTGCTGCTAATTAGTCGGAGAAATCCAAGGATTAGGGACAAAATTAATGGGGTATAGCACTAGGGTAATGGAGATTTAGGTAAGAAAGAACCCAACGATGGAAGTCATTATGCATGGTGATTAGTGACCTATCACTATCAGATGATGGTGGATGCAGCGACTGGAGTTAGTATAGTTTTTTCCAGTGGCTTTGCTCCGCAAGGAACAATACCATGTTTTTAACGCGTGAAGTGGGGTTTGACCATCGAGTTCGAGTTCTACATTCTAATTGAGGTGGTCAGAGATTGGATGATATATACTATAGGTTCAAAGTTCAAACTCAGACACGGTGTGAATTGAATGTGTTACATGGGAAATTAAATTACGATTCAGGGAGCTCTCACTCCCAGTGGACCACTTACTATATATATATATTCAAGTAAATATTATATGGCCAAGTGTTCAGCACTGGAGTTGATACCCGACCAGAATTTATATGTAATGGTCTACTTAAGTTGGAGTTCGATTCTAAAGTCAAAAAGCGTAATCCTTTGACTCGAAACGCCCTCTTTGATTGGCTGAGAGACTTTAAAGAGTTGCGAGTTGCCCAACTTTTGTGGTCCTCAAAAGCGCAAGGATATTTTGTTGTGATACTTACTTAGAATATCCGAAACACGCAGGCTTTTTTTTTTTTTTTTTCGTCTTTTGTGTTTGATGTGCCGCACGTGGTATATAATATCCTAATGTTTTGTGAGTGCAAATCCCCTGTTCTTCTGTAATCAAAGTTTACTTATCCTTATCCTTATCCTTAAGTTAAGAGGAGTGATTGTATGTATCATGTATGTGCACTCACTCATCCCAACCATATATATGCAAACTTACGGGCACGAGGTTATATATGCATGGACCAATGCCAGGCTAGGTGTTGGGCAATGCACTTGGGCTGAAACATAAGCACAAGCGTTTAACATGTGGCAGCAGTTATTTAGCAGTAACTACCATGACTGTTATTTTTACGTATTATTAGGCTGTGTTAAGGGTGTCAATATATAGCATGTGAGAAGGAAAAAAAATCAGATTGTACTTTGTAAGGAAACATTATAAATCTGTGTGTTTGTAAGCCTTAATGGCTGATTAAGCTAAGGCAGGTTTTGTGTGAGCAAAAGTCTTGGTTTCCTTTGTACTTTGCTGGTAAAAGTAACAAAGGATGGGAGTTTTCCTGTAATCTGTGTTATTTATTATGGATGCTTTGTTTGTGTTGTGCACTATTGATTCAATCAAACTCTTAGGTTTTCCTTATGAGCCTTTTGAATTGTTGATTGAGTTTATTAAAATCTTAAAAGGAAAATAATTATAGAGAGATGTGGAAGTAACAGAGAGAAAACAAGAGTTAACATAGTTTGGCAGGATGATCTATGTCCACCGGAGAAGAAAGTCTAGCAGATCTTTACTATGTTGAATTGTGTATACAATACACTCGGGTCTCTTGGGCTATTACACATAAACACATCTTTAACACTTGATCACTCAAACTCTTAAGGTCCATTTGGTTGGGTGGATTTTAGGGGAGGATGAAAAAAAAGAAGAGAGGCAATGGGGAGGGAAAGAAATTTATTAGGGTGTTTGGTTGGGTGGATTTGTGGGAGAAAAACTAGTGGGGTCTGAGTGTTTTCTTTCTAGGCCCATCAAAATGTTTTCTCACCAAATTGGGAAGAAAGTTGAAGAGAAAACTGGAACAAGAATTCTAAACAAAAAAGTCTTTGTCGTTTTCTTCTTTTGCTTTTTTTTTCCCCCTTGATTTTGAACTTTGGTTTTTTGCCTTTTTTGAGTTTTTCTTGGTCATTTGTTTTGGTTTGCGTTAAATATTAGCATTGATGTATACTATGTTGAATATGATAAAGTAGATGTGAAAGATGAAGCATAAAATAGGAATATGAGAATATGAGAGTTACGTGGCCCCACCTTGTTGGCCTACGTTCACGGAGAAAATCTTTAATGGCTACATTAATTTTATAAGAGTGTATGGTACAAAACTTGTGTTACAATGAACTATAATATGAATATATATACTAGGCTAAACCCTAGACTACTAGTACAAGTAAGAGACTTTACTTGCACACATAGTAGGTGTGGACTTGAGCCTATGTTATGGGCTAATATGTCTAATATAACACAACAGTTAACTAGTTTGGCATAATGACCTACGTCCAATGGAAAAAAAAAAAATTCTAGCAGATCTTTACTATGTTGAATTGTGTATACATACACTTGGGCCTCTCGGGCTGTTACACATAAATATATCTTTAACGCTTGATTCACTCAGACTCTTAGGGTTCGTTTGGTTGGGTGGATTTTAGGGAGGATGGAAAAAAAAATGGGGAGGAAAGAAATTTATTAGGGGTTTTTAGTTGTGTAGATTTATGGGAGGAAATTGATGAAGCCTTGGTGTTTTCTTCCCAAACCCACCAAAATGTTTTTCTCCCCATATTAGGGAGAAAACTAAAGAGAAACTCGAAACAAAAATTCCGGACAAAAAAGTCCTTGTATATATATATATAATATAATGGAAATATATTTTTATATTTAATGATTACAAAAAAAATTATTTATTATATTATGTCATAGGGGCATAAGAGTAAATTTATACCAACTTCATTTTCCATCATCTCATTTTTATTCTCTATCAAACGAATAAATGTTCCATTTCTCTACTTTTCCATCCTCTCAATGAAACACACGAGGGGAAAATGAATCTCTTCTATTTTCCCACTTTTCTATTTTCTTTCTCCATTTTCTATCCTTCCACTTTTTCATCCCTCCAACCAAACGAACCCTTAGGGGTTTTCTTGTCAGCCTCTTCGGTTGTTGACTAGGGCATTAAAATCTAAAATGAAGATAATTATAGATAAAAGCATAAGAAAGAGAATTTGACCTAACAACCTATGTCCACATGAGAAGAAAGCCTATGCGGCTACATTTTTACTGTGTTAAATTGTGTATACAAAATACTTGGACCTCTTGGATCATTATATATTTAACAAATAAACCCATTGTATCTCTGTAATGAAGACGAAGTAGGGTTTTTACTTAGTGTCATTCCAAGATAGAAAATTTGGGTGAAAAACCTGTCTTGCGATATTAGGGGAGGAAAAGAAAACCCAAACACTAGAGGCTTCAAATGCGGCATCTTACACATTGAATCGCAAGACAATAATCTGAAGCTACAAAAGGATGGATCCCTTTGAATATCCTAGTACCTAAAGATATTATAGCTTGGTCTATGATCATGTTTCAGGAAATAAGAGGGTGTTTGGTACTTGTGTTTGAAAACATGTATTTTGTTGTTTGAAAACATGTGTGGAAATATGTGTGAGTAAAAAAGTGTATGGAAATACGTATAATGTTGTTTAATAACTGAAAATGTGTGTTTTAGTGGGTGTACCAAACACCTCCTAAGTTTTTAAACTCACCTTGATGTCCTGCCAGGCTGCCCTTTTGGGATACCTGGCTTGATGAATGAGTATTATTAGTTCATCGAAAACATGATCAATACCTTAATGTCCTGCGCCAAGTTTCCCTTCTGGGGATACCTGATGGATGAATTGAATTTTGAATAGTATAGTGAACTAGTAATATGCCTCATATGGCAAATTCTCCAAGATTAGGAGATGAGATGACCTTGACCTTTAAAGTGAACTTGAAGGATAACATTCAGCAGCACATGCGCCATTTAGGAGTGGCTACTCCATTTTGATACAATGGTAATCAAGTGCTGAAACTAAATCAATCGGCCATTATGAATTCCATTACTTGGAATTGTTATTGGATGAAATGCCCCTAGTGGTATTCTCAATAATGCAAAAGAATGACATTCTAATTTCTATCCAATAGCAGTGATCATTCCAGGATGTAAGTCTATGGCAACTCAGTCAGAGAAGTATATAAAAGGATCAAGAAACTCTTTCTAACAGGCACACATTTCTCACTGCATGCACATGTTGTATTACACGCATAACAGGTGAGGCCTCACATCTAAGCTAGAGTAATCTATAATTATTGCATGTAACCACCATAGTAGTCCTCGAAAGTACACTCTTTTTGCATAGTCAATACAAATATACGGTTTGGTTGGATAGTGTTATTTCTGACTTTTTGTGCACGTTTTTTCTCTACATATGTTTTATCTGCATTATTAATTTCACATCCGATTGTTGCATTTGTTGACTTTAATTCAAATCAATTATACTGATGAGAAGTGTGTGCACAAAAAGTATGTAAATAACTTCCCCTTTTCAAATTCCTTCAGGCTAGTACAATTTTCATTCTTACATGTGATAAATTACCAATTATTTCAAAAATTTAAACTATTAGAAATAATGAAATTAATTATTTAACTATTTTTTAACAATTTCCTTTGAGCATGAATCTAAACTCCACCTTAATAAGTGAGGCCAACACATTAGATTTTTCAATAATTGTCTTAAAAGTTTAAACTATTAGGAAATAGTGAATTTAATAATTTAATAATCAATCTAATGGCATGCATGGATGACTCACTATTAAAAACGCGCTCTAACCTATAGCCGCATTTTTAGAATTTGGCACTAGTTTTAGTGTAGTTTTAGCATGATTAATGTGGTAGTGAAAGTGACTTTGGTTTTTTTTTTTTTTTTTTTCAATTAAGTCTTACGCCACATAAAGTGACACAACAAATGTCACAACTCGCCCATGTGGCGAGTTGTGGTTGGTGGAGGGGTGTCTCCACATGGACCTACCACCATCCCCTTTACTAATCACAACTCGCCTACTAACCACAACTCGCCACATGGGCGAGTTGTGGCATTTGTTGTGTCACTTTTTGTGGCAATAGAAAAGCTCTTTTTTTCCTCTATTTTTGTTCTAAATTCTCAAATCTAAGTGACTTATGAGTTATCTCTAGTCTAACGTATCCAATAAAACCAGCTTTTGAAATTCTGGCAATAGGAAAAGGAAAAGAATCTCACTTTTGAGATTTTCTTTTTCCTCTCTCTCTCTCTCTCTCTTTAAATTAACCAGCAACTACTTTGATCCTATGGTGTCTTCCTTTCTTTTTTTTCTTTTTCTTTTTTGTTTGATACAGTGTCTTACTTTCAATTACGCATCTTTTGAATATGAACCGAATTACTCTCATTCAAGCCTACAACCTTTTTTTATTAATGGGTAGTTCTTGTTTCCCCGTGTTTCATGGGTGCTTATTTTGTCTTATTTGGTGGGTCTTCTTTTCTGTGTTTCATGACTCTGTTTAGTCGTTGTTATTTGTATTTGCTTTGGTAATATATATATATATATATATAGGCACACAAATACATCTAAACATATACAACATTGCAATTTTCTTAAGAACTGATCTTTAGAGGTATTTTCTGTTGTTCTTGTGACATGTGCATAGGCCTGAGAGAACAACTTATGCTTCGCTCATTTAGCTTCATATCCTTAGAATGTATGCATACATAAATACATATTTATATTATGTATATTTACGTGTGTATATGTGTGTATTGTTAGAATATATTAGTATATTATATATATATATATATATATATATATTAGAATCTCATCATAAATACACAAACAATGGTTCTATAGAATATCAAGGGCTATTGTGATTTTGTGATACCATGGGATGCCCTAGTTTTAGAGTTAACATACCAAACTTAATATATTCCTATGTATACTTACATTGCTTCATTGGAACACATTTCAATATAGCAATAAAGATGCAGTCGCTTAAGCTTTCCACTATGGACGTATACCATAAGCCGAACCTCATTAAATTTTCTTGCTTCCACTTATATTTGAAGTTTTTAACATAAATGCTTATCTGTATTCTGTACATGTTAGTGCCTTTTGGTAGGAGGAAGTATCCGTTTGTGACTACGTTGTTTTGTTTCTTGCAGAGTATTCCACCATGAATATGTTTTGGCTTCTGGTATCTATGCTTTTCTACCATGGGCTTTGTATTAGCACTAGTAATACTAGTGTTAACGTTTCTACAATACCCAGCGTTGTGAAAATCGGGGCTATTTTCTCTTTCGATTCCTCCATTGGGAAAGTTGCTAAAGTTGCAATAGAAGCTGCCATCAAAGATGTGAATGACGATCCAACAATTCTAAATAGAACTATGCTGAAATTAGCAGTGCAGGATTCCAAATTAGACAATGAATTTTTGGGAATTGTTGAGGGTACATTCTCTGTAACATCTCCTTTTTGTTCATTCACAAATTTTCATCCTTTCCATGATGCGCAAGTCATAAAATTTCATACAGTCTATATTTTTCACCTTCTTTTACAAACTCTGCGCTATTTTGGAACTAAAGCTTAATTGTTGTTTTTCAGCTTTGCGGTTTATGGAGAATGATACAGTGGCCATACTAGGTCCCCAGCGCTCAGTTATGGCTCATATAATTTCACATATAGCGAATGAGCTCCGTGTCCCCTTATTATCCTTTGCAGCAACAGACCCCACCCTGAATTCACTTCAGTTCCCTTACTTTGTTCGGACAACGCAAAGTGATCTCTTCAAGATGGCTGCAGTAGCAGAAATTGTAGCCTACTATGAATGGCGAGATGTAATAGCAATCTATATTGATGATGATCATGGTAGAAATGGGATTGCTGCATTGGGGGACATGCTAGCCGAGAAAAGATGTAAAATCTCATATAAAGCTCCTATGAGCCCTGACTTAGGCCGCGTTAACATCACCAATGCATTGGTCAAGGTGGCTTTGATGGAGTCTCGGATTATTATACTGCACATTTATGATTCCTTAGGTGTAGAGGTACTTGATGCTGCACGAGATATGCAGATGATGAGAAATGGATATGTATGGATAGCTACTGATTGGCTCTCTACTCTACTAGATACAGACTCTTCCTTATCTTCATCAGTAAGGGATAGTATTCAGGGGGTTCTTACATTGCGTATGTACACACCGGAGACAAATTTGAAAAAGAAATTTGTTTCCAGGTGGAGTAACTTGACTGCTGCAGGAGACACAGATAATGGCCTTTTTGGACTAAATACTTATGGTCTGTATGCTTATGACACTGTCTGGCTTCTTGCTCATGCACTTGACGCATTTTTCAGTCAGGGGAAAAACATTTCATTTTCAAATGATACGGGTTTAAGTGATTTTAGTGAAGGAAACTTGCGTTTTAATGCTATGAGTGTCTTTGATGAAGGGTCAGTGTTGCTTGATAACATTTTAAATGTTAACATGAGTGGTGTAACTGGCCAGGTTAAGTTCACTCCTGATGGTAACCTCATTCATCCTTCATATGAAGTCATCAATGTGATTGGCACAGGGTCTAGGACAATTGGGTATTGGTCCAATTCTTCTGGCTTATCAGTTGTGCCACCAGATAAGCTCAATGCACAAGCAAATGGTTCCAGTTCAATTCGTCCATCACTATACGGTGTAATCTGGCCAGGACAAACAACTCAAAAGCCTCGTGGATGGGAATTATCGAGCAGTGGAAGGCAATTGAGAGTTGGAGTTCCAATCCGTGTTAGTTATCGTGAATTTGTGTCTAGAGGTGAAGGCCCTGATATGTTTGGTGGTTATTGCATTGATGTGTTTAATGCTGCAAAGGACGCGTTACCATATCCAGTCCCGTACAAGTTTGTTCCATTTGGGGATGGGCATACGAATCCAATAAACCAAGATCTTCTGCACAAGATCACAACTGGTGTAAGTATGAAGTACATCAATTCTCTGCAGACATTGGAATAAAAATCCTCTATCATACTCTTATAGTGTGATATGCTTTTGTTTTGTTTTTCATGCTTTTAGTTATAATTCCTGATTCACTGGTTTTGATGTTACATATGTATAGGACTTTGATGCTGTGGTTGGAGACATTACAATTACCACAAACAGGACAAAGATGGTGGATTTTACACAGCCATATATTGAGTCTGGGCTAGTGGTAGTGGCCCCAGTTTGGAAGTTGAACTCTAGTGCTTGGGCATTTTTGAGACCATTTACTCCGTTGATGTGGTGTGTCACAGGAATATCCTTCCTTCTTGTGGGAGCAGTTGTTTGGATTTTGGAGCGCAGGACAAATGATGAATTCCGGGGCCCTCCTAGAAAACAATTAGTCACAATTATATGGTGAGTTCTTAAGAAAATAAATAAATACTAAAGCTACTACTAATTTTATTTAAACTTATAAGACATTGAATGCAATTTTTGAAATACATTTTTATTTTGTATTTAAAGTTGACGCTTCAGTTTGTCAAACTTATATGGTAAAATTTATAGTAGATGTAACATCACTTACGCTTCTATTAAGAACAGCTTAGCTACACACGTTACTATGGTAAAACTTTCACTCCATTCATTCTTTGTTTGTAAGAAAATGATAATGCTGAGGTAGAGATCACTAGAAGCCCTTCACATCCAAAAAAAAGTAGAACATATTTCCCTACTTTTCACCTTCACTAATAATGTAACCATTGTCAGGTCCAGAAAAGTTCCTTTTGTGATGATGATAGTTTGGACGCTAAAAGTAAATAAATGATTGTACCTGGAATGTTCTGTTATTGATTCCTCTTTCATTTTCAAAAATATTCTATAAGATTGCATCTTCTTGAATTTTTATCTATTCCCCTATTGCTAATTTTGTGCCTTTCACTTTGCAGGTTCAGCTTTTCCACTTTGTTTTTCTCTCATAGTAAGTAAAATGCTCTACTTTATTCTTCACAAGCAATTTGCTGCAGTCACTTGCAAATTGCTATATATTGACGTGACCTGTTGTGATTAATGCAACATGACTATCTCTTGGATCTACTAGTAATAAGGATTACTAAATCGCTCCTTTCATGTTTTATGCAGGGGAAAGGATTGCTAGCACCCTTGGTCGCTTAGTGCTTATCATATGGCTTTTTGTAGTTTTAATACTCAACTCGAGCTACATTGCAAGTCTGACCTCAATACTGACAGTGGAACAGCTTTCTTCACCCGTCAAAGGGATTGAAAGTTTAATATCGAGCAACGATCCAATTGGTTACCTGCGGGGTTCATTTGCTGAAAATTATTTGACACAGGAGCTCAACGTGCATAAGAACAGACTTGTTCCCCTGAACTCTCCAAACGAATATGAGAAAGCCTTGAGGGATGGTCCAAGGAAGGGTGGTGTTGCTGCAGTGATTGATGAGCGTGCATACATGGAGCTCTTCCTCTCCACCCGATGTGAATTTGGTATAGTAGGTCAAGAATTCACCAAAATGGGATGGGGCTTTGTAAGTATCATTTATAAGCATTTGATTTTTCTTTAACAGTAACAAGAAACATCCCCTTTGGTAAATTTAATTCCTTTGTGGGTTCATTCACTAATCATTAATGGTTCTACTAATTCAGCATACAAAAATATTATTGTCAAAACTTTGGGTAAGATGACCAGTTGTTCCTGTCATCTTGTGAATGTGAAACTGGTGAACCATAAAAATATGAGAAATGTTATGTCTACAACATTTTTACAACAAATTCTAAGTGACAGACTGTTATTGATTGTTATTGTTAGGGCAAAAAAATTATCTTAGTGTTAAGTTCAAATTTGAACCAATAACAACTAACCACTTATGATTTGTTGTGAAAATATTGTAGACGTAACACCTCTCTAAAAATGTACTTCCTCATTTTAGCATTTGTTCATAATCATGATAGAATAATGGTAATTGATATTGTCATTTGGTAGCATTTTAAATTTTTGGAACAAGTGGTAAATTATAATGACATCAAATTAAAAATCTTACATGCATATGTATGGGGTCCCACTTATTAAGGGATAGTTTGAACTCACAAGTGAGGAGAGTTCTAGAATAATGGTTAATCGGTCAAATTCACCATTTTTTTAATAGATTTAGCTTTTGGTTGAAATAGTGGATTCAGATTCTCTAGATTTCTTAGGGTACTCTACCAATAAATTTCCTTAAATTCTAACCAATCTTTTATAATTTAAGAGTCTAGATTCTGCCATGTCAGCATTCCACTAATAATATTCTTAAAATAATATAATAATGGTGCAAACAAAACAATTTAGATTATTGTTAGTGGAATGCTGACATGGCAAAATCTAGACCATTAAATCATTAAAGAATTGTTAAGATTTAAGGAAATCTATTTGGTAGAATACCCTAGAAAATTTAGAGGATCTGAATCTTGAAATAATATATCATATCAAACTCATTAGAGAACCATAGTATATATGCCTGTGTTTGACTTGATTAGACATAGTATATTTGTATTGGATTAGCCACTTGTTTTTAATTCATTGCTCATGTCTATCATATCCATAAAAAAAATGTTAAAGTTATTATCGATTTTATTACAAAATACTTATAAATAATAAATGTGATTGATGTCACATATACAACATAATATATAAATTTCTTATTTATATTTTGTTTTGTGTTCCATATTTCTCATTGGTTAGGCCTTTCCACGGGACTCGCCACTAGCAATTGACATGTCAACTGCGATCTTGAAACTATCAGAGAATGGGGGTCTACAGAGGATTCATGATAAATGGCTTACAAGAAGTGCATGCAGCTCAGAAGGTGCAAAGCAAGACGTAGACCGTCTTCCACTTAAAAGCTTTTGGGGACTCTTTTTACTATGTGGCTCAGCTTGCTTTCTTGCTCTGCTTTTGTATCTCATTAAGATGGTGCGGCAGTACATGAGGCATTCAGATGGGAGCTTAACCAAGAAATCATTTTTTTCTTTTGTCAAAGAAAAGGAAGAGGATGCAGATAAAATGCAAGAGGAAGCTGGCAAAAATGGAGCCAAGAGAAGGCGAAATGATCAGAGGGTCTCAAATGGAAGAGTGCCTAAAGATGGAACTTTAGATGGTCCCAATAATCGTGGTGTTTATGCTGGATATGAAGTAGGGATGGCAATTTTGCCCCACCCCGCTTAACCCGCCCCTCTCCGCTTCGGCCTTCGCGGGTTTTCGCTGCCCCGCAAAGGTGGTGGGGCGGGGATGGGACAAGATTTTAGCTCCACTCCATGGGGCGGGGCGGGGATAGGTTTAGACTTTTTAGACCCATCCCGCACCGCCCCTCCCCATCCCTGCCCTATCCTGTGTTGCTAAGGGTTATAATTGTAAATTTTTCATACTCTAAAACCTTATTATTTAAACAAACATATCAATATTAGTTTATTTTATTCTACCCAATGTGATTCTCTGCCTTTATTTTGTTATGTGTTATACTATGAGAATTTTTTTTTTTTTTTTTTTTTTTTTTTTTTTGTGATTGTTTTGTTAAACACTTGGATATATTATTCAAAATTTTTTTTTTCTAAAAATTGATTTTATTTGGTGGGATAAATTTAGTTTTAATTTCAAGTATATTTTTATTAATGAAATAGGTTTCATTAAAAAAATTGTACTAGTTGTAGGGAAAATTAACAAAAATTGGAGTTTTATGGGGGTGGGGTGGGGCTTTGCGGGGCCTCAAGGGGCGGGGATGGGGTGAGAAAGTTTTTCCCGTTATGCAGGGTGGGACGGGGCGGGGATAGGACAAGATAAAACCATGCGGGGTGGGGACGAAGACCTCATCCTTCGGCCCTGCCCCGCCCCGCCTCATTGTCATCTAGCCTGATAATTGGTTCCATCTTGGAGCTTTAGTCAATTAATACGTAGGCTATCAAACTCTCTTTTAAATGTTTGGGTTTGGAACTGTTGTAATTTTAATTATGTTAACTGACTTGTATCCTGTGCATGTGTTTATACCCAAAAATAAAAACCATGTACGGTTTGTATGAATAAATTTAGGAGTTTTTAATGAAAACAAAGCTGCAAAAGTGCAGCCATATGTAAAACAAATCATGCAATTGAAATGTAGATTTTGCCTATTTTGGCTCAGAACGTGTAAACATACTCAAGCATACGTACACAGACATTCTCAATGATGCGAACACACTTTGCTCAAAGAAACTTCAAATTTTAGAATTCACAAAACTTTCACCTGTATTCATCAATATCACTTAGGTTCACTTTAGTTGTTAAAAGAAAGTACTCATGATAATTTTGGCGTGAGTCAACTCATATTTGGAATGTTTACAACTGAAGTCGTAAATAGTGGTGTAGATATGAATGGTCTATTCCTCACAAGTCACAACCGTGAAGATTGATGTTAGTCATATGAAAGATAGTGATTCAAAAGTCACTTGGAGTATACTGTCATTGAAATAGTGTGAAGAAAGTTGTGGTCAAAACTGGGAGTGACAAAAATGTGTGTACATGCTGGTTAAGTCACACTTACGCTACTCTTTGTGCAGAAGGCATGATGAGAATTGGCATGGGACATGGTCACATAGACATTGGTATCGGGACTGCGTGCCGACTAAGTTATGAAGTAAAGTCCCACATTATAGTGTAAACAAATAGAAGACGTTGATGTGACAGTGATCACACGTAATGTGGTCATCCCCACACCAAATAGTTGATAATCATTTGATAATACATTAAGAATTCATATTTATGATAGAGATTACTCACAAAAGTTAATGATAATTTGAATTTGAATTTCATATGCAGTCCCATAATTTGTTCCAATGATTAGTCCCTCAATTAAAATTTTAGCCAATTACATGATTTTCTCGGGAATCAATATCTTTTTTTTTTCTTCTACAATCAATGACCCTAAAAGTGAATTATTTATTATCTACTTTTTCTAGCAAAAATACAGGGACACCATTCATTTTAAGCAACTAAAATGCCTGTCTGTAAACGTTGGGAAAAATTCTATATATAAGTGGGAATAAATTTCAACAAATACAGCAGAAGCATAATCACACAAAAACACAAAGATTTATGTGGAAACTCTTTCTCCTTGAAGGGAAAAACCACGGGAAAAACTCCGAATAATTTCACTATATTAAATAGAGATTACAACACTTAGAGATACAACTTGAGTAAAAAAAAACTCTCTTTTTCTTTTCACTCACTGCTCTCTTCCTAACTGTATATCTCTCACAATTTTCTCTTCCTCTCTATATTTTTCTTTTCTCTTTTGCTTGCCCTCACTCACGCAGTTCTTTAAGACTGCATTGTCCCCAGTCTCACTCGCTGAGACTTCTCCTCTTCTTGCTCACTAGCCGAATGGTGTACTTTATATATCTTCATCCTTTTCTTCTTTTCTTCCTTCAACGTGTCTCACAAGTTTAACATCACATCTTCATTTATGTGGCTTGACTTTTGTACATCATTATAGAGAAAAAGATGAATCCAATTCTTCTCTTTTGGTCAAGCTACTCCAGCAAAACCCATTTCACTTTGCTAACTTCTCAGCACTTGTCCAACAAGCTCATTTAATGAGCTAAGCAAAGGGTGGGCTGGACATGTGGGTGTCAGCACCCAACAATCTCCCCCTCCAGCCCACTTAGGGAGGAGATTTAACTCAACTTTTCAATTTGAATTTATGCCGGTCAAGCCAACACCAGGCTCAACCTTTTTCATTATCTTAGCAACATTGAGAAAATATCATCAAAATTAAAACTTTTCATTTTCAAATAATTTATTTCACCTTGGATATCCCTAATCCAATTTCTTGGCTCCCCCTCATCAGAAGCACAAATATTCTCAAGCTAATTGCTTGATTTTCTTCAGTACACCTCTTTTCAAGAGGTTCAACAATCTCTAGTGGTGGATATTACTCCCCCTACTCAAGACCTTCATAATCTTTCACTTCATCATTCTTCCTAGCATCATGATATTTTTCATCAAATATCACTTTCTCATTTAAATCACTTTCAAGTAGAGAGAATTTTACTCTCTTGGCTACAACACCATTAATATCAACTCTTAACTGTGGAGTTTTCTCAAAAACTTTGACAGCATTGAAATTCTTCTTACAAGCCCTCACATGAGTCGTGTACATACCGCAACAAGCACGCCCTCATGCAACAACCAATAATCCTTTAGAAAGTTTCCATCTTCCATTTCCAAGATGGTTGCAATAACCAGCTTGATCCATAGCTAAAGTAGATAACACATTCATCCTTAAATCTGGAACATGTTACACATCCTTCAATATCAATGTGCAACCAACATTGGTTTTGATGCACACATCACCAATTCCCACAATTTTTGAATAACTGGAGTTACCCATCTTCACAACACCAAAGTCGCCTGCTTTGTATGTGGTGAACAACCCTTTTGTAGGGATAACATGGTGGGAAGCTGTTGAATCAACAACCCACTCAACATCATTCTTAGCAACATGTTCACACTTTTGCTCTTCAAGAGAGAGCATCAGAACATCCTCATGAAACACAATTGTTGCCGTATTCTTTTCATCTTTCTCTTCAGTTTGTTCTTTATTCCAATGCCAATAGTTTCTTTTATGTGACCCTTTTTTCCCACAATGGAAGCATTCTCTTATCTCTTTAATCTAAGATCTAGCTTTTGATTGTGACCTATCATTAAATTTAGCCTGATCATTAGACCCTTTGCTTCTATTTCTGCCCCTGTTCTTCATGACAAGAGCTTGATCTTGTGCATTGTTTATACTAACATATCTTCTGTGAACCTCCTCACTTAGAATCAAATCTTTAATATCATCATATTTGAGTTTGCTCTTCCCTGCAGAATTGCTCACGGCCTCCCAACTATTTGGCAAAGAAGTCAAAACAATTAATGCACAGATCTCATCATCAAAATCAATCTCCATGGAGGACAATTGATTTGTGATGGTGTTAAACTCATTCAGATGCTGAGCCACAGGAGTACCTTCCACCATCTTCAGATTAAACAACTTCTTCATCAGATGCACCTTATTGTTAGCCGAAGGCTTTTCATACATGCTAGATAAAGCCTTCATCAAATCCACTGTGGTCTTTTCCTTCACAACGTTGTGTGCAACTGATCTTGTCAGAGTTAATCATATAACTCCTAGCACCTGTCTATCAAGAAGACTCCATTCTTCTTCTTCCATACTATCTAGCTTCTTTCCCAAAAAAGGAAGATGTAATTTCTTCCCATACAGATAATCTTCGATCTACATCTTCCAATAGCCAAAGTCTGTGCCGTCAAACTTCTCGATTCCTGATGTCTTTCCTTCTTCTCCGACCATTGTTCCCAATCAAACCTACGCTCTGATACCACTTGTTGGAAAAAATTCTATTTAAGTGGGAATAAATTTCAGCAAGCATAGCGAAAGCATAACCACACAAGAACACAAAAATTTATGTGGAAACCCTTTCTCCTTGAAGGGAAAAACCACGGGACAAACTTCGAATAATTTCACTATATTAAATAGAGATTACAACACTTAGAGATACAACTTAAGTAAAAAAAAAAATTCTCTTTTTCTTTTCACTCACTGCTCTCTTCCTCATTGTGTATCTCTCACAATTTTCTCTTGCTCTCTATATTTTTTTTTCTCTTCTCTTTTGCTTGCTCTCACTCCAGGGTTGGCTCAATAGATAATGCAATTGATATAATCGCCTAAGGCCCCCAAGTAAAAGAAGGCCCCCACTTGTAAAAAAGAATTATATATGTAGGGGTCTTGGGCCCAGGAGCTCATTATCCATGTATATATTGGGCCTAAAGCCCAAGCCGAGGACTAGAGGTCGTCCGAGGAGGAGTAAAAATTATCAATGGAGTCCGTGTTAGTAGATGAAGAGGTTAGTTTTGGCCATAATGGCACAAGAGGGTAGGTCGAGGACAAATGTCACCTCAGCTAACCAAAGCCGAGGTCCAAATAGGTGGTCTGCCATCTTGGGGAACGTTCTAGGGAGTTCTATTGGTATGGATAAGCATTGCAAAAACATGGGATAGAGGGGAATCCTAAAATATCTAAGGAGAAAACTGTTACCACCGCATTAAATACTCTGCAACTAACTCTCTGGCTGCTTTAATGTGGAGGTGATAATTGAACAGTGGTTTTCAGCCTTATAGCTACTACATGAAGATTTTAGGAAGGTGCTGATGTGTAACGCCCCAAAATCATAAGCAATAAAAGTCTATTTAATCTGAAAAATCCATAAAAATATATTAAATAAAAGAAACCAGCAATCTAAAATCTCATCACAAATGTCAAAACTCTAATCCACCAAAGACAAAACATTCTCAAAATAATTCTCCAGTATAAAGTTTAATGCCATAAAAATCATAATAAACTCCTCAATTCTATAGAATAATTCATAATTATTGTCTTCCACGAGTCTCTACTCCAATAATTCCTCTAATGTATATGTAAGGGAAAATAAAGGGGGGGGGTGAGATAACTCAATAAGTGAAATTTACTAATATTGGGGTGTAAGAACAAACATTTCAAATAAATATTTCTTACGACAATTTCATAACTTGTAACTCATCAATATTTATCATCAAATACTTCATATATATAAAAAAAAATATCTTTATATTGTGAGCCATCATAATATATATTAATACCATCACATGAACAATTTCTTAGGCTTTTCTCGTGGTCAACGTTTATGCCCCGTTGACAGGGTTGTGCTGTCCCCTTTTTGGGACTGGAACTCCTTTTCATCTCTTTTCTTAAGGATGGCTCATTTCGAATTTAAAGGTGCACTCCCTTGCTAAGGAGCTTCCTTTTTGGATCCTCAATAGTATACTCCCTTGCTAAGGATCTATCAAATGTGCACTGTCCTCTTTTCTGGGACCGTCCCTTGCTAAGAACTAGCTGCAGTATGATTGTCCCTTGCTAAGGACTAAATACATTACTGAGCTTTTAATCACGACTTGCCATAGGTTTTCAAAACATATTTAATATGCTTACAAAAATAATCCATTCATAATTCTCAAAAATATAAAGATATATACACATACAAGTTTAACTAAATTTAGGTTGTCCCACAAGTTTTTCATAAAACGAATAGTAAATATACCCATCAAACATTTATAAAATATCAATTTATATATAAAATATCAACATGTTTCTTTGATATAAAATAGTTTAATGATCAACACTGTTTTGGGAAAACCCCCAAAATTAGTAAACACCACTTACCTCTTAGTTGCAAAAATAAAGGAAATCAACCTCCCTTAAATCACAACAATTCAGTAGAATTAGAACCTAGCAACACCAAAAATAGGTTCATCAATACACAATTTCCCACTTAAAAATCTATTTTCACTCTTAAACGGTTTTATCCTAGACAATACTGATATATCCAAATTCTCTATTTATTCACTTAACTATCTAATTCACCCTAATATTATAGATATTCAATCTAAGTCCTATTGCCATAAATGCTATGGCAAAGCAATTCATCAAGTTGAGGCAGCTTGGGAAATTCTCCATCACACAATTTACAATTGTATGGGTGTAATAGAAGATCATAACACCAACTTCATCATCAGATTCCCAGATTGGGATCCATCAAATACCAGCCCTCCTTTTAAAAGCTTTAAATCTTCATAGTAAAAAAAATTATTATATATATTCAATCAAATATAGGAAGCCACGTACTAGCCTTACTATCAATCTAGTTGCCTATTGTCCCTTTAATGCCACTGGACTAGTTTTAGACAATAATAAAAGGTGATGGTTAATCGGTCAACAATTGAGGCTATGTGTGAATGCATATTAACCACAAGCACTCTTTTCTCTTTAACATTGTGACAAAGTCCAAGCCTATTTCTCTATTTGGTTCAATTTCAAAGTCTGTGGCCCTTTCCTGACATTTTGACCATTTCTTATCTAATATAATACAATTATAGGAGCCATTTTCTATTAGTATAATGATAGTCTAGGTTCATAACAATTGCTAGCTATTGACTATTCAGATTTCTTAAATCTAGAGCATGAGAAAATCATACCTGTAGACTCCAACTCAACGCCACAGTGAAGAAAGGCAAAGTTCAATAGTCGGCTGAAGCAAAAGGAAGCCCTATCAGTAACATACACATGTGACTAAAGAGGAAGAAGGCTAGGGTTTTATTTTATTTTATTTTTTTTAAAGCTTATTAAGGCCCATATATTTACTCATGCCACCTCACTTGGGCTTTAAATTCCGTAGTATATATCTCATTTTTAATATCTTAGGCCCAAATCAATTTAATTGTAGGCCTCCTTTATAATTTGCGTACAATAATTAAATTGGTATCAAAATTATGGGGTGTTACATG